>NC_058032.1:24411920-24732615 GCF_019176455.1 Solea senegalensis
ATATTTTGGACGACATACTATACTATGATGTTTTTGTCACATTTTGGACGACATACTATACTATGACTTTTTGGGTTAGTTTTCTCTTAAACGTAAGGGTATAAAATGAGTTGGGCAGCTGGACCAAGTAAAAAGACAAAAACTTATCACTTTTATACGGAATGGGTCACCAGTGTAGATTGTGTTGTGGTTCGTCACTTAAATGAGTCTTGGTCACAGCGAGACCAAAAGTTCTGCCTGCTAAACTTAGGACTTGCGCCAAACAGAACTTGCGCCCCCCCTGGAAAGTCTCCAAACCTCCCCAGGCCAGCCCGCCCCACAGTGTTTTAGGGGTGAAAAAAATCACATTATTTATTTAGAAAAAACCAAAAATGTGAATTTTAGCTTGAAAAAAAATCCTGTCATTCATTTGGAAAAAAATAACAAACAAACAAAATCAGAAGAAAACAACCAAAAATGTAAAATAACATACACTTCATTTGTTTATAAAAAGCGTTTTTCTGTTTTTGTTTATCCTTTAAAATATTCTGTGAATGTTCTTATTATCATTTATATATAATCTATTATGATCTTAAGTGACACTTTGTGTGGACGTGTATTTAAACGAGAATAAACACATGAAAGTGATGACACAGTGACAAACACGTGAGGATAATAATCCAAACACCGCCGCTCGTGATAAAACGCCTTCGTACGACGTCGCTGACGGCCACTTTATCACCGGACGAGTGAATGAATAAAACTGCTGAATATGCAAATGCCCTGGTAATCTGACGTGACTCAGTGGAATAAAAGCAGCTGATTCTCAGTCAAATCGCACAGACATGCAAATCCAAGGCCGCGTTCATTCTTCTTCAGGTTGTGAGCGTTTACTTCGAGCGATGCAGGCGCTTGTTGTTCCTTCACCTTATTGGAGTTTCATTTATAACCTCTCTTTATCAGGATCTGATTGATGGTTAATGTGTTATAAAACTTTAGTTTGGGCCACAGCTTCTTTGAGGGATTTTAACCATTTAAGGCAAACCTAATAAAAAGGATATCTTAGAATATGTTCATATTTTTATCTCAGTGACTCACTCTCCTACACCAAAGTCCATAGAGGAAATCAACGGTTTTAGGTCACAGGGACACAGGAGCTGCTGGTCTACTGCTGCCTCGTGTGGTCACTTTGTGTCACTGTAGTTAATCCAAACGAAGGATTTCAAAGCCAGAATATTTGTTTTGAATTTACCGATTATTTTGAACTTACCGATGGAGGCAGAAGTGTGATTAACAACTCATCTGTTCTGTGATGTAAAATCACTGATTTTCTCTATGGGATTTGGTGTGAGGGAGAGCGAGTGGTTTAGAAACTAGAGTTTTCTTGTTGGAAAACTCTGTCTAACAGGGGAGATAAAGACATGAACATATTTTTAAGAGATCGTAGACTCCTGCAATGGCAGATGTTATAAAGTCACCATTTTCTTTCTCCTTTAGCAACAGCCACGATTCTCTGAAAACAAGACTTTTTCAATATAATTTGCAGTTTTTGAGCAGAAACTGATTTTTTTGGCGTTGTTTTTTGATAATGCTAATAAAACACCTGTGAGTGCATGGATTTAGATTTAGATAGTTTTTCTCTTAGAAGAGGCTCAGTGGTGTACAGTGTGTGTGTTTGTGTGTGTGTGCGTGCGTACCGTGCGTCAGCGTTGTCCACAGAGCAGTTGCACATGTAACCTTCAGCCTTGGGCACGCACACCCTGCCGTGGGCGCACGGCTGCGAGGCACACGGGTTGTCGGCGAGCTCGCAGCGGGCGCCGTGGAAGAGTCCCGCACACCTGCAGCGCGGCTCTGCAGAGAAAAGACATCACACGCACACGTCTGAGACGAGAGCACGAGATGAAAACCACAGCGAGTCTGCACTCCAGGCTGCAAGTAATCAAAGCCCAGGTCAAAGGATTACAGACACGAGAATATTGGATTCTGTTGAAGGAAGAAAAATCTGCTCGGTTTTTATGAATTGCATTTTCTTTACAACAGCTTGGAATGTTTTTTCCTGACGTTCTCCCACAAAGTCATCAAACCGAAATAACAATAATGTTGATGTTAGTAAAGAGCAGAGAATCTGCAAATGAAAAGTAAAACTGGATTTAACTCAACAACTGGGACAAGATCACATCTACTCGAGCTCTGAAAAGAAAACATAATTTTTCATGGAAAATTTAAAAAAAAAATCAAATTCTTTCAGAGAAACAACCAAACTAAATTATTTCAGGGCATTTTGGGCATTAATTTGGCTTCTCTCTCTAGGGGTCACCACAGTGGGTATTTGAGTTTTACAATTGATGTCTGAAAATAATAATATCACTTCATTTAGTTGGAGAAACTGTTTGAAAAATACAAGATTTCGGGAAAAAGAAATTGTGTCATGAGGTTTAAAAAAAACTGCAGAAAGAAAATTTCAGGGGAACATTTTTCAGGGAAAAAGGAATATCACATAATGAATTTGGAAAAAATTGCCAAAATAAATAGTTGCAGAAATGCAGAAAAAAAATTTTCAGGAAAAAATAATTAAATAATAAAAAATAATAAATATATATTTTTTTATGATTTTAAAAAAACTGGCAAAAAAAAAATTGTGGATAAAAAAACAGCTGAAAATAAATTCAGAAAAAAAGAAAGTATCTAATTAAAAACATTATATCATTAATTTGGTAAACTGTGGAAAAAAAATCATGTAAATTATATAGAAAAAAAGAATTTCATTCATTCAGAAAAATTGATTTTCTGATTTTTTCTTGTGCATAAACATCCAGAGACGACGAGAGAAATAAAACAAGTGCCTTAAAGTGTCACAATGTAGGATTTCAACCTTCAAAATAATGTCTCTCTATTATTTATCATTACAGTAGAACAGAGTGAAAGTTACGGCTGTTAAAGTCTCTGTGGAACTTCAGCTTTCTGGTCCAGGCCACAAAAAACCACCACAACATTCCACTTTACAGCATCTGTCTTCATTAATGTCTTCATTAAAAAGCCCATACATAAACTGTACACGCGTATATTTAATGATGTCAGTTAAAGAGGTCACAATGTGCTGCTCCACCACAGTTTATTCACTTTGTCTCAGGTCCTTCTCACTCGCTCACAGTAAAACTGTCAGACTGACATGAGACAGAGAGCAAAGGATTCACATGGAAGACACGGAGACCAGGGACAGACGGAGACAGAGGTCAAACAGTATGTGGAATGAAAATTAGTTTAATCCACAGCAGAAGAAGAAGAAGAAAAATTCATTTCTAAAGCAGTGTTTTTCTTCCCCAGGGGAAGTAACATCAAAAGAACTTGACATACACGCACACATATATATATATGAATACACACACACACACACACACACACACACACACACGAATACACACATAAACACGCATAAAGCCTCATTCCTGAATCAGTGTGACAGCACATCTATCCAAACATACCTGAATGAACAGGAAACAGCTGTTTGTTCCACTCAAATATCAACATCATGTGGCCGTGAAGCCACAATATGTCTCCACTCACCCCTGCTCTGCTGCTGTATACGTACAAACGCTCCCTAAGTCAGGTCTGATAGTTTTGTTGTTTTTGTCAAGAAAGCTAGGTGAGCCTAAACATGAATGTACTGTAGCATTAATGTTATAACTTTAGACAGACGCTAGCTAACTAGATATATATTTAGCTAACAATTGATAGCTAGTTAGATCATAGTTCAATAAATATAGGGGATCAATATAGATCAATAAAAGCAAGCTAGTGTAGATATATAGATAGTTGCTATCTGGCATGAATAGATAGTAGCTATCTAGCATGAATAGATAGTAGCTAACTAGCTAGCATAGACAGAAAATTGTAGCTAGCTAGCATAGATAGCTGATATAAAGTAGCAAGCTAGAATCGATGAATAATTAACTTGATGGATAGATAAATATTTAGACAGATACTGTAGATAGATGTAGCTAACTAGCTAGATAATTAGCTTGGATTTTACCTAGCTAGATAGCTAGCAGCCCAAACAGACAGACAGACAGATCGATAGATTGACAGATCAATTGATAGTTGTTTTTATTTACCTCCAGTGCTGTCCTCCTCACAAAGGCCTCCATTCTGACATGGGTTCTTGTCGCAGGCTCCGGTCCGGCTGCAGCACTGGTACACCCCGAACACCCTTCTGCCCTCTGACCCCGCCCACTCCGCCGTGTCGCCCACTCTGATTGGCTCCCCGTTGAGTTCCAGATCCTCCAGGCAGCCGCTGAAATTGGGCGGCTGCCCTGGGACGTCTGGCGTGGAGCCATGAGCGATGAGTGAGGCGAAGAGCAACGCACCGTGGGAGCGTGTCAGGCGGCACGGCTCGGTCAGGGTGGCGGAGGCTGGGCGGTGCCGGTCCAGAGTCAGCCTCATGGCCGTGGTGTTGACCTCCAGCAGGACGCTGTGCCACCGACCGTCTGAGACTGGGTCAGATCTGACCAGCAGTGAACCCGGGGCGGCGTCTCCACAGCTGAACCTGAAGAGAAGCTCACCACTCGTCAGCTGAGGACGGAAAAACAGACAAAACACGGGTCAGAGGTTAACGATGCACCAATTCTTTAAGGCAGAGGGCCCAAACTCCCGGCTCGTGGCCCACATGTGGCCCTCAAGTGGATTTCATGAGGACCACCATTTGTTATCAAGTTATACTGAGTTATTTCTGTATGATTTTTAATGCAAAGTTTCATTTTACATTGTTCTATATCAATAAATACGCTTTTATTTTGAAATTAGATAGCAGCTAGCTAGTACAGGTAGATAATTAGTGTGAAAGATAGATAGTAGCTATCTAGCATTGATAGATAGTAGATAGCTAGGTAGCTAGCTAGTATATATAGCTAGGTAGATAGTAGCTAGCTTGCTCATTAGGTTGAATTTCAGATGGATAATGGATAGATAATTTGCTTGAATTATGACGGATAGATATCTAGATAGTCGCTAGCATGAGATAACCTTTTCATAGCCCACCCTTACTGAACAGTTGGACTTTTTCCAGCTCATTAGAGTTTGAGACCCTCACTTTAAGGCAAGAGGATAAAAACTTTTAATTTAGTAGAAGAAACTTTAAGATTAATGATTAAATATTACCATAAGCCCTTGAAAGACTCAGAATCTCAAGTCTTGTTCGATAAAAAGATAAGTTTACTCTTATCAGTAAGCTCAAGATTAATCTGACTCTCACCTCATGTAAATGATTTGTTTAGTCCTTTGTTGTTGTTGTTTTAATCAGACTGACCTTGTAAGACGGTGGGAGGACGTGAAAAGTCTTAGTTTTGGGTAATTTGTCTTAATCAAGGTTTTTTTTAGTGAGAGAAACTTAACCAGAACAAGGTTTTTGCTTAAATTTCTTCTTAAGAAAGTTCCTTAGAAAACAAAACTGTGGAGGATAGTTGATAATATATTTATATTTTTATATCTATAAATCTATATATACTTGGTGTACCGCGACTGCTCTTTTTTATTGGACGTCCATAAATGTCCCTTTAAAACAAATTTGTATTCCGTCAATTTTTTCCACATCAATCTCTCAGGAAATGTTGTTTTTGGAAATCCAAGTCAAAACACGGGAGGTAAAAAAAATAAAAATAAATAAAAAATCGGATTATTTCTGAATAAATTGACGTAGCCTCGGGGAAGATGAGCGCTGACTGATATGTTTTATTGAATTAAACATAGCCGTGACATTTTTTTCCCTTCCCCTCCTCAAATGACCAATTAAAAATAAAAAAATCAAAACCAACAGGAACGGGAACTTCTGCTCCGTTTGACATTTTCCGTCATCAAACTTTTATTTGTCGTCGTCGTCGTCCGTTGAAATCCACTGACATTTAAAGTGCATTTGTTATTTTATCATCATGAATGATATTTGGTGTTTGTTTGTCGTGACATTACAACTCACCCCCGGTCTCATCGATCACGCTGAAGTGAATGAAAACTTTTCAGTGGGGACATTTAAGGGTTTATTGAAGTTAAAACATTCAATAGAAGGCTCACTTATTTAAATCTGTACCATGCGAGCATCTTCAGAGTACGTTTGCGTGTTCATAGTAGAAACTGAAGTTTCACTCCATAGAGAAAATCAATGATTTTAACATCACAGCACACAGGAGTTGTGCCTCCATCACTGAATGACAAAACAACACAACTGAGTTATTTTGTGACTTCGGTGTTTGAAATCCCTCCTTCGGATTTACCTCAGTGACACAAAGTGACCACACGGGGCAGCAGTAGACCAGTTTGTGTCCTCAGGGGCTTAAAACGCTGATTTTCTCTATGGACTTTCCGTTTTTGGTGAGACAAAGCTGTTTAACTGCTGTTTTAATGTTCTTAAAAGTGCGTACACATAATCTGGCTTAGATTTTATTCGGTGAATGTTGTACATTCAGCCTGTGAAGAGTGCAAACGTGAGGAAGAGGCAGCTGTGTTTTAGTCGCTGTGTTGGTCCCATGTTGCTGATGTTTCCCGTGCACACACACACACACACACACAGGCCTCTTTCTGCACGCTCAGCGTTTTCACAAACGAACAAGCCAGCAGCTTCTTCTTCTTCTTCTTCTGCTGTTTTCTTTATGTAACTCCTCATATGTTTAATTCACAGAAGGAAAGATTCCGCTCGGACACGTCAGAGGCCGCGGCGATGCATTATTGATTGATTATCGCTCCCACTGCTGCAAAGCTTTTATGTCTCGTTCCATTTTGCCTGATGTCACGCTCATGAATACGTGGCTCAGCGTTCTGTCTCTGTCAGAGCTTCTTCCTCTGGTTTCCTGTCGCTGGGGCCATGGGGGTGAAGAAGAAGAAGAAGAAGAAATAAAAGCAAACAAACGCAGCAGAATGATTCATTTTGGACATGGAAGAATTCCTCACATGCGTCAGTGAGGGCCCTCAGGAGAGGAGAGGAGAAGGGCTGAGGCTCATCACGGCGCTGGCAGGAGAACAAGTGAAAACCTGGAGACATCTGAGGCGCCCGTCGCTTGTCTTTTCATCTATTTTGCACGACTTGGTGCAAACTTCTCGTATCTCGCGCCTCGGATATTTGAATGCAGATAGCGCGGGCCAGGGTTTTTACAGTATCAGCTGATGGAGCCGCGGCTTTGTGTCAAATCAAAGTCCACGGGGAAACGGAAGCGCCGCAGCTTCGGTGCCTCGTGATTCCATAAATCGGGAGGAGGAGCTTCAGCACAGCCGGGGTCAGAACTCCAGTTTGTGCACGGACACAAACACACACACAGCAACACACTGTGATATTTTCAGGCGCTCTGAGAAAAGCCTGGAGTCACTTACAAATTCATCGCGGTTGATTTTGGTCGCGTTCCATTTTTAATAAATCCCTTATCCCCTGTAGAAGCTGTGGTGAACGTCCTCACATACATTATTTATGTTATTGTGACATGTTCCTCTCTAACATGTTGCTTTTAGCTCACGTCTTCTATGTTTTATATTAATAATGCAATCATTTTCCCACTTTTGGGATCAATAACATCCAAAATAACTGTGATATATGGTTAAATATGTGGTGTTTATACAGGAAAAATGCTAATTTAACGATAAACAATATTAATTCGGAGAAATCATTGTAATACATGTCACATTGAACAACGTTAAATGATTCAATGACCAACTGTAACATTACAGAATCTATGATAATCTTGTAATTTAACTAGTAGCCAGTTACTAGTTACTAATCAGTATAATCAGGTTTTACCATATTTTCCTGTATAAATACTGTATTTTACTGTAACTTTGAGATTTGTTGTATGTAAAGTGCAATATAAATAAAATCTATTATTATTATTATTTTTATTATAATAACTTCATAACCACATATTGGTGTGCTTTTGATGTATTTTCTGTACATCAAAAGCCATATATTGCTACAATTGTGTAGTATTGCCCTGTATAAATACTCAATTTTACTGTAACTTCACCATAAAACCACAAAACTGTAACCACAACCATGTACTACTGTGATTTTGTAGTATTTTCATGTATAAACACTGCATTTTACTGTAACTTCACAATAACACCACATAGTACTGCAATTATTATTTTCAGTCGTACAGTATTTTCCTGTATAAATATTGTATTTTATTGTCATTTCAGAGATTTCTTTATGCCATATTATTAATTATACTATTATTATATTAATGTATGCATATATATGTATATATATACATATTCCTGTATAAATACTGTATTTTTCTGCAAATTCACAATCAAGTACTGCGATTGTGTAGTATTTTTCTGTATATATATGTTGTATTTTATTGTCATTTCAGAGATTTCTTTATGCCATATTATTATATATAAGTTTAGTGTTGTTATATATACTGTTTAGTGCAGTATTTATTATATATAAATACTGCACTAAACAACTGGACTTCCTGTGGGTTCCAGGTCGGGTCTGGTACTCGAGACCCGTCGTGTCTCACAGAGAGACAGAATAAGGGACGCTGTCGTCCACAGATCCACGTCCCTCTCTCGACTCCTGATATCAATACAAACAGTCTTGATGGAGAATCCTGATCAGATTTGATGGTTTTATGAGACGCTCGGCAGCTCGTGTCCTCCGGGGGAAGAAACCTTCTTATGGTGTCTTGTATCTTCAGGCGCTTCCTCTGAAGTCATCACAGGAAAACAGGCGAGGGAGCTTCTCAGATGACCACGTTTGGAAATTCCTTTTGAAGCCATTCCTGCTCACGACGAATCAGATCTCAGACTTGAGATCCAAACACCCAGGAGGGGGAACCTTGGAAACGCCTGAGCGCTACTTCTAAAGTTTTACGAGTTATATTCTGCACGAGTGCACACACACGCAATTGTCGCGCAAATGAGAAGAACCCACCTGGGGAAGCGTTCTCTGTTTAGAGAATTATTCATGTCACACAAAAGAATACGACGATTGATTACGCTGTAACGTGGTTTCAGTTTCCCGTGACGATTCAAAAAATAAACACAAGTTTCTCGCTCTATGAGAGTTCCTGCTCGAGCAATTCAATCTCCGGGATTGTGTTTCTGCAAAAAAGTCACATTTCTTATGAATGATTTACCCATTCTACAGAGGTGCACATAAAGTTTTAAACATTTTTTCCTGCGTTTTATGGACTAAAAACCTAACGAAAATAACAATAACTGTTTTTTCCCCCATTGCTATGTTAAAATGTTAAGAATGTGCAATATAGTGTCTTAGAACTGATTAATAAAAGATATTTTCCTTAATTTTCACCAAATTCATAAACACACCAGAGCAAAAGGGACAAAAGTTAGTTAGTTAAATTTGTGAAATTTTTCAATACGTCACAGTTCAAAGTTCGCTTTTATGAACTATTTTGTGACTTCTGCACAATTATCATGACTCTCCGAAGGACCTAGAGCATTGGTTTCAAACTTGTGGCTCGAGGGCCATATGCAGCCCCCCAATCGATTCCCTGTGGCCCACCACAGTTATTTCTGTATGTTTTCTTTGTAATATATTACATTTTGTAAATACTTGGATTTTGTAGTATTCTAATGTAACTTTCACATTTCAATACCAGTACTGATTCCAACCCATAATTCTCACGGCAATTCACCAAAGGTTGCACATTAGTGAGCACAAAGGGTTAAATTTAATCCCTAATGCAAAGTTTTCCACTGTTTGCAGAAAAGTAAAACACCAGATTGGCACGTTTCCAAATCTGTTTTCCCTCCAAAACACCAACCGCATCACCCCCGCGCGGCTCACGTGCTGCGTTCACAGTCAGCGGTCGATACTCGAGTTAAAAGGGCACTGATGATCTGATTAAGCTGGGAATAATAAACGAGACGCACACGCGTTGACGACTCCGTAATCCCACTGTGGAACTCGAAGCGTGAGCGGGATGTGAGTTTAGCCGCGGCTCTGATGTTCAGCCATACGTGTGACGCGCGCAATGTGCCACACAGAGATAAAGCAGAGGCACTGTCTGATACGCTCAATCATGTGATCATCTGCGGCATTTGGCGAGAGAGAGAGAAGCAGGAGCGGGATTTGAAAAACAAAGACTAAAAAGGAAAAGCTAACACACAGACACACACACTCTCACTGTCACATGACCCAGAACACGTCTGCAGTTTCGCCCAGAAGACGTCAGCTAACGTCGTCTGATCGGCGCCATTTAATGTCAAATTTCACCACAGGGACAGGATTAGAACAAGAGAGAGAGCTCAGGTTGGAGACAAAGTAAGAGACAGTCAAAGGTTTTGGACACTGGACAAACGACAACAAGCTACAGCCTTGTTTTCAACTATTTAGAGTCGTCTGTGGAGCTGGAGAAACTACGGCGATCGCTACGTGCATTCATCAGGGAGACCAGGGAGCGTCTACAAAGTGCAACGCCCGAAAAAAGATGTTAAAAAATATTCAATAACTTCACCATATTACCGCGCAGTGTCGTCAAACTCTCTGTGAACTTTACTGCTCAGCTCTACATGATACTTCACCACTCGTGAAGTTTTTAAATGCTATTGATCGCAGAAGTTCCAATCTGTGAATAGCTTTCTAACTTTACTTAGCTTTTTACGCAACTTTCGGGTCACGTAGCTCGCACTAGATGCAAAAATCTAAACTGATTAAAAAATAAATTAAATGAAGCCTCTGTGTTGATGTGGACCGATTTATAATTCCTAATAAAAGCATTTCTATGATACAAAATGAATATATTACAAAGAAATAACTGTGTTGGGCCACATGGAATTGATTGGGGGGCTGCATATGGCCCTCGAGCCACAAGTTTGAGACAGTCAGCGCTCGCATCCCCGAGTATTTACCAACCTGAGAGTGAAACATTTAGTTTTCCCTTGTGAGATCAAATCGGCTCTCAGATGTTATCACTCTCACTGTAACAACATAACATTAATGGTGTCTGAAAAATTAGGGAGCAGATTTAATCTTTAATCAGCAGCAGCAACATAAATAAATAAATAAATAAATAAATGAATAAATAAATAAATGAATGAACTGTCAGCTCTGAGGGGAGCACGGTAAATATTTACACTTCCTGTAAATGAGGCAAAAATATGGATTTGAATAACGATTAAATTTCCTCCCCACTGTACACGAGCGCTGCTCTTTGTTGCCGTGGTGACATTCGAGAGGAAACAGAGAAAACGAGGACCGCACGAACGCGGTGATGTCTCGGGTTTGTCCTTGGACGTCACACACTGGTGGAATCTTGTCTCTGTTGAGCTGTTGTGACATTTTCAGACTAATTGACAAAGACTTCCCCTTTTTTTTCGTGTCACATGAACAAAAACATGAACGACATGCTGCTGTTTCTTTACTGCGTCGTCCTTGGACTGGATTTGAATGAAGGCAGTTGCCGTTTACACGCACACAATGAGGCGTGAGAACAAAGCACAGTCAGAAACACAATCGATGTTGACTTGATGAACTCAGAAACAGTTAGTGTAAGAGAAGAGGAGACAAGGACAAGATGTGACGGCCCCTAAAGTGAGAAGCTGAAAATGTACTTAATATTAATTCCTGTAAGAAATTCCTCTCTGCATTTAACCCTGACTGCCTTGCTCAGAGGTACTCCAACTATTTTGTCCACTTGGACATGTGCTGCCAACAGGTTTGTACATTAGCTAAGAATAATCTGGACATTACCTTGAAATATATATATATATTTTTTTTTTTGGTAAATTAATCTCCCAGGGGTGCAACAATTACTTGATTATTAATCAATGAATATTTTCTGGTGTCTTAAAACAGTAAATCTGAATTATTGTGGTTTGTTAACAACATTTTGTGACATTTCATGGACCAAACAACTGAGACATAAATCGATAAAATAATCAACACACTATTCGGTTATAAAAATAACAGTTAGTTGCAGGAAATGTGTGATTTTACCATATAACTATTCTGCAAAGTGAAGTGTTATCAAAACAGTACTTTTTGGGTAAAAGTACAGTGTGTGTAACAGTTACACATTTTGACAATAAACACAAAATACAAGCATTAAAGTACTTTGCTTATTTACAAGCTAGATTATGCTACCACCAGTCATTTAAGATGCAAATTAAAGTTAAATGAAATCAAATTTTATTATTGTATCCCATGTGTCACAGCTAATTCACACACCGACACTGAGGTCTCACGTAATCATTACATGTCAAATTATGGAATTATATCCAAAGTTGTTGCGTCAAAAAGGCTGAATTTGAATGAATACAATGAATTTGTAATTTGGCTCAGAGGGAGAGAGAGAGATAAATACCTGTAAGATGCCCCAGTCTTTGGTGCTGTTGGAGGACACGATAAGGCCCTGCTCCTGGAAAGTCTTGAACCTCAGGGACAGTTTGAAAACCTGGTCGTCCTCGTCCATCCCGTGAAGGTACTTCAGGTAGGACTTTCCGTCGAATCTCACGGCCGACTCTGAAACAACAGACACAAAATGGGTAAAGGAGCAGTGGGAGCAATGGGGGATTGGGTGCCTTGCTCAGGGGAACCCCAGCTCTTGACCTGTCCTGAGCACCCAATTTGAACCAAATTTCAAGGGTTCTTTTGGCCATTAGCTGCCCATAGAAATTCATCAGAGGAAACTCAGAACCTTCAAACTCTCTTATTTCTTTAGGTCAACAAGACGAACCTTGTATATGCTCAAAGGAGGTCATGTGGTTGGTGTATTGGTTAGCTCTCTTGCCTTTGTAGCAAGAAGACCTGGGTTCTGGACCCGGTCTGAAGAAGGACCTGTCTGCATGGAGTTTGAATGTTCTCCCCATATGTGCGTGGGTTTTCTCCGGTTTCGGTTTGCTGAAAACTGTTCCAGCGAGAGTTGAAGATCACAGCCCGATGAAGCAAACAGGACCACATCATCTGCAAAAAGCAGAGACCCAATCCTGAGCCCACTAAACCGGACTCCCTCAACGCCCGGGCTGCGTCTAGAAATTCAGTCCATGAAAGTTATGAACATCCACTGCTTTGTAAACTGTTCTGAAGCCTTGACTTTATCCAGCACCATCCTTACATCTATATCAAGTGAGAAACAGACACATTTTCGCCACCTGATGGCCATTCAAGAGACTACAGGTTTCATACACTTCCACATTGGTTTGACTTTCAAGCCCCACATAACGTGTACATTATTTATTTACAGTCTGTGGCTGGTTCTACTTTCTCCAACCAATTAGAATTAAATTAAATTCATCCAGACACACACTCGAGTTTTAGTTTTAAAATCTTCAGAAAATGTGCACTATAACTCTAACTCATAAATAATTTATTGACACTGGAGAATATATATATATTTTTTTTTAAGTACAGTTTTCTAAACTTAGCTTCAATAAGAAAGGCTTTCATCTTATGTTTCTTAACACTCACTTCATTGAATGAGCTTTTGAAGGCATCAACGTTTGTGGCCTTTCAACTCAAGGTTGCAAAACTTATACCAAAAAGGGATTTTTAACAATCCTCCGGGCGACCACTGCCTTTCCACCTTCACCTGAGTCTAAGACAGTGACCAGTGTGTGCTGAAAACTAAAAGTTAATGCGATTCCATCTCTGACGGAAAAGCGTGAAAGTAAAGTTAAAAAAGGAGATGCTTGGTTTGATCATTTCTAACTGGGAAAAAAAAATCACCAAACACTGAGAAACTAAAATGCCCAAAGGCAAAAGAAAACAGAACGTAGTAATGAGCAGAGGGTTTTATTTCAAGTTTAAGCATCAACAGTAGAAACGAGGGGATAAGGGACTGAATGAAAGATGAATCAATTCATGAATGGGCAGCAAAAAGGGAGCGTATTAATGTTCAGACAAAACTTCTTTTGCTCTTTTTCTTTTGAAATAAAACTTTAATGTCGCCTGTGGGAAAGCTCCGTTACAGCATGTTCCCTCAGAGTTTTGTTAGTTAAAAAAAACATATGAAGAATACACAAACTTTTACTTTAACCGTTCACATTTAAGTGTCTTCTGTCAGAAACAGTGGTCACTAAAAGCTTTCAGTCAGGGTAACAATAATAATACATTTTGTTATTAATACAATAATAACAAAATGGTCAGAATTCTTAGCTATACTGAGTTTTAAAATGACAACATCTTACAACACAGTATAGCACTTAAACAATACACGTTCTACAACACTGTTCGCAGTTGTTTCTACTCTTGAAATAAGAAAAGTAAATGTGGTTCTTCCATTGGGATTTCATGCAAAAAGAAGAAAGAAAGTTTGTGCATTACATAAGGTTTCTGCCTACTTTTACTGCCATTTCTCTAACATTTAATATTGTTTTGCACTAGTAAACATGACCTATGTTTCATAAATTAATCACAAGGCCATATTTTGCACCATATTAATATTTTTTTACTGATCAAAAGAGGAAAAATTGGAAAAAAAGTGTAGGAAATCTCCTGATGGGCTTTCATGTTAGCTAGCTTGTGTTGTTAGCATGAACCCAAAATGATTGTTAGCTTGTGCACAGTGTGGCTGTGTTTATCATATGCTAATTTATTTGCTAGGTGTTTTGTTTAGTTGAAAGATGGCTAGCACAGTTTCTTCACACACTAACAAGGCGAAGTGAAGGCTTTTACTGTGAACATAGTTTAGCTTCAGAGTTAGCCTCAGAATAGCCACCAGCTTTTCTTAATGACTATGATGGAGCTAACGCTATGACCTGTCAGCACTGAAGCTAGCCAGTTAGCTGCAGTTAGCAAACATTAAAAAGATAGCATAGTAAAATGATTCATTCCTGTTTTGCTGCAAAACGCGACGTGTTCGTCACATAATTAGCGACTTAAATGGTTAAAAACATATTTTCATGGTGTGATAAACGTATGTAAAAGGGGACTTGACGTTTTTACATAAAATAGTCCAACTTTAAATGAGTACAAAGGTCAGAAATGCAGCAGTAACTGCTAATATATAAATTACTTTTTTGTTTCCTCATTTACGTCATCAAAAAGCTTAACCTTTATAATGTCTACATGTGTATATTATTGCTTTTTCTGGATGGTGGTTCTTATCTTCAGCAATTTACTGCGGCAGTTAATTAATTCACATTGAGTTTTTGTTTTTTTTCAATCAACTACATTAATTCTCATTTATTCCACTGTGGTAAATCAGGGATAATCACAGCCGGTGATTAACTACCACACGTGTTTAGTGTGAATGATGTTAGAGACTCATGTCCACAGGAGTAAATGGTCATTTAGATTATAAGAAAAGAGAAATATGGATCGACTCTGAAGTTAATAAAGAAAAGTTAATTATTCACCAAGTTAGTTTTCTTCCATTTTGAGTCTGGATTCTATCTGGATTATATAACTCTAATTAATATTTCCTAATCTATTTTCATTATCCCGCCTGCTTTTAATCTGAAATAGTATCAGTTTTTTTTTGGCCCACACTGCCCCCGTCTGCTCGTGGGTGTAACTGTGTTCAGAACATTTGTGTCTTATGTGTTTTTCCAAATTAAAATAATTTCCCCCAAATTTTACACACTGGACTTGGGTAACTTACTTTGACACAAGATTGAGAGAATAAAGGAAAGCAATAAACAGCTGAATTCTGAGAGAAATCAGAAAACAAACTGTATCAACTTCTAACGCAACACGTTCTTATCTCCAAACTCTTTGCATCAAAGCGCTTCTGAGTTTGTTTTTCTTCTTTTTTTCGGATAAGAGAGTTTGATTTAGTCAAAACATGCTGTGATCGAACCTGATGCTGGACCCACATTCTTTCTTTTACATCACCAGCCTTCACAGGTAAGAAGATGAAAAATTATCAAATTAAAGGACTTTTCAAGGACTAATTCCCTCAAATTTAAGGACCAGAATGTGCTGACACAGCTTAAGAAGGGGGAGGACATCTTCTAAGAGCGTCTTTGTCCATTAGGGCGTCCACTTGTATTGATTTGCAGCACGCTCTGCATCTGGACAAGTGATTGTTCTTGGAATCTTGGTCAAAGTCAGGCTTTGTCATTTGTCTTTGGAATAGATGTTGGAATTTTGATTTCCCACCTTGTCATTTGCTCTCTCTTTCTTAACTTTACTCGCTCATTGTTCTCACGTCAACAGTGGCGAGACACAGTGGACAGTGTCCACAACGCTGCTAGTAATTATGACTCTGCGTTTGTCCTGCGTAGGCCTAATCTACGCACGTCAAGCAACAAACAAGGGGGACATTTACCTAAACATCAACTTCACTTCTTTACTGCACAAAAGTCAAGCACTTTCAATGACTCATGTCTATTTAGGGCAATTTTCAAGGACCAACCCTGACAAACACTGTGTTGCAATATTATAGCACGTTGAATTGGCCCCAAAGTCAAAATTCACCGTTTTGCTTAAATCTTGCCGTTTGTGTGTGGACGTGCTACGATGACTCACTCCATCGATCGCTTTACAGCCTTGAATAACAATCAATTTTCTTTTCCACCTGTTTTTACCTGATAATTCATCCTCTAATTGCTCTACCCATCATTATCTATAATAAGAACAATTATTGTTTGTCTTGATGAAACCTTTAAGCTGCTCACTTTTTCCTGCTTTAGCTTCATTTTTTTAAAATGATTTTCCGTGTGCACAAATAAACACATACCGTTGCAGGGGCAGACGCTCTCCCAGGTGTGTTGTGGGGTGATGTAAGCAGCTCTGGCAGTGGTGAAGTGACCCAGTCTCTCTGTGGTCAGGCGGACGGCGTTCCTGCAGCCCCGTGGTGGACAGCCGGCGCCCACACAGCCGTTGTGGCTCACCTGGAGGATGCTCAGGCCCAGAGAGTCCTCGATGTCTGATATTATACCTGTATCAAAGACAAAGTTTAGTATATTCTCTTCATTTCATGCAGTGACAAGCTAAATTTTTTCAGATTTAAGGACCCACAGTGCAACAGTGTTTTTCTTACCTGCCAGTCTGTTTGTTGGCAGAGACTGAACGAGTCCACTCTTGGGCTTCCAGATCAGCAGGGCCTCCAGGACCTGGGCGTCCTGCTGCTGCTGAAGGCTGGCCAGGTGAAGCTCTTGTCTGGGTAAACCCAGAGCTTGACCCAGGCTGCGCTGAAGGCCCCTCCAGTGATCGCCCAGGAACTCCTCTGCCGATATCCCGACCAGCTGCAGTGTCAGACCGGAGTCCAGTGCCCTCTGATCGGCTGCCCACACGTGAACTTTGACCCCGGCCCAGACATTGAACTTCCCGTCGCTCACGCTGACGTTCAGTGAATACGAGCCCTCCTCCAGGTTTTCATCTGCCCAGATCTTTCCGTCTGCGAGATCCACTGAGAACCTTCCTCCTTCTGGGTTTTCAGACAGCAGCTTGTAGGTCAGGACGTCCTGCAGGTCCTGGTCAGAGGCGTGGAGTCTTCCGATGACCCGGTTGGCAAACAGGCCTCCAGATGTCGTGATGAAGACCTCTAGTGGCACCACAGACGGAGGGTACTTGCTCTGCTCGGTTACGTTAATGTTGACCACACAGATGGAGGAGAGGGGAGGGTGACCGCTGTCCGTCACCTGTATCCATCGAAGACAGAGGTTAATACATACGATGGAGACCATTTCACATCGAGATTGATCGACTGGAGATCTAGAACCTGTACAGACCATTTACAGCCATATCTGTCACACCCAATCATTCTGAATTAGTAAAATAATCACCTCCAGGAAATATTTGGTAATTTAAAAGATATACACATAAATCTTAACTCAAGGGTTGAGAAAATTGAGCAAATTTGTTTGGGATGTCTCCCCAAAAAATCTCCCATGATCCATCTGTGGGTCCCAAACCAGTCTTTGGAAACCACTGGTCAAGAGAAATGAAGTCAGAAAATCAGTTACTACCGAATGTCTGTAAAAACCTGGGGAGATTGGACAGCTGACCCCTCCCGATTAAATCTGCTAGTACTTTTGAACATTTTCAATTGTTTAAAACCCAATTCTCTTCTCTGTGACCTTCACTGCGACGAGACCTTTCATGTGGACAGACCTTGATTTTACCACTTTACTAATTAACTCAAGTCAAGCAGGTCCAGTTGCCTACAGCTAACTACTGAAGATGACCCATCCAGGAAACCTCAAAGAAATTGTAGAACCCCAACTGAAGTAGCCCATCACCTACCAGAGACCACTTGACCTATCATCATGTCAGCATAAGAGAGCTAGTCTGACTTCATGAAACCGGCAGCACATGTTGAGCCTGTATTTACGAATCAGACCATCTTGGGTGTTTGAGCATACCCCACTGGTTCTGAAACTTTTGTAATCATGATTTACTGTGTTTTTAAGTTCTTGTTTACCTTGTGAAGCACTTTGGTCAACCATAGATGTGCTATAGGGTCCAATCCAATCCAATCCAACTTTATTTGTTAAGCACTTTAAACAAACCACAATGGACCAAAGTGCTGTACAGAATAAATAAAAGGCATAATAATAAAAGGTTCAAAATTAGATAAAACAGCTTAAAATAAATTAGAATCATAAAATACAATAAGAATTAGCAGCATACAATAAAAAACAATAAATTCTATTCAAATTAAAATATGTAAAATAAATAAAACCAAACGTCTCATGAAGTGTCAAAGGCCAAAGAGAAAAGGTGGGTTTTAAGAAGGGATTTAAAAACAGACAAGGACGAGGCCTGTCTTATGTGGAGGGGCAGAGCATTCCAAAGTTTTGGAGCTGCGACAGCGAAGGCACGATCCCCTCTGAGCTTCCGCTTGGTTTTAGGCACACTCAGGAGCAGCTGATCAGCTGACCTGAGAGAGCGAGCGGGTGAGTATGGATGTAGAAGCTCAGAGAGGTAGGGCGGGGCAAGACCATTCAGGGATTTAAAAACAAATAAAATTGTTTTAAAATCGATCCTGAAGTGTATGGGCAGCCAGTGGAGTGAAGCTAAAATGGGGGAAATGTGCTCAAATTTGCGCGTGCCAGTTAAAAGACGTGCGGCAGCGTTTTGTACCATCTGAAGACGAGCAATGGAGGACGCACTAACCCCCACATAAAGAGAATTGCAGTAGTCCAGCCGAGTGGTGACAAAGGCGTGAATGACAATTTCAAAATGTTGCCTCGAGAGAATTGGCTTTATTTTGGCCAGCTGCCTCAACTGAAAAAAGCTCGATTTAACAACGGACCTGATCTGGTTGTCAAGCTTCAGATCAGAGTCGATTTTAACCCCCAGGTTTGTGGTAGTGTGTTTTAAAAACGGAGCCAAGCAGCCCAGATCTACTTGGGGGGCCCCGGTGGTGCCACCAAACACCATCACTTCTGTCTTTTTGTCATTAAAGTTTAAAAAGTTCAGAGCCATCCAGGCCTTTATGTCATCAAGACACTGAAGTAAAATTTTAAAAGAGTATTCATCGTTCTTTTTAATAGGCATGTAGATTTGACTGTCATCTGCATAGCAATGGAACGAGATGCCATACTTTCTAAGAATGGAGCCAAGTGGAAGCAGATACAGAGAGAAAAGAAGGGGGCCCAGAACTGAGCCTTGTGGGACCCCGCAGGTGAGAGGAGCCGAGGAGGATGTCGAGTCACCGAGGCTGACACAGAAAGTTCGATCAGCCAAGTATGACCTGAACCATTCCAGAGCTGTGCCCCTGATGCCGACCTGCTCCTCCAGACGTGAGATCAGGATCTTGTGGTCCACTGTATCAAAAGCAGCAGTTAAGTCTAAAAGCACAAGAACTACACAGTCACCGGAGTCAGTAGCTAAAAAGATATCATTAAAAACTCTTAAAAGTGCTGATTCTGTGCTGTGCAGTGATTTAAAACCGGACTGGAAAATCTCAAGGATATTATTTTCCTCTAAAAAGGCCATTACTTGACCATGGACTAACTTCTCAAGGATTTTTGAGATAAAAGGCAGTTTGGAGATGGGCCTGAAATTTGCAGGAACTGCAGGGTCTAGACCAGGTTTTTTGATATGAGGTTGCACTACTGCATGTAGTGCAGGGTATGTATATGAGGGTTGCGGGGGACGCTATAGGCAATCTAAGCTGACATAGGGCAGAAGATGGGGTCACACCTTGGATAGGTCGCCAGTCCATCACAGAGCCAACATACAGAGACTCTCAAACTCACATTCACACCTACGGACAATTTACAAGGTCCAGTTGACCTCTACAAGTTTTTGGACAGTGGGAAACTAGAGAAAACGCATTCAGGGATCTGTTTTGCTGCAAAGCAACAGTGCTAACCACTGCCAATGTGGGCGGTCATGTGCAGATTGGACTAATTTCAGGTCTGAGTGCTCGTAATGGATCCTGATCAAGATCCAATCAAATAAACCATGTGGAGTTGGTTTGAGGACACATTTGGCCACATTCCTGATCTGAATCTGTCCAACCTTAGGACAGATTTTATGTTTGTCCCCTAACACAGCCATGTTTTTACGGAGCACAGTCATGTGCTTGTTTGACACACTGATGATGTACAAACGCCTCATGCGACCCCACTTCAAAAACCTTGCTTCCTTTGAAACTCTACATCCAATCAAAGATAAATAAAAGGGCGTTATTGTCAGATTTCTGCGGTAACTATGCGGCATGTTATTGAATCTGAAGCACCAGATAAAGTAGGAAAGCTCTGCCTGTGTGATTTTCTCCTCACAGCACCGTCAGCAACATTGCAGCCGAGGCCACGAGAGAGAGCAGCTGCAGCGCATCAGCATTTTATCTCCATTCTATCTCTGATCCAGAGTTAACAGTAGGCAGTTTGTTAGATTTTCATTTTACAGTCATAGGATTCCAACACGACGCACATCACTGGTGACGTACAGATAGTAAACATAACTGACAGCAGATTTTCTTTCGCTCCCACTCGGGAAATAACAGCGTGGAAAAGACAACACCACAGAAGATTAAAAGGTCATGGTGGCGTGGGGAAACCGGGAATCGAGTAAGGAAGTCAGGAGGGGAAAAGCCAGGGCTTGTGTATGAATCATAATCACAATCACCTGTATCTTGAGCAGATGGTGGGGTTTGACCCTCTTTCTGAGTGGAGCAGAGAGCGACAGCAGGCCGCCCTGGTCGACATGGAAACGGCGATCCTCGTTGCCGCTGACGATGTGGAAGGAGAAAGGCGGGCCGTTCTTCGGCGTGTCCTTGTCCGTCACGACGAGCTGGAGGATGCTGCTGCCAACCGACTCCCCCTCCTGCAGGAAATAAAGTTCACGAATACGTCATATTCTAATACGTCTTAACGGTACACAGTCGTAACAGGCAGGACATTTTCTACAGTGTATTCATTTTCATAGTCGTTGTCTGCACAGTTGTCTGTTTACCAGCGGATGTCATGGTTTGATGTTAGTGTTGACAGAAAAACCTGATGAGGACCCTTGATGTTCTAATGAGGTTCACTGCTCTAAACTTAAATGTTCATGTCCTTTATTGTGAGGAGACCTCAGCTGGCTCTCTGTTTGTCATTAGCAGCTACTGTAGCTATATGCTAAATCATAGGTGTGTGACATTAGCAGCTACTGTAGCTAGATTCATTGGTGTTTTTACGTTAGCAACAGTAGCCAGATGGATTATAAGTGGTGTTTTGCATTCAGAGCTACTGCAGCTAGATTCTCAGTCATTAGTGTTTGACATTAGCAGCTACCGTAGCTAAATAAGTCATCATTGTTTGATGTCAGCTCGTTTGTTGTTCTATAGTTATATGCAGTGGTATCAGGTGTTTTTAAAAAAGACTAAATAAAACATCCCAGTCTTCATTTCCACTTAAATACCTAAATACCCCTGATTTCACTTTCTAACTCCATTTGACAAATGCAGACCATCAGGCAGCCAAACAGACAAACACATCAGTGCAGTTAAATTTAGTTTAAAGTGGCAGTAAACTCCTGTGTCACTGCTTGGGTCAGGTGCAGATACCACCACAGATGTAGCTTTCATGACTTATCGCTGTGTTTCCTTTTGAGGACTTTCTCAAACATAATGACACCATTGTCCATCTGCTGCTTTGAGTGAAATACAACCACAGACTCCAAGCCAAAACCTCCCTGCAACAGATGTGCCAGTCATAAAATAATCACAAAAAAACCCACAGTGAGTGGCTACAGGAGAGAGGACGGCAAACCTCCATTTGCTTAATGCGATCAACACTTTCTTTATGGGGAGTGAGCTGGCGGTGGAGACTTCAGCAGATGGGAATGAAATCATGTGACACGGTGGCTCTTGAACAAGATATACAGTGACTAGATGGAAGGGTAGACTGATGGCGACCTGACAAAGACAACTTTACCTGTCAGTGAGCAACATCAAGTGTGGCTGCTGTGATAAAGCACGTTGGCAGACAATCATGAGGGCACCTGCATCACACTGAAGTCTCACACATAAACACACATGCAGGAGTGGCAACAGTAGCCAGACACAACGTTCTGTCTTCGAGTTTTACACAGCACGATTTTTCACTATGTGGAGCCTAAAGCCTGTTTTTTTGTAATAGTTAACGAGTCTGACAACGTTTCCAATTATGCTGCAGTGATGTCTATCCTTTCAATGGCAACCAACCACACCCTAATGCTGCGTTCCATTTCATTCCATTTCCACTCAAAACTCAGATGTTGGAGTTGGAAGTGACGTCACCGCGTTCCAGGGAAGTAAAAAAAGGAGTAAATATTGGCTGCTCTGATGTTCCTACCTACCCACCTACCTACCAACCTACATTTGTACCTAACTATGTTCCTACCTACCTACATAATTTCCTACCTACCTACCTACCTACCTACCTTCACACCTACCTACTAGCACACAGAGAAAGAAATCATGAAAGCTTTGATGCCCACACAGCTCAGAAACCTCCGCTCTGATATTTCTGACTCTCTGAAGAGTTTCAGTGTTGAACTCTCAGTTTTTTTAATGAGCTCTGAACGTCACAGTTATGATGACGCAGCGCTTACAGCTCAACACGTCTCACACACACAGACTGCGCTGGAGACGGACGGCTGATACATAGACGGACTGATCGGAACTGTGTGAGATTTCTCTTTAATTACCTCTGGTAGTCACAGATCGAGGTTTACAGCCTCAACTGGACCAAATCAAACGGCTTTTACTGAGGAGCGGCTCATATTTCCTAGTCACATAGAATGCCCCTGCTCATATTTTCTAATAGAGTTGTCAAATTTCACACTTGAGTGCCGCTGCTGCTGCTGCTGATGCTCCCCCGCGGGGACACCAGAGAAACTGATGAACAAATGTTTCTTTCTGGGTTTATTTTACATATCACTTGTTGACATGTTGTTCGAGTTGAGTCATTTGTGTGAGGTGAGCGTTTTTCTTCCACCACAGGGCAGCGCAGTGCCAACAGCTCGGGGCTGTGAACGTGGTTGGTTTGTGAACGCACCACAACAGTGCGTTGAAAAAGAACAGAAGCGGCCTCATTCATCAGCACTCATGTCCTCACACGGGTCAAATCAATCATTCATTTTTCTTCAAAATTCAGCAGCCGTGAGCTGAAAAATGACAGGTTTTAAGAATCATACATTTTTATCATCCTGGAGATTTTTCTCCTTAACAAAACATGAATATTGTCTTGTATTTTACTTTGAAAAATAAATAATTGGCATGTTAACACTTGCAAAACGAATAAATGTTTCACTGCATTATGTAAAAAAAATTGACCAAAAACCAACTTTTTTTGTTGATTTGAACGAGGTGAATTAAAAGCACAATGGATTTGAAATAAAACAACAACATACTGTGTTTTTCTAGTCGTTATTCTTATTAAATAAATCAACTTATTATTCGTTCTATTAGTGTAACCGACCGGTTTCTCACAGCACCACTTCCTTTCAACCTGGCTTTCAAAATAAGAGCATTTTTTTATTATATTATGTGTCGAATGTTACCATAAAAGTTTGGCAATAAAAACGGATTGTTGTAAAATAAAAAATATCAATTTTTAGTTTTACTTTTCATTCCGCAAATGTTGTAATACATGAGCAGTAACAGGAAGTAGTCACACTTACACACTAACACCTGTTATTTACAGCTAAAAGCGAACACCGGTTTCCGATTGGTCAAGAAAAGTATGTTTTTTTTGGGTCAAAAATTTCAGTTCCCTTGTTACGTGATGTGTGAGTGGATAATTAAAATGGCGGTGAGGTTCAGGTCGACGTTACCTGCAGCAGCAGACTGTGGTTGACTCGGGAGAAAACCGGCGGGTTATCGTTGACGTCGGCGACAGTGATGGTGATGAGGATCGCCGACGACAGAGGAGGATTCCCTTCGTCCGCCGCCTGCACCGTCAGAGAGTAATGAGGGACCTGCAGAGGAGATTCAAATACAATTCAGTATTTGCATTTTATTTGATCCTTTTTTGGTTCCTGGATTCACTGCTTCTGCTTTTACAGTCTACACTGCAAAAATTGATTTTCAAGAAAAATCTATATAAACCAGTATTAGCCAGTTTTGTGCTAATTTTGGTCTGTTTTCTAGTTTTAAGGCACTTTATTATACTAAGACGTTAGCTTTAAGAATTTTAGTCAATCAAAATTTGCTTGTCTCATTGGCAAATGTCCCATGTTTATACAATTTTGGATTTATCTCCTTTACAACTTGACACACACTGACCTCCTCTCTGTCCACTGCAGTGCGGACAGTGATTTCTCCGCTGCGAGGGTGAATGGTGAACTGCTGCTGAGCGTCTCCGCTCACGATGGAGTAACGCAGCAGGTTATTGATCGGGCCGTCCTGATCGGTGGCTGTTACCTGGAGCAAACGGAGAGGGAATAATAATATTTTATTTACATTCCAGACAAAAGGGTCAAAAACAAAAGGATAGAATTCAGCAAAGATAATTGCAAAATAAGAAAATGATAAATCAACAAAATCAGACTTTACTTTACTTTTACTTTTTTAAGTAAAAGTAAAGATGATTACTTATATTAGCTTAAGTTTGCTAAGCCCGTGTTTTGACACAAGCACGTGTAAGGCTATTAGCTTAATTAAGCTAGTTTAGCTAGTTTGGCTGAGCACGTTTGGTTAACTTACATTTTACCAGGCAAGTTATGCTAGTTTGTTTCAGCTTTGCTTTTAACCTGACAATATGTGCTTAACCTTAATCTAGACTTAAACTAGGTTAGCCAGTCTTTGTTTAGACTTTATCTAGAAAACTATGCTAGCTCTTTTAAAGGTTTATTTTAACCTGCTTTGTTCAGACTTAAGTGAGACATTAGCAGCTTGTTTTAACTTTGCTTTTTACCTGACAATCTTAGCTTTAGTTAACTTTTTGTTTTTATCATTTTTATGTGCACATTTTATTATACAGGCTCTTTGTTTTCTCATAACATAAAAGTAAATTCAAACTTGTTTCTTTCTTTTGAATAAATAACATCACATTCATTTTCATTTGTAAAAAATAATAATACATTTAATGACGTTTCTAACAATAAAACAAAAACTGTCATTCTTATTATCATCAACAATAAATCCTGTAATTTTCTTTGCTGCTGCGGCTGATGATGATGAGGAGGAGGAAGATGACGACCGTCTCTCTGACCATTATGAGAAAACAGTTAAAACATTTCAGACTGTGGAACGAGGGCACGGTGAAGTTAATGGTGGGAAACAGAAACAGGAAAAGGAAAAATGTCAAACGTGAAACCATGTGATTACGGACTCATCATCCGACCGTCAGCTGTGATTTTCTGTCTTATCTCCTCTGTGGGACTGACATGTTGTCAGATAACCCTGCGTGGGTGTGTGTGTGTGTGTGTGTGTGTGTGCGCGTGCGTGTGTTATGAGATGATTTTCTTTGTCATCGATGTCAGCTCATCTCATATGGCCTCATTTTCTGTGAATATACTGTAACTTTCGTTAAGTAACTCATTATGTGATCTGTCTCAGGTTCAATACGCTAACTTTGTTTTCTTGTTGTTTGATTATTTACATAACTGATTAAACTGTTGATTATTTTCTCAATTCATTGATTAGTTGTTTGGTTCAAAAAATGACGTGTTGTTTTTGTTCACAAACCAAAATAATATTTTTTTGATTTCTTTGTTATATGGAGCAAAGAAACTGAAAAAAATCACAGAAACTGGCTTTAATTATCAAAAAAAGCCGCTAAAATCACATAATTGATCATCAAAATAGTTGAAGATGAATATAGTAATCAATTAATAATTGATTAATTGAAACTTTGAACCTTGAAAATACCATTTAATTTCAATTTTCAAAGATTTTCTTCTGAGTCTGTGATGTGTGACTGTTGCCCCGTATTCATACGTACGCACAGTAAAACATACATTAAAGTACATAAAGTACACATTGTTTATAAAAGTGTATAAATGCCGTGCGTGTGTTGTGTAAGTGAACAGGTTTTGTTCCCGACCCAGAAACAATAACTACATGACGTTGAGTTTGTATAATACTGACGTGACTCTGTGACCCAAACAGTGATTGTCACAAGAGTCCAATTATGTCGACGCACTTCAAATCCAGGAGCAGAAAATGTATTCATGCAGTAATAATGTGTTTACCTAAAGAACACTGTACATGAGTCACTCACTCACTCACTCATCCACAGTGAGTGCAGGGGTGCTGCAAGGGACTTTTAGGCCCCGAGGCGAAAGGGGCCTTACATTGAAGTAATTGTGTCTTGTGTTTTTCTTGGCATTTGGTAAATGGTTCACTTTATTATTATTACTTTTTACTTAAGTGAGCTTAGGTCTCGAGGCAGTTACTTGTTTTTGCAACATCTTTGAGTGAATGTGAGCTTTTAAAGAGGTTTTTACTCTTTAACTAACAGAGTACAGATTGTGCTCATTAAGCCACTGTTGAAGCTAAATTTGTTTAATAATCTTTGTGTTCCTCAGTGTAGTTGTTACTAGACCTCGTGTAGCCCGGTGACACTCCAGGGCCGCACACAGGAAGTGATTCTTTTGAAGTCAAGACAAACGATATGCAATAGCTAGTAAAGCAAGAAAAAAAAAAAGTTTCAGAAGTGAATAATATTCATCAAAAAACGCTCCCTCAGTCAGGTCTGATAGTTTTGCTTGACTGAGCCTGTTTTTAGATTTAGATAGGACTTGGGAAACAAATAATGTTACAATGTTTCTGATCACAAAGACCAAACAGACACGTGTGCTCGGCGAACATTCGTGACTGCGTGGACTTTGCATGTTCCTGACAATAAATCCGATATAATCCAGTGACGTTTCGTCAGACTGACCCCATTTTAGTATGAATGTGACTGGAACGCATACGCAATTCTCTGCAAACACAAAAGGTACTGGACAATTCAGAAGATCCGTCTTTCAGAACTTCTCTACCTTCATCACCAGGCTTCCAGGCGTCAGGTCCTCCGTTATCTCAGTGGTGTAGACGCCTCGCGTGAACACCGGCGCGTTGTCGTTCACGTCCGTCACGTTGACGATCACCGTGGTGATGTCAGTCAGGGACGACTTTCCGCGACTTCCCTCCACGGACAGGTAGTACGCCCGTGAAACCTCAAAATCCAGCGGTGCGTCGAGGCTCAAGAGGCCTGCAGAGAAACATGGACATATGACATGTGAAACAGAACAGCTGGTCGATGAAACAGGATCAGCTTTGAGCGCTCATGGTTTCTTTAGCCGTGTGAACAAGCTTCAAAAGTTCCATTCTTTGGCGCCCTTCCCTTGGAGTACCAGAGTAAAATGGTGCGGTAGGTCAGGAGTTCCACAGTTCCAGTGCTCAGAATTGGACAGACGTGACATCCACCCTGTCATAAGTTGATGTAGCGTCAAAATAATCTTGGGGACACTGCGTCACTTCAAGACCAGGGTTAAGGTGGCATTTCTGCTAACGTGAAGGAGCTAATCCTTCATGAATTCCTTTTCAGACTAAATAACGTCCATTAAAAAACAATTTAAAAGAAAATAACGTGTTCTGATTTGAGGTGAATGAATTTCCGGTCCACAACAGTGACTCACAATGAACTGATTCCATATTCAGAGCGTATTCCTGGCATTTGTCTCCTCCCTGCTGCTGCGCTTTTTCATTCATTCAGTGCAATTATCGTCCTCGTCCTCCTCGTCTCTGCGAGGACGCTGCTGTGAACATCGTAAACTGAAGAGCAGGATGTCTATTATGCAGTGACATGTGTAATATTGTGTTGAAAATGAATGTTCTTATGGCATGAGCAAGATTCTATGAATAATATCCACCAGCAGTGGACACACACACACACACACACACACACACACACACACACACACACACACAAATAGCCCCAAAAACTATAAAATATAGGTGGTGAGGACATTTTTGGGAAAATTAGGACAGTTGGTCCTCACAACTTTAAAGGGCTGTTTTTGGGGGGGTTAAGACCTGGTTTAAGGTTTGGATTAAAGATTCAGGTTAGACAAAATTTGTGTGTTCCTGTATGCATGTCTTTGTGAGGACCAAAAAACCCTATAAACTATAAGTGGTGAGGACATTTTGTCTGATTCTCACAACTTTAAAGGCCTTTTTGGAGGTTTAAGACCTGGTTTTAGGGTTAGGGTTAGTCATACGTGTGTGTTCCTGTATGTGTGTCTTTGTGAGGACATTATAGCTAGTCCTCAAAACTTTAAAGGGCTGTTTTTGTGGGTTAAGACCTGGTTTTAGGGTTAGAGAGTTAAAGTCCATTTATTTAACCGCACACAGCTATCAGTCGACTGCCGCTCATCACGTCCAGCAGAGTGTGTGTGAGACGCACACACACACACATACTGTTTTTCTGGGCTCAGAGCCAGACTCTTCTACTTCACTTCATTAACAGGGGGAAAAAAAAAGAAAAATCAAAATTGAATCCAACAAAAACAATCCACGTTTCAACAAGTATATTATTTGCACCTCCATCTCTCTCTCTCTCTCACACACACACACACAAAGAGTTTATTAATTTTTTTTGTGCGAGATCAAAGAGATGAAGGCAGTCAGATTAAAGTGAATTGCTGTGTCGTTTATTCAGTTGTTTAATTTGATTATTTTAAAGTTTCTTCCTCATTTATTCTTCTTTATTGAGTTTGAGTGATTTGCTTTGTTGCAGCAGTTAAATCTTTCTTCCTACGTCACATATAACTTCATAGTTTTGGTTCCATGAGACTCAACAACAACAACAACATGTTTCCACTTGGATGGATTAAATCTTTTGCAGTGATAGTTCAGGTTAAGTCAAACAATTGACCAGTTATTGGGCTTTTATTCCTTTGTCCCAATAAACAAATCAACACAGAGGGAGATATTGTTTATATTAGGGCGGGGAATAACAGGGTACCTCAAAATACGATCAATTCTAAAGTCAACACGAGAAATAGTTACAGTCTTCACCTTGGATGCAAAAATTTACCCATTGAAATCTATATAAACTGTTTTTTGTTCATTTTAATCCTCCTGCCCTTGCCTCTTTTATTATTATTTTATTTTACTATTCAACGTGAGTTTGAGTTACAACCTGGATTTCAACCTGGTTTTCTTTCTACTCGCTTCTTCTTTCATTTCCGGGTCAAAGGTCAGGCGAGTGACACTGCAGATCACGTGCAGCAGAGCAACGAGACAAATGTGGGTCCAGTTGAAAGTAAACAAGCAGAATCTCAATCGGATTATCTGGGGTGCGTTAATCCCACTTTAGTACAATATCGGTCAGATTTACATGCATTTTAAATGTTTAAAACACAGATTTAAGAAAAGCTAATCTAATCAAATCGTTTGAAACCAAACCCTCAATAAAAATACAGTGAATTAAAGAGTTATTTTATATTCAGGTGCTGGAAAAAGAAAACCATGAGAGGAATCTACTCCAGCTCTGACATGAATATATTTAATTATCTCCACTAGAAGAAGAGGAATAACAGAATCACAGAGCGCGACTAATGGGTCGTCTGATGAGTAAACAAACATGGAACAAAATCCAGATTAGTAAACAAAGCACACTTATTCATAAAAACGTGTGTCTTTATCTCACTGTTAGACAACCTTTACTAACAGGAAACAGGACGTTTTTATAGCTTTGCAAACTGCTCACTCTATCTAAATCAGTGATTTTAGCTCAGGGGGACACAGGAGCTACAAACTGAAATTGAAAAAACTGCTATTTCACAGTAAATTGAAGTGGTGGACATACTGTTACGATAGTGTAGACTTAAGATGATGTAGATCATGTGAATTTGTATTTTTTTTGTCCCCACTTTTACAAACGCTGCTACTTGTTATTGTTATTCGCACTTCTGTAGCATTTGTTTTACAGTAAATCAGTCGTAAACCCTGTAGAGCCCTGGAGTCGGCTCTTCTCATCCAGTACACAGCAGAAAAATTCAAACTTTCAATCCTCCTTGTGTCCTGACTTTAACATTTCAAAAGCATTAGATTTAATAATAATAAAAAAACAAAACTTCAACCCCTTTAGGAGACTGATAAATTCCTGACTTTTTACAGGAACAGCGTGTGAACACAGTCTGAGGTATTTACCCCAGAAGAAAAGAGACACTGTTCAGCCTGTCCGTTCATGCAATCACACAACTGTGTACGATTAATCCCAGCTTAAGAGTTTTTGGACTCGTACTCCATGAAACAAACACACGTCTCCTGACACAACACGTACGAAGAATCTTAATGATCTTTACAATAAATCTCACATCGTTTCTCCAAACCTGTCGAGTCTCGTCCGCCTAAACCTTAAAAACTCCTCTCCTGTGGATCATGGAACCAAACGTGGCGGCGGACAGTGATTGTTGACGAGTGTTTTTTGTTTTTTTTTAACGATTTATTGGCCGTGAGCTGTGAGACGCGAGGCTGACGTTCACTTGAGGAACTCTGCGAGGTTTCAAATCCAGCGGTAGACGAAGGGTCTAGAGGAAGGAGGAGTATTTTTTATTTATTTGATCTAATTATCCGTCAAAATGTGAGAATTATGAGTGAAATTCAGTGTTTTATCATAGTCCTGTGTCAGGCTTGGGTTTTAACTGAGAACGATACCTTTACTTGGTAGACGGGATGTGGTCTAGCTCCGCCCTGACAGACTGTACTATTATACTCTGGTACCCAAGAGAAGGGTGCCAAAGAATGGAACGTTTGGCACCACTCATTTTGATACTATTCCGTATGGAAATGCAAGAAATATGTACCGTGCTGGGCTGTACCAAACCCATCTATTCCACCTTTTAGCCAATTTTATAACCTCAAGAAACCCCACTCATAAAATAAGTCTTAAAAGAATGTCCAGATTCTTCGGACATTGTCCAGACTTCACAATCATTTTTGTGATGTGTTTAGGCTCAGTACAGCCTGATAAACTAAATTAGTCTCTCAGATTGAGCAGACGTGTTTGCACAATATTGGAAAATGTGTGTAATTTTAATGCTAACTATTGTGTAAACAGATTAAATTGTGTTTTTTTTTCTCGATTTCTCACCTGGAACATTAGGAAAATTTGGAGGTTCTAACCTCTGATGTAAATGGAAAGCACCATCATTCCTCAGTACTTCCTTGCTCGACATACAATACAATTTATTTTTTTTGTTTTTGGGATGTTTAGGTTCAGTACATCATGAATCAAAACATGAATCATTTCAGTTAATCTCTCAGATTTGGCAGACGTATTAAATACGGACGAAAACCTCTCCTGACCTGTTCGTGGGTCCAACAGAAAACGTCCGTCCTCATTGCCGGAGACGATCTGGTACACGACGGGATTGGGGCCACTGCCATCCGAGCTGGGCTCAGAGACGCTCAGCACCTCAGACCCGACCGCTAAGGATTCTGGGAGCTGGGCGGTGTACTCGGAGCTCTGGAAGATGGGCTGGTAGTCGTCCAGCGAGACCACGTCCACCGTCACAGTGGCGACTGAGTAAAGGTGGCGCGGCAAGCCACGGTCAGTGGCTTTCACCTTCAGCTCAAAGGTGGGTGGGCCGTCGGGGGTCAGAGGTCGCTCCAGCCGCAGGACGCCCGAAAACTCATCCAGGGAAAAGAAACCGCCGTCACCGGACAGAAGGAAGTACTTCACCTCAGAGTTTATTCCTGCAGAGGAACAAATACAGAATCAAACCCCTGATATTGATCAGCAGCAAAAACAGAAATATAACATTCATGCTGAGTCATTTGTGAGGAAATCATTGATTTTATTTAACGGTAAGTGAGTAAACCTTTAACATTTACTGGTAGTTTGTGGCAACTCAATACAAAAAGTTACATTCTTCACCTTGGGTGCAAAAAATGTACATATTGAAATCTACATAAACTGATGTTTTTAATCCTAATCCTAATCTGAATTAACAGCATTTTGACCTCTGTTTACTTCAAGAAACACCCTTAGGTTACATTTGTCACCTTAGGTACAAAAATGTACCCATTGAAACCTATTATAAAAAGATTTGCCATGCAAAATATTGTGTAACTGTGTATGGAAGACAATTAAAGGATTTAAATGTTGTATAACTGAGGTATAGTTAAGGTGTGCATGAGGGTTAATTTAACTTCTGTTTACTTGGGTTGTGTTCCTGTGTTTTCCCTTTTCTCTCTTCTTTTTTGGCAAAAAAACCTAAAAATCAGTTGTCATGCATCATTTGTGCCGATGTTAGTCACTGGTTTCTGTAAGAAAGTAGCTGGTGCAGAGAAAGACAGCTGCTGCTCTTAAAGTTACATTTGTCACCTTAGGTACAAAACTCTACCCATTGAAACCTATTATAAACAGATTATTTTAATCTTCCCGTCATTTGAAGGTATGGTAAGTACAGATGTCACTTTTTTGCAATAAAGTAGTAGGAGTGTAGTTCTTTTTAAAAAGTGAAAAATAATTTGCAATCCAAAATATTGTGTAAGTGTGTATGGAAAACTGACAATTAAAGGATTAAACATGAGGCTTAATACTGTACAATCTGAATTAAAAGTCTTTTGACTTCTGTTGACGTCAAGTGACACTCTTAGGTTGTGTTTCTGTGTTTTTTTTTTCAAGCTTCTCTCCCAGTGTGTCAAAGGTAAAACATATCAAAGTTAAAATTTCTTTGGCAAAAATAAAAGAAAAACATTTGTCATGTTTCGTTATTTGCCCGTGTTAGTCACTGGTTTCTGTGAGAAAGTAGCTGGTGCAGACAAAGAAGACAAGCTGCTGCACATCTGAGGGAGTGGCTGACCTGTTCTGTGTGTGTGTTTGTGTGTGTGTGTGTATACCTGTCAGACTTTGTGCATATTAATTAAATCTCTGTAATTGTGAACTGCAACTTTTCAATAAATGTCTTGGTGTGTGTGTGACATCAAACACCGTCATGTAATAAATGAATAAAGTGCATTTTTTTAATTTCTCTTTATCTAATTTCATTGTTCCATCACCTACAGAGAGGAATCCACGGCAACAAATGAATAAAACATTCTGTGTCTCCACATTAAAGTCGACAGAGACGCGAAAGGTTCAAATTGGTTCGACATTTGTTCAAAGCTTTTAAAAAAGAAACTGTGATCAATTTGTTTTTCTAACAGATTCAGAACAGACGTGGGACTTATGTAAATCACACGAGAGAGGAAAATAAAATGAAGCAAATGAAGTCACGGGGGAGAGGAAACCGAGGAAACCGAGGGTGGAAAGAATAATGACGAAGAAAGACAGAAACAATAGATTTAATTCTGTACGATGGGTTTGTTTATGTGAGTGGACAATTTGAAACCTATGTCTTAATTTTACATTTGAGCATAAATAAAGTGCTGATTTCAACACGTCTGCACATGCAAACAAACCCACATGCCCCCAGCTGAAAAAACTGATTGAAACAGTAGCTCTTATTATTACTGCTCCTTCAATTCATGATGATATTAACTTATTTTGGTTCATTTCCAATAGTGTCATTTCCAATTTGCATTAAGTAAAAATGAATAACAATTCATACATGTTTTAGCTTACCATTAATTAATGTTATCCAGGTTATAAAGTTATTAAATCATATATTATTCACAGTTAATGTCAGTAAAAACTGTTTAAGTGACAGTTAAAATGACATTTTAAGTAACTGTAAATGCATTTATTTAACTAAATAATCTTAACTAAAATAAACTTAACTATAATGAAGGATTTATTAACCATCATTACCCTAATTAAACTGATAAATAGTCTCAACAGTCTTTACAATAAGAGTATATTAATCAATATTACTAACAGTGAATTAATGTTTTAACTAACCAGTAATTAATGCTAGTTAAAGTGGAATTGAACTGGTAAAAACGTGTATCCCTTATCTAAACGTATGTGAATAAAGAATAAGCATTAATTAATGACAATTAAGCATTTATTAACCATTATTACCAGATTTATTAATGCTCCTTGTGACCGTTATTGTAAAAGAAACACGTTCCACAATTGTTTTTCTTGGTGTGGTTGTTAAAGAGCATTAATGGTTAACAATGGTTAATAAATGTTTAATTATAGTTAATGAATGCCTATTTAGTTCTCCATAAATAGTTATTACTGTGTTAACATTGCCACTAGCTTTATATAATCCTTGGTTCTTGGTAGTTCTCGGAAAAAAGAACAATGGGCAGAACGTCGACGTAAATAAACATGTTAACACTTAAAACAAACACTTAACACCGCCATTCAGACGGCTTAAGCGATCCTAACTAGCAGAGAAAGTGTGTGCTGATGTCAGAGTTCAGAGGTCAAATCCCTAAAGCAAGCGAGTCAACATGACACAGCTGGAAATGAAACAGAGGAAATATGTCATCGGGGGATTCAGAAAACAAAACCTGTCAGGAATGAGACTTCCATTATGGACGGGATGAGGCTTTAAACGTGTAAACAGAATCTGTAAAACCAGGACGTTCATGTTCCGACCTGAGAGGAACTACAAATTTGTCTTTCATTGTTTTGAGTGACTCGCACTTTCACTGAACCTCAACCTGGAATTATGCTGCCTTTCTTTGCATTTATATCCGAATGTGGAAATCATAGCTGGGAGCGACGTTAACATCCGAATTCACCAGGTTCCAGAGAAGAAGCTGTAAAAACCAAAGCTGCAAACGTATCCTAACAACCTCTATGTGATATTTTGTGCATTTCCACGCATAAAAATTAAACAGTAACACATGTACGACTGATTCACTGTGAAATAAATGCAATTTATAATATATTATAATATTTATATTATGCAATGGTAAAAGTGCAGCTTTTGTAGCAAATACATTGTTAACAACATTGTTAGTAGTAAAGACTACACAAGGTTAGTTAGAAAACAAGCTAGCAAACCGTGCGCACATTATAGCTCGAGTAAGACACTGAGTTAGCACATAAACCGATAACAGCAGGGGTGTAATAGTAGACAAAAATCACATTTCAGTAAATTTTCAGTAAGGAAAGAAATGCGAAAAAACTTAAAAGTCGTAGGAAAACCAGACGAGACCATGTCCACGGATAAAAGTTAAACAGCAAGACGTGTAGGACTGATTTACTGTTAAATCTGGTTAAAGCAGCACCATTTATACGGTGGCACTCGAGTGCTCGCATTTTGCTAGATTGTTAGTACGTAGCTAACTCACCAAGAATGTAGTTTACTAATTGTGCCGCATCATAAAGTTGTAAATAGACAGTAAACAGCATTGATAGTTGTAAAGAAAACACAGGGTTAGTAAACTGGGCTAGGTGCTAACAGGCTAGCAAACTGTGACAAACCATGTACTGAGGTTAATTCTGTTTAAGGCACATAATCTTAATTTGTTAAATATGAAAGGGAAGCCACAACAGAGGAGCAGGATCCAAATGTTTCCTAAAGACTGGTTGAATGTCAAGTTTTTCTGCATATTCACATTTCAAATGAGTTATCGTGTTTTTGACGCATCACCAGTGGCACAGTCAGTTTCACATGAACAGGACGTTCATGTGAAACTGTCACACCCTTAGATAACAGTGAGATCGAGTTTCAAAGATGGAAATTCTGAGTTCCAACTACAAACAGAACGCAGCGTTACTTTATAAAAGTGTCCTCTTACCTGTGTCGGGATCCTTGGCGTAAATGACGGCGACAGGAGTTCGTACGGTCGTGTTGTCGAACACTGTGACCTCGTAGTGGCTGGAGGAGAAGCGGGGCGGGTTGTCGTTCATGTCCTGGATCATCAGCAGGATGTCCGCTTGACAGGACCGGCCCCCGCCGTCCGTCGCCTTGGCCACCAGGTTGTACTCGACCTCCTTCTCGCGGTCCAACACAGCGAGTGTGAACAGCTCCCCTAAGCAAAGATGAGGAGAGCGGGATCAGTTTTTCACGTCACTCTTAAATCTCTGCTAACCTGGAAGAAGTGCAGCGTCATTGTCTGGACTGCCAAAATGAAGTGGGTGAAGCAGTTAATTGTCGTGTTTCCATCACTAAAAACCTGTGTCTATTTTTTAGGCTGAGTGTTTCCATTCATGCAGCAGACAAAAGCCAGACGTCAGCGGGCATTAGATTTTTGACCGGTGGAAAAGACGCCTTTAATACGCTGGTATCTTCCAGGCAATCGGCCGGCACTAAAGACACGAGGCAAACATGTCACGACAGAAATTAAGTGTGATGAATGTCAGCACACTCAGACAAAAGTCCGTCTGAGTGCCACAGAGTGCCGACGCTATCTCCGACTCAAGCACTTGAAGGCAGCGCCCGTCGCGTTTGGACCCCAAACAGACTCCATCTTTACCTGATCTCTGGTCGAGATGGAACTTGTCGGCGTCAGGTCCGTGCAGGGTGAAGGAGATCTGGCCGTTGGCTCCCACGTCCGGATCCGAGGCGGAGACCTTCAGCACGAACTTGCTGGAGGGCGAGTTCTCCATCAGAGCCTCGGTGTACACCAGCTGGAACAATGGGGTAATAACAGTCATGACAATCAGGCCCTCATTTTTAGCATATTACTTTCCTCTGAGACGCTACCGGAGTGATTTATTACAGCTGCCGGCAGCGAAACAGAGAGTTTACAGTCAACAGTAATGAGAGAGCGATGTTTTGAAGCTGTTAAACAGCGATGAGAGAAGCTGTGAGAGGTAAATCTGAGGCAGTTCTTCAAAGAAACGGTGAGTTTCAAAGAAATGTCTAATAGTAGCTGCAGATCAGCTTTCTTAATTCAGATATTCAGACCATTAACTGTGGTTTAAATGTCCTTAATCAAAACACTTAAGGGAAACTAAACTTAAAATAAGGCTGAATTGTAATGACGTATCAATATATTAATAACAAAGATATGCTTTACCTCAGATTTATATTTCTTTGTAATTTGAACAGTTGAACGCTTTTGTCATCTTTTAAATAGGAATGCATGCAAATTGTGGTAAAAACACCAAAGCAGAAGAAGAAGAAAAAAGCCTTAAATTTAAGGTAACTGCAAGAAATGACAGTGACCCAACAGTGGATTAAAATGGATAATGAGGATAAATTCTTCTTGCTCACCTGCTCACACACTGGACTGTTGTCATTAATGTCCAGCACGTGGACGTCCACAGTGACCGGAGCCTCAAACTTCCCGTCAGTGGCCGTGACTCTGAGCGTGTATCTGTCTTTAGTCTCTCGGTCCAAACGTTCCTTCACGATCAAACCCCACTCGCCTTCGTCCTGCTGGATGATGGCGAACTGGCCCAATGGGTCTCCGTCTGCGGGAAGACGATAAAAAAGGCACTTACAGTACATTGTTTATTCCAACCAACCCTACCTACTGAACCAACCTTCCTGCTTATCTACCATCCAACCAACCAACTATTCTACCTATCTAATTACTTATCTACCATCCAATCAGCCAACCAACCAATCAACCTACCAACTTATCTTCCATCAAACCAACCATCCATCCAACCAACCAACTTATTTACCAACCAACCAATTTATCTACCTATATATCTTGCATCCAACCAAACCAACCCACCTATGCATCTATCATCCAACCAACCAACTTATCTACCTACCAACCAACCAACCTACATGTCTACCTACTTATCTTCCATCCAACCAACCTATATGTCTACCATCCATCCATCCATCCAACCAACCCACTTATGAATGTGGTGAATCTCAGGTGTATGAATGAATGTGATGAACTGCTGTTTTCCGTTAAAAAAAGAAAGAAAGGTAAACAGATGAGGAGGTGACGGCTGTATAATAAATACAACCTAACACAGTATTAAAGTTTCCATAAATCACATTTCCCTCTCGTCTGCTTTTACGTTCTCACTCGCAGCGTATTATTTTTAAACTTCACAGTTTTTCTCTTTCATTTTAAACCCAAAAGTATCAATGGTGTTTTTGTTGCTGATGAATAATTCATCAGGAACTTCTGTTTGAATGATTGTTTTGTGTCTGTTTCTGTTGTTTCTGAATCACCGGCCCACTTTATATTCAAATTTTTCATTCCTCTCTCTCACAAACTTTTACAACAAACCTCTAACTTTTATTTCCTCTGACCAGAGAGTGATCACTGAGCGATAAATACGATCTGTTCATAAAGAGGTTTGAACCCCTTAAAACTAAGTATGAACATTTGTACTTTGTATGTTTCCGTGGACAGTTACACCGCTCTTCCAGTGATCTTTTGTGGGAAATCAATTAACTGAAGGAAATTGGGTTCCACCTCCAGCACGTGTCAGCCCTCTTGTTTGACAGGTGTCATGTGGCTCAGGTGGAGTTTGTATAAACGTCTCTTTCCTGTGTCTTCAGCCTCACAAAAGCTAAGATGTTTAAATTTATTGCATTTGTCAGAGGTTGTTGTGCCGGTTGAGCGACTGACGAACGTCGGATGTTGGGTTTCTAACATCGACAAAGTAAACATTAATTAAAGAGCTACAGTCCACAAATAGCCTGAAGCGCAGCGAGGAGGGGAAGAGCTTGTATATCACAACGCGGTGGACAACGATGACAGGTAAAATATTTAAACACGAAAAAAGGTTTAAAATCCACCGGATTCTTTCGGATATTCATGAAAAACTGTGAGTAAAATCAGAAAATTGGTGCATTTTCACACATTTAAATGATCCAAATGAAATAAATTATTATATTTACTTAAAATAATCCACTATAACTTTGTGAGGGTGTAAATATTTCTCTTCAGAAGTGTTTACATGCAGTGCCAGGTTTTTTTTTAATTGCCTATAACTACGACTGCAAACAATTACAGAGTTATTGATATATGACTGAATAAATTGCTAACAATTTTGATTATTATGAACTGGATTTGAGTGTTTTGTATATAAAATGTGACAAATTCTGTGATTTCAGCTTCAGAAAAATATAAATATGTTAGTTTCTTTGCTCCAGATTTACACCATTTTCCACCATTTTCTGGCATTTTTGGACCAAATGCATCAAGAAAATAATCAGAAATTTACTCAATAATAAAAAGAATCATAAGTTACATTTGCTTTTTTGATGAAATCAGAATAAAATTAATATTTTAGTCATAATTAATTAAAACCCCCCATAAATATTTATTTTAAACCTGATTCATAAGTATAAGTGAAATGTTTTGTATTAAAATATATTCTGAAAAGCTCACGTCCTGAATGTCACTGTTATGAATTTTGAATTTTGTTGTGCGGCTCTGTTGCAGACAGACTGATTGCACAGCATCACATGAATGATTGTGGAGGTGGGCGACTTTAATATGTAATATTTTGTGTCCTCTCTTTGACGAACCGCTGCGGGCTTCAGTCAAACACAAATAATAAATATTTTTCAGAGCAAAAAGCAGTTCCCCCCGTTAATCTCTGAAAACAACAGTGTGACAGCGAGACTCTTCAGATCTGTCCAGGTTTGACTGTCAGGAGAAAACAAGAGATTTGTATTAATTCAAGGCTTTGTTTTTGTTGTTAGCCTCAGGGCATCAAACTGTGTGTTTGTGCCTCGTTGTCTTGTCGTCCATGTGATTAATGTGCAGCTAAGAAGTTTAGTTACTTTCACACACCGGGTTTTAGCCATTTAACAAAAGCATCACCACATAAAAATCCATGCCTGCTCAAGTCTGTGATATATAATGAATGTGTTCCCTGCCTTTTCTCTATGCCAGGCAGCATTTCCAACTCTCGAAACTAAAGTTTGAGTCACTTTGAAAACATCCCTCTCCCACACCAAATCCCATAGAGAAAATCATTGATTTTACACCACAGCATACAGAAGTTGTTGATCCACTGCTGCCTCCATCAGCAAGTTCAAATGTGTTATTTTGTGACCTTTGACTTTGATATTATTCATTTGGATTTACCTTGATAACACAAACTCAACAAACAAGGCAGCAGTGCAACAGTAGCTCATGTGTCTCCGTGAGCTAAAAAGGTAGATTTTCTCTATGGAGTTTGTCTAACAGCGAAATAAAGTGTCAGACATGTTCTTAAGATGTTGTAGACTTAAGAAGATATATATTTTATTAGGTGGGTCTTTTGTTAAATGGCTAAAACCAATTTTAGCCATTTTGTTAGTGAGGCAAAGTCAGTGCCACATTCAAACACCATCAACAGAACAGCACACAATCTCTTAGGACTGTAACTGTAACCATAACCACAATTCAAATCTTAGTCCGAAACTTGAGGTTCTGCCTCATTAGGACTAGGTTTTGGTCTCCATGAGGACTACTGGTCCTGTCAAATAAAATAACACCCACATACTCACAAACACACTGTCATATAAAACACACCTGTGATGTAACACGTCACCAGCCGGTTCTCCAGTGACACATCCGCGTCCGTGGTCGTCATGGAGACGATGACCTCCCCCGGGCTGCTGTTCTCCACCACCGAGGCGTGGTACACGTCGTCGGAAAACTTGGGCGGGTTGTCATTCTCGTCCATCACCGTCACCTCCACCAGGACGCTCGACGACAGTTTGACGTCGCCACCGTGATCAGTGGCGACCACGTTGAACCTGTAGACTCTGGTGGCCTCGCAGTCGGTCTCCCGCGCCGTCGTGATCCAGCCGCTGTCGCCGTCGATGGCAAACACCTCGGTGATGTCCTCGGTGGTGTCGTGGGGCAGCGACTCCAAGCTGTAGGTCACAAGGCCGTTTTTGTCCGTGTCTGGATCGTTGGCGGTCACCTGTGGGTCAAAAGGAATGTGCATTGTCAGAGTCCTAGCATTAGCACTTAGCCTAGTCCTGTGTCACAAGTGTCCAAGTTAACAATACACAAGATAACTTCTTTGAAAAACGAAGGCAACTTGACTTCTCATAGGTTCTTGAAGAAGCTTTGCCTCCCATCCAAAAGGCTACTTCAGTGAGTCCCAAAGTTTTTGAACTTTTGGTGGCTTGACATGAGGTGTGAATTGGGGTGAAACCGCTTGGGGAGGGCCCTCAAGATAGCATTTTAGCTTCATTAAAGCTAAACATTTCATCAATTAGTTGTTTAAATGGTTGTAACATCTGTAAATTTCAAGAGCCTGGTGTATTGGTGCCTTTAAATGGAGTCATGTTTATAGAATGAGATGAACTATTCATGATGGAACTGCTGTGGTCTCACCTGGATTACAGTGGTTCCCGCGGGCATGTTCTCAGCCAGGAAGGCCCTGTACGGACTGGCATCAAACACCGGCTGGTTATCATTCACATCCTGGACCTGTATGCTGACGGACACCAGCGACGCCACATCAGTGCCGTTGTGGTTCCCCTGGGCAATGACATCTATCTGGTACCACTTTGTCCTCTCGTGGTCGATGGTCTTCTGCAACAGCAGAGTTCCACTGTCCTTGTCCAGGCTGAAAACTTTGTCCCGGTTGCTTTCAATCGTGTTGCCGTTCACCAGGCTGTAAATGACGGGCATGTTGGAGTCGGCTCTCACGGAGCCCACCTCGGTTCCTATGGGGCTGTCCTCGGCAGCTGAGAAGGTGTAGAGAGGCTCTACAAACTTGGGGAGAGGAACCTCAGGAGGAACTACTTTGACTTGAACAGGGACTGTGGAGTTGTAGAACGGGATGCTGCCGTCGCGAGCTTTGACTTTGAAGTTGAAGATCTTGTTCTCCTTGCCGATCAGACTCTCTTTGACGCTCACGACCCCGGTGAAAGGGTTGATCTCGATGACGTCTTCGGTCACCTGCTCGGCTTCGTCGACGGTGTAGGTGACGTCTGCATTTTTGCCGTCGTCGGCATCATAAGCCATGATTTGGATGACAGGAGAGCCTTTATTTACACTCGACTGAATTGAGACCTGATATTCTGAGGCTTTGAACTGAGGTACGTTGTCGTTCTCATCGGTCAGAATAACCTTTACCGTGCAAAACGCCACTTTTCCGCCGCCATCTCTTGCCATCACTTTAATAGCGATGACTCTCTGGGATGGGTTTTCTCTGTCAAGAGGCTGCGTTGTAACGATCTGTCCGTCAGTATTAATAGCAAACTTCTCATCAGCGAGTTTGTTGATAATGGTGTAGTCGACGCTGCCGTATGGCCCATCGTCCGGGTCAATGGCAGCTAATCGGATCACGCGGGTCCCTGCGTCGGCATTTTCTGCCAACTCTGCCTCATAGAGGCTCTGTTTGAAGTAGGGACTGTGTCTGTTGCTGTTAATCATGTCAATATTGACCGGTGCTGTTTTCTGGAACACTCCATCAGACACCGCCACTGTCAGGTTGTAGTAAGGATCCAGATTCCTTTTACACACATTAGAAAAGGAGATGATTCCCGAGGATTCGTTGATGTTGAAGTAACGACCTTCGTTTCCAGAGAGGATCTTGTACCTGAGGTTATTCTGGTCGCCCGTGTCAGGATCTGCAGCTTGGATTTTGATGACGATGTGGCCGCACTTTGCCATTTCGTCAAGTGCGGCCCCGTACTGCGAGGTGACGAAATCCGGTGGGTTGTCATTGATGTCCGTGACATTCACAAAGACGCTGGTTTCACTGCTGAGAGGCGTGGTGCCGTTGTCTGTGGCTTTGATTTTCAGGTTGAAGTGCTTTGTGTTTTCATGATCCAGCATTTGTTTTGTGAAAACTGTACCGCTGTGAGGGTCGATGTCGAAGAAATCGGTCTCGTTCCCCTCCGTCTTCACCATCTTATAGGTCAAGTCTTTATTTCTGCCCGAATCTCTGTCAGACGCAGACACTTGTATCACTGACGTACCAACGGGAAGCCCCTCGGCAGTGTTTGTCGTGTAGAGTTGCTTTGAGAAAACCGGTGCATTATCATTCACATCCTCCACTTCTATCTCTATCGAGGCCTCGGAGAAAGTTCCAGTCACAGAGTCAGTGGCTCGAACTGTCAACACATGCATGGTCTGACTCTCGTAGTTGAGGGGCGTGGTGACGGTCAGAACTCCTGTTTTAAAATCAATGTGGAAGTGTTTGGAAGCGTTTTCCTCCTCGAGGTTGTAGATGAGCCGATAGCCTTCTGGATTTCTGGCCTGGACGTGTAAGATAGTGGTGAAGGGAGGGACGTCCTCTGGGACTTTCAGTGGATAAAGAAGAGTCTGGAAAACTGGGTTGGTCCGATTCCTCACTTGAATAGTGAGCTGCGACACTGTGCTGTGCGTGGGCTCGCCCTCGTCCAGAGCCGAGATTGTCAACACGTACTTGTTCAGGGCTTCAAAGTCCAGAGGCTTCTGCAGCAACACGTCACCCACATCTGGATCTATTCTGAAGAGGTTGTAGTCTTCCTCCAGTGAGTACCTGATGGACCCATTCTCACCCAAATCTTTGTCGATGGCGGTGACTTGATACAAAACATCTCCCGGTTCAGAGTCTTCAGAGATCATCATCGAAAACGGCAAGTTAAGAAAATGTGGCGGATTATCGTTGACGTCGTCTATAAAAACCTTGACCTGAATCGTAGCCGTCCTCTGTGGTGTCCTCATGTCTTGTACCTTCACCACGACATCATACACGTCTTGTTCCTCTCTGTCAAAGGGGACCCCCGTTGTTTCAAGAACGCCCGATGACTGAGAAACTGCAAACCTTCCCATCGGGTTTACTACAGAATACAAAAGAGGCTCGTTTAAAAAGCAACCTGTGGTTTTTAGTGCCACCAAAGTTTTGACTTTCTTTAGGTTTTCCGTGACGCTCGTGGAATAAGCACTCTGCTCAAATCCCAGATCGCTAACGGTTAGGTTTGTTACGTTTATCGTGACGGTAGCTGAGTCTTTGTAAAGTCCGTCCGAGGCTTTGACGATGAGCTGATAAAATGGCTGGAACTCAGACACATTGCTCACGGTGATGACTCCAGTATCAGGGTGAAGTGAAAAGGCACTGTGCAGATTCCCTTCAGTGATGCTGTATGAGACGGCCGAGTCTGCGTCATGGGCCGCAACGCGCACAACCTCTGAGTCCCTGACAGCGGGGAAAATGATGGATGGCTCATACACTGCGGCGGTGAATCGTGGCGGACAGTCATTCAGGTCCAGGACGCTGACCGTGACCTTGGCAGGCTCTGCTGCAAACAGTGATGGCTCCCCTGAGTCCTTCACCTGCACGGTGAAATGATACTCGGCCTTCTCTTCAAAGTCAACTGGTGAGATTAAAGAGATGGTGCCCATACTTGAGTCTATCTTGAAAACGTTGAGGGCATCTGGTTCGAGGATCTGGTACGTCAGCAGAGAGTTTGTCCCTCTGTCTTCGTCTGAAGCCTGGATGACTAGTGGCGTGTTTCTCTCTCCCACCACCATGCTGTTTATGTTAGCGGATTCACTTATTTGGCCAAAATACTGGGTCCGCTGGAAAACGGGTGAGTTGTCGTTCTCGTCGATCACGTAGATCTGAACAAAAGTCTTGGACAAGGCTCCGGCTGTGGTGGAAGCCGTGATTCTGAGCTTGTAGAAAGCACAGTTCTCAAAGTCGAGGTGTTTCTGGGTGGAGATCAACCCGGTGTAAGGGTTGATGTGAAATGTGCCGTTTGGATTCCCACTCTCTATCCCATAATGCACGGCAGCCGGGCTGGAAGCCGAGGCGGTGACGACCGGCGTTCCCAGTGCGCTCAGCTCGCTGATCTCTGTTAGGTATTCATCCACGGGGAAGGTGGGCGGGGTTTGGTCGGAGACGCGGATGTGGACGTGGACAGAGCAGAGGTCGCTGCGCTGAGGGAAGCCCTGATCCGTGGCCTTCACTGTCAGGTGGAACTGGTCCTGAGGATGAAGATCCAGAGGTTTGGAGACAGTGATGGAGCCGAGCTGTGGTTCGATGGAGAAGACGTGGTCGATGTTTCCTGCAGGAGAGAAAATAATGTTTTACGGGCTGTTTTTGTTCACCGATCTGCCTGTTTTTAAATACTGAAGTTACTATATTTTATTGTAGTTTTTTATTTATTTTATTTGTTTTTAGTGTGGTTTATTGTGTGGCTGTTACTTTTACCCATGTTTGAAGTGTTTCGCTGTATTTTATTGCCTCGTGTGAGATTTTATATCTTTTATTTATTATTATTCCTTACAGCACTCCGTTCCACTGTGGTCGTTTTACGGTGCTTTACAATTAAAGTTGGATTGGATTTGACTTTTTGCTATTTTGATGAACAAAAGTAAGAGAAATTCTTTAAAGATATAGCATGTATTCACTAAGCCCCTGTTCTAGAGTGTTTCCCTCACTGACATGGAATTCTTAGTCTCAGGCCCTCATTTAAACTTTTCCAGTGTACAACAACTTACAAGAACTCGCACAGATTTAGCCACGGTCAGTGAGTTATTCATCATTTCTCACACAAAAAGAATGATTTCAGGTTTTTATATATGGAAAATGATCATTTGTTCACGTTATAATTCATTAAATAACGTTTTACTTACACAGCTACATGTTTGCAAAATGAGAGTAACATTGACGTATTCCATAAAAGCAAGAAATAAAAGATTATCAGGTCACAGATTTCATCAACGTTTCCACCATGTGTGAATTTTACTGCTCTGAGATTAATTTTGAGTATTTTATACATTTATACACTAATCTAGGAACTGATTAATTGATTACTAAATGAATAGTCAACTATTTTTGATCAAATATTTGATCGGTTGAGTGGGGTTTTTTTTATAATTAAGACACGCTCTCCCTTGGTAATGTTCCCTTGGATAAATCCAACACTTCTGCTGGTTTTTAGAGGTGTTTTCTGCTCTGTGTGAGAAACACAGCGAGGTAATAAAAGTGCGCAGAGCGTATACCGGAGTGCAGGGAGTAGCTGATGTCGGCGTTGCTGCCCATGTCCTTGTCCAGTGCCTTGACCCTGATGACCTCCGAGCCTGTGGGAGCCAGATTAGAGACGGTGGCCTCATAGCGCGGGCTGAGGAACGCCGGCGAGTGGTCGTTGCAGTCTTCCACGTGAATGACCACCTTCACAAAGTTCCTCTTCACTGGGATTTCCTGGTCACGAACCTGAGGAGGAGGAGCGGGAAAAACAACTGAGTTTGTGGAGGTAAAACCCTGACAGGGTTGGTTTATTAAGAATTACTGTTTTAAAAAATGTAAAAATGTAAAAATGTAAAAATCCAAAACTTAGGGGACGTTCACCTGCAGTGACTTTTGCATGCACAAATACATAATTTGTGATGTACATGCAGTGACATGCAACAGAAAACAAACTACATTTCAGCAATTTCTTTTGAGAGAATTGTTTTTCTTTTTGCCAAAAGAGAAAAAAATAATCCCGGCAAGCAAATTCTGGACTAAAAAAATAATCTACAACTTTGTCCTCATAAAATATTATAGTTACACTGCAAAAATAGATTTTCAAGAACATTACATAATACTTTTTTCTGCGAAATGTTAGTTTTTGCCCAAAAATTTGCTAATTTTGCAAGTAAAAATGTCTACCTTTTTTTTACAGTGCAGTGAGCACTGTATGTGTGATGTGATGCTGATACATGTTAAAAATTTGATATTATATTTTATGTTTTATACAAAGAATTCTGAAATGAACTCAATCATCCAGACGAAGGTCCTGAATCTGCTGATGACATAGAGGACGTGGCAGTTTTAACAACAGAAACGACAAAAATCCACTTTTAACTTGTGCATTTTTGGATGTTGCCCATGAAAAGACTGAATCTAACGAGGCAGCTGTGTCGTTACCATGACAATGAGCGTGTGGACGGAGATGGTCTCGTAGTCGAGCTCCTCCGTCATCACCAGGACGCCACTCTTTGGGTCCAGGTGGAAGAACTTGGTGCTGTCCGGGTGGAGGCTGCTGTGGACGGAGTAAACCAGCTTACTGTTGGCGTCTGCGTCCTGAGCGCTGATCTGCAGGATGTCCTTCCACGGGGACGTGTCCTCTGGGACCCTCACCTTAAAATGACACAGGATTTATTTTAGTTGGATATGGGTAACGGCAGGGTTTGAGAAATGGAGAAGAAACTCAATTATTGGACAGTATTCACTGACAACTGTGGTCGCAATAAAAGCAGAAAACTTCTTTTTGAGGACAAACGCAGCATTGATTACTGTGATTAAGTCGAGCTCTGTGGGACAAAGATAAGATAATAAGGGTTTTTAATCTCTGTCTCAATGGCTGAATACATTTAAATGTAAAGTGTTAATACATTAAAACACAACACAACAGAAACCAGTGAAGTCACATGAACCAGATTCATTAATACGGCCCTGTAACACTGATATCATTATATAATGATTGTAGCACATGACTATATTACTATAAGTACTGTATTTTACTGTTTACAGTCTTATATTGTACAGTACCATCCTTTACTGCACTACACAATTATTTTCACTATAATATGCTAATACTATAGCACAGTGTAGCATAGTATAGCATAGCAGGGTATTATGGTAATTTAGCAAAGCATAGTGTCAAATAAAAAATAGTGTAGTGTAACACAATATAGTAGGCTGTATAGCATAGCATTGGATAGTACAGCTTATTGTAGTGCAGAATACAGTAGTGTAATATAGTATAGCAATGTATGGTATATAGCATAGCATAGTATAGTATAGGTTACTATTGGATAGAATGGTGTATTTTAGCATAACATAGTGTAGGTTAGCAAAGCATGCTGTAGTGTAAAATAGCATAGCATAGCATATTATAGTATTGTATAACACGGTTTACTATAGTCTATGTCATACAATATATAATAGTAGTTTAATGATTCAGTATACTTAAAGAAAACCTAGCTAGTTTAGCAGTTAGCTTGTTCTTGACGTGAAAATTTATTTTTGAATCTGTGATGTTTCTCGTCAAAATTACACTTCCTGTTTACATCGCTCAAATTCCTCCAAAATAAGAATAAACAATAGTTTCCAAACACAGAGAAGTCTAATAAAATAAAATAATTCAAACTGAAAAGAAGCTCATTAATCCAAACATGATGTTGCTCTCATGCTCTCATGATTATTGTTCAAATTTACTGTTTGTGTTATTTTTCTGATTTGAATGAAGACAAAAACCTTTGATAAAAAGTAGTTTTTGTGGCTTTTGTTGTTGAAATCCTTGAGAAAGATCTGTGCTGTAGAAGTGACGTTCCTGAGGACGTTTCACACCTGCTTCACACACCTGTACATGTCATTGCCTGTCAATAACAGCCCTGTGGGCAATAACTCACCAGTGAGCTGCACTCTATTCAAATCAAAGGTAAAGACTCTCACCTCGTACAGTGACTTCAGGAAGACGGGCCGGTGTTCGTTCATGTCCAGCACACGGACGTAGGCCTGAAGATAATAACAACACACGCTCAGTGTGAGTCACATTAAATATGGACGACAGATTCTTTGATTTAAAACTAAATTCAAAAACAAACAAAGACATAAAAATGTTTTTTGGATGTTACTCTCTCATCACAGGTTCACTTTGTCTTCTTTCAGCTAAAATATCTGAGGAGAATTCAATATTATTTGTTACATTTTATGTTTTAAATCATTGTGTTTTGTTGATCTTTTAAAACAGTGGTTCCCAAAGACGAGATTTTTGTTTGGGTTCCCTAACAAATGTGTTTATGTTTTAAATAACAGGCATAAAATTAAGTTTTGATTAATTTATCGATTCGAAATGATAGCAGGTGTTACAGATATGGCCATAAAACTAGCTGTTAGTTCTTTGATGTATATTTATATTGTGATTTTGGCTCACGATAGTTTGAAACGCTGCGTTAAACCAAAGACAACGTTTTATTATTACAATATTGATGTTGAATTATTTTCTTCAGCATCATTTCCGCACTGTTGATCATTGAAAACATGCAACTAATATTAATAATAGTAATAACAAATTAAACAAACATTGAACATTAATGCTGATATTCGTTCGTCTATTATTATTATCTATTCTTTATAGATTGTTCAGGTTATATTCGCACTTCTTTAAAAACTTGACCTCTACTGGTAATTGTTTAAGTATTATTATTGTTGTTTTTTATAATATATCAAACTTTTTAACCAGATAAGTTTAGATTAGATTAGAAATCTCTTTATTAATCGCTTTAATTCAGATTCCAGTTGTGGAGCAGTGAATTTAGACACAATAAACATGTTCAAAAGTTAAATATATATGTCACTAAATATTATTATTATTATTCTCATAATACATAAATACATTATATATTTGTTTGAATGTGTAGTTGAAAAACAAAGGACTTTATTTCCCAGAGTCAGAGAGCACACACTCACCTGCGCGGTGGCCGAGTGGTGGCCGTCAGTGACTCGCACTGTCAGGTTGTAGTTGGAGTGGCGAGCTGCGTCGAGGCGCCGGGCGATGGAGATGGTTCCGCTATTTCTCTGAATGTCAAAGTCTTTGTCGTCGTCCCCTCCTGAGAAAGAGACACACGAGTAAATACAAAAATACAAATGAAGAACAGTCTGAAGTGACATTGACGACGACGTGTCCAGACGTCTCGTGTGATTTCTCAGATCGTACGTCAGACTCTGCAGGTCTGAATTCTGACTGATTCTAAAAGTCATTCAGTGTAGTATGTGTGGGGGGCCCCATATGTGATAATCTATGTTTTAACTTTGATGAGCCAAAATATCCAAAAACAAACTCCCTCACAGGAAGAAAAGGACATGGATGTTTCATGTTATGCCGACGACGCACTTCAAATTATTTATATGTTCCAATTTTGACAATTTTGATTTTATTCTTATTGGATAAATCCTACTAAAATTCACCTGGACCTTTAATGTAAACCTTATAGTGCTGTGAATTGAACACGCTGGTAAAACAGCGCCCCCTGGTGTTTTTTCCACAGTCAAATATGAGGCTGTGAAACCACCTGGACTAATTATGTCTCAAAAAGCAGGTGGATCAGTGGACCAGTGGTTTACTGCACGTCGTTCTCTTCTGCTAGCTGCTAGGTAATTTAATGTATAGACAAATCTATAGACTATATTTGGGTGAGTTGATGCCTGTTACTAATAACATACATATATATATATATATATATATATATATATATATATATATATATATATATATATATATATATATATACAAATAATATATATATAATAATTAATAACATCATTTGCTAAAATAACCAGATTTTTGTGATTATTTGGTTTTAGAGTTCATGAAGAGTTCACTTCCGTTTACTATTAAAACATTTATTTATTTGTATTACTTTTTGACATTTGAGGTCGACTGAAAGAAAAGGGCTGAAAATTGGCAAAAATATAAAAGTCTAAAACTGCGAGACAATTATTTTCCTTTGAAAAAAATTAATTTCTTCATAAAAACCGACTGAACTTTATTGACTTAAATAATAAAATCTCATTCTGCCTTCAAGATATAACTTACTGCTTTAGATCTACAGCAGCATAGATTCGCTTCAATCTGATTCTTATTTTCTTCCCCTTTTTCCACTTTATTCTGCTTCCTTTCTTTCTTTCCTTCTGTTTCAATCAGAATGGTTCTCTTCTTCACATCTTCCCTCTCTCTCTCTCTCAGCAGGTTTCATGTAAATACGTGAGAAAGGTAAAACCTCATACCTGCTCGGCCAGATGGTGTTTATGAAGATACACACACACACACACACACACACACACACACACACACACACACACAAACACACACACTGGTTTGTATAATGTGATACTTAAGTATAAATTATTCTTCATGTGGCTGTCAATCAGCTGAACATTTAACTGTTATTTATGACGCTGTTGTCCACAATTTGCATTTAATTGCAAATTTATCGCACGTTTATCTGTTGTAAATGCACAAAAGTATTTAATTAAACTCTTATCAACATGTAAGTGGACAAACAATCTTGCTGTTTTCTTATTTTTCAGCTTCTTAAATGTGAATATTTTCTGGTTTCTTTGCTCCGTGTAACAAAGAAGTCCTTAAAACTGAATCATCTTGGTATGTGAACAAAACATCGTCATTTCAGTCCCTCATTTTATACATTATTTTTTAAAACGTATACAGATAAATATTTAAGGTTGCAGGAAAATTCTGCACATTTGTTTGGGGACCCGAGACTCATCTCCTATGACCCACCTGTGGGTCCAGACCCATTCTTTGGGAACCATTGCTCATCACATGAACAAGTGTTCAACGACGTAATCAGTGTATTCCTAAAACACCTCAAATAATGAAGTAACTTCAAACTAAAGTAAACAAGTTGTCTTCATGTAACGTGGTAAGATCTTCGTTGTCCGAGGCCTCCAGTCATGGATGCCGACCTAAAATACCACTGAACAGATGTCCTCGTCTGCCGCAGCTTCCTTCACCAAAGGCTCGCAGGCATAGTAATAAAAGAACGAGTCATTCCTCAACTCGCCCTACATCCGCCCGCCTTCAGGGTGCTGACGGACAGACCAGCGCGGAGAATCAGGTCAAAGTTCCAGCTGAGAAAATCATCTCCTCAGCGTTTAGTTTTATATTGTGCCGCTGCTCGGAGGTTGTGACACCGTTTGACTCGATTCATGTACATCTGAATAACGTCTCCCTCCTCCTGTGAGGAGAAAGAGAGGAGGTATCTTTTTGCGCTCCGCAATTCATGTTGCTTCACCTCGAGGGTTTCAGAGAAAGAGTCCGATGAATCAATCATCACCCTGGGGTTCTCTTTCTCGAATTTTTTTGGAATAAATCCAAACTGTACTGTGCTTTTATGAGGTTTTCAGGGCTTGGCATGAACTTGAACCCTAGAAATAAATGTTAATAAATGGATTTAGTTTTGAACTGCAAAGGTTTCTTGAAGGTCACGACTGAACGTTCACACCAATCCTCGGACAGTGGGTGTGTCCAGAAGCCAGAAGAAGCCAATCATCTGCTTCATGACAGCCAAACAATACATACATCAATCTATCTATGCTGTGGTTGAGGTTTGTGACAGTTTTGACGGATTGGACATGGAACAAGTGAATGGACAGGACTACATCAATCTGTTTGACTGAAGGACTCATGTCTCAGGTTTGGTGAGGTCAAACCTTGTGGATCCACAGCAGAAGATTCATGTTTCCCTATATTTGATTGACAAGCATTGTCCAGGTGACCATTGGATGTCAAGTTAAGTCCAGCCAGAGCAAATGTCCGAGGTTAGAGAGTCAGAATTTGGTCTCAGGTCTAAAAGGGCATTGCCTCCTTGCCTCAGGAGTCATCAGTAGAAGTGAAAACATCAACAAAGTTGAGGAGGACACAGAGCAACGGCAGCTGCCCTCACTGGCGCCAACTTGTGGTTAGGAGTGTGCTTCATTGGAGGCTTTACCCAGAACTGGCAAGAATCTCCTAGGAGGACTTTGGTCAAACAGGTAGAAAATTGGGTGCATAAGGCAGAGCTGAGGACTCGAGTCTGAGGGCGCTTTCACACCAGACTTTGTTTGGTTCACAACAGACCAGAGTTCCTTTCCTTGGAGAGTCTGCTTCGTTTGGACAGGTGTGAAAGCTCAGCAGGACAAACCTCGTCCTCCAGCAGAGAGTCGTGGCCTCCAACCTTGAACCTCGAACTTCAGACCTTCATCTCCACCACATCTCACCCAGCTTGGATCTTCGGCCCACAGATCAGGGATTATGGTGCAGTGAAGCCTTCCGTCCACAAATATTCTGATTTTCTGTTTCCAAGTGTTTTTGTTACCGTGGTGCAAAGGAACGTCTTTATTTGTCCCTGTGAGTCCTTGACAGCCTCCACAGACATCTGGTCTCTGCTGCCAGAGCAGGGAAAGTTAAGCAGAGTGACAAATACCTGATCATATCAGTATGGGAGACGACAGCCCCCACCTGTCAGAGCCATGATGAGGGTCACAGGCTCCATTTCCACGGCCTCTTCAGGGCAGGAATGCTGTGCCTTTATTCTGTCTCGCCATCGAATAAAAGGCACAAACACAGAGAGAGGAGTGGGGTGGGGGGTGGGCGGTTTTGTTGTCCGACAATTATTCATGCAGAGAAAGAGCTGAGGTGACATTTGTGTGAGGTAGGAACTCGCTGCCCCAATGGGCGACGAAGAACGAAAACCACCTGCCTCATTTGGTCTAATGTCAGGGGGAAAAGTGGTGGTGGTTCAGTGGTACAGCGGGGTGTCTTTCAATCACAAAGTCACGGGTTCGATCCTTAATTCTCTGCACACCTGAGCATGTAGTTTTTTGGGAAAAAAAGCAACTTTTCAGTTGGGGAGGGCAATAATTAACTTGCATTTCTGACGATATTTCACAGACTTTCCAAATGGAAGTGTTTGTTTTGATATGGAACAATAAATAGTTCACAATAAGAACGTGACGTAAAAATAAAAACATACAGAAGTAACTGGAGTTTGAGACCTCTGCACTTAACCCCTAAGTTTCTCCAGACAGCTGTACCAGACGTAATGTAATTCACTTTGGACAAAAATGTCTTGTTCTGCATTTTCAGTGTGAGTTTTGAGAGTTTGGAAACTCCGCCCAAAGCCCGATGTTAAAGAAAATGAGCTGAGAGCTAATGCTGGGTTCCATTTCTAGTCGGAACTCTGAATATTCCGAGATCACAGAAGGTTCCTGAAGAGGCCCCACTTCCAGGGTTAATGAAAGGGGGAGGAGTCTGGGACAAGAGTGGACTGAGGAAGCCAATGGCAACATTTGAATGCAGTAGCTGGTGTGTGACCAGAGAGGGCAGTAAAGTTTACACTAAGACGACATTAACTAGACACCTGGAAAAACAAGGTGGTTAAGTTTCACTTTAATCGCGGGGTGAAATGCAGCGGCGGTGATTACATGGAGGGGGAAACACTGGCCGTCTGAGACATCATCGCGTTGCCATAGAGACGGGCGTCGCGTTTCTCATAGTGATGAACTGAAGCAGACGAACAAGGAGAAGGAGGACGGTGTCGTCGGTGTGGTTGGTGTGTGACGGCTGTCAGGCCATCACGGCGGTAATTATTGAGTTATGTTCGCAGACCACACAGAGAGGAGAGAAAAAAACTGATGCTCAATTACAGAACACGACACCGCAGCACAAACACTTGAGCTGTGATTGATTGAACGCTGAGGCCGTTTTAAAAGCTGCTGCTGCTGCTGCTGCTGCTGCCGAACACAAAACATGAAGCTTGAAGACAATTATCCTGCAGCTGCAGCTGGATAATGACTTTTTTTTCATTATTTATGATTTAATGCTCTCACATAATTCTGCCCGGACCTGCAACAACAAGCATACCTGCGGTAATTAAGTATTTCAACCGTGATGATAACTCAAATAAAGAGGTTTTTTTCATCAGTAGTTGGACAGGTAAATGTATGCAGGGCAGTAATCGATAAAATGTGGATCGTTTTATTCTCAAACCTGGAAATGATGATGTCCACAAACTAAAATCATTCAGTTTTAATGATTTATTTGTTTATGTGGAGCAAAGCACTTCTTTCAAGCACTTCCTTCCGTTTCATGCTATAATCAGTTTAAAAGCAGCATATGTTTGGGACGCGACGGTAACGGCCTCCTCTCAGGACTCTTTCACTCCTTCACTCCGTCGTGACACAGTGAATGTCATCAGACATCCGGCGGCAGCGGCTACATACGCGGCGAGTGCGCGTCGCCTCGGGGATGCAGAGGGAGAGTCTGTTGTGTTCGGTCGGGTCCTGGCACCGATCGAGGTTGGCAACAGCAAAGTGAACAGGAGGAGGAACCTTGGATTCGCTGCCCGGGCCTGGTGGGAAACCACCTGACACAAACCCTGAGAACTGCACGGGTAAAATAAAAGGGAACGGAACAAACGCTGCATCCCGAGGTCCAGAGGACGGATGATGGGGACGCTCTCAGAAAGACTGAGGGTAAAAGAATGGAGGGAGGTGGAGTGATGGTCTCTCCTGTGAAGATCTGGCAGCTGATGAGAGGAGGACACTGCTGATTTATCCTCTCACACAAAGTCCCTGCTGAAACCACTGAGACCTTTCTTTCCTCTCCCCCTCCTCTCCCTGTTTCTCTCCGTCATTTTTAAAGGTTTTGTCTGCAATTATCAGCCATCATTATGAAAGAGGAAGCTGTTCAATCTAGTCTACGATACATTAGGAAGCATTTTTTCCCTGACAAGAAACCAGTCTGTGTGGCTGTGTAAACCGCTCACTCTCCCACACCACTGATTTTCTCTATGGAGTTTGGTGTGGGAGAGGGAGTGGTTTACGGACTTCAGTTTTCAGCCATAAAAGTTGATCAAGGGTAAAATAAAGTAAAATAAACATAATCTCACTGTATTGTAGATCTCTCCATCTGTGAAAGGCTCCGCCCATTCTCTATGGACTGGTAGTTGTAGTGCACTAACAACACTTAGACCCTTTGTATCCTGCATTACCAGAGGAGTTTGACGCCAGATAATGTTCAGTCAATTTAAGAGCAGCCACACGTCCCCACACAAAAACACCCGGAGACCATTTTCTACAGCAGATTGACCAAAACATGACCCGGAAACAACACAGCTGAGTGAAACTGGAGGAAATAAACCTCTTAAACTCACGCTCTGATATCCGTTGTTGTTGTATTTTGCTGACTTTGCAGGGAAATAACACATCTCCCTTCATCTTCACCGGGAGGAAACTCATAAAGATGAATGACGGCCGCAGATGTTCTGTATTCTCTGCTGTAAACGGCTGATTCACAAGTCAGCACTTTGTGGCGAACGTCAGATATCGTTTACTGATGTTTCCTGTTTCTCGAGACGTGAGTGTGTGTGTGTGTTTGTTTCTCCGTACCTACGATGTCGAACCACCGCTGCCGGTTCGTCTCCGTCATGATGATTCCCACCATGTGTGTGACGGGCTCCGTTTCCATGACGGCAAAGGTGAAGTGCGGCTCGTCGAATGTGATCGGCTCCGGCGACGGGGGCGGCCGGGCGATCCACTCGATGTCGAGCCGAGCGGTGGACGAGCGCGACGGGCTGCCGGCGTCAGTGGCTTTAATCTGGACAATAAAATGGAAATTTAAGTTAATCTCATTTTTAATAGTTAATCTTTAAGAACAGGATTAAGGTGAAGGATTGCTGTTTGACTTGCTGTCAGGGATCGAGTGAGAGTTGATGGTTGAATTACTTACAGATTTCATACATCTGCACAATGTGACAACTCTACATGTTTACTGTCTTCTTCGTGGCCTCTTTTGACCCAAACAAGAGTGTGCCGCCTGGACTGGAAACCTTTATGCACACAGAGCTGCAGAAAGTATGACCGAGGCCTTAAGCCCGTGGTATACTTGCTTGCAGCCTGAGCATTGTGCGGACCCCTGGTATATTACTCGCACAAACCCTGGTCCTTGGTCCTTGTAATTACATTACATTACATGTCATTCAGCAGACGCTTTTATCCAAAGCGACTTACAATAAGTGCATTTAAACATTTGGGTACAAATAAGAGCTAGAAGTAAGTAAGAGCTTCAAGTAAGCCAAACTGAGAAGTGCTAGTCATAAGTGCGATGGATAATTTTTTTTCGTTTTTTTTTTGTCGTCATCGTCGTCTTAGTCGAGGTAGAGTCGGAAGAAATGTGTTTTTAGTCGGCGGTGGAAGATGTGGAGGCTTTCCGCTGTCCGGATGTTGATGGGGAGCTCGTTCCACCATTTGGGAGCCAGGGCAGTGAACAGTCTCGAGTTCTGCGAATGCCTCTTTGATCCTCTCAGTGAGGGGGCAGCAAGCCGGTTTGCCGATGCAGAGCGGAGTGGGCGGGCTGGGGTGTAGCCTACTACTCGAGCGGACCCTGGTCCTTGGTATACCACTCGTGCAGGCCCCTGGCATACTACTTGCGCAGACCCTGGTCCCTGGTATACTACTCGTGCGGACCCTGGTCCCTGGTATACTACTCGCACGGACACTGGTCCCTGGTATACTACTCGCGCGGACCCTGGTATACTACTCGTGCAGATCCTGGTCCCTGGTATACTACTCCTGTGGACCCTGGTTCTTGGTATACTACTTGCGCTGACCCTGGTCCCTGGTATACTACTTGCGTGGACCCTGGTCCCTGGTATACTACTCGCGCAGTCCCTGGTATACTACTTGCGCTGACCCTGGTATATTACTCGTGTGGACCCTGGTTCTTGGTATACTTCTCGCACAGACCCTGGTCCCTGGTATACTACTCCAGAACCCTGGTATACTACTGGGACCCTGGTTCTTGGTATTCTACTTAGGACCCTGGTCCCTTGTATACAACTCACGCAGACCCTGGTATACTACTTGTGCGGACCCTGGTTCTTGGTATTCTACTTGCACGGACCCTGGTCCCTTGTATACTACTCACGCGGTCCCTGGTATACTACTCGTGTGGACCCTGGTCCCTGGTATACTACACGCACGGACCCTGGTCCCTGGTATACTACACGCACGGACCCTGGTCCCTGGTATACTCGTGCGTCAGGGTCCCACTTCACAATCGGACAGGGGGACAAGTCTGGACGCAGGGAATAGGACGCATTCCTCGAGGCTCGGATGACTAATGTTTGAGTTTCAGTTCACACGCACCCAACACGCCCGCACTGTGCGTGGAAGTACACCAGGGTCTTTAGGTCTTCAGAGGACACCCACAGCTTGTGTCTTTGTATCTCTTGACAGACGAACGTTGCCATTGCCAGTTTCGTCCCTTTTATTGACAACACAGAATAACACCGTCTTCAAACCTTTAATTATCTGTGAAGATGCTCGACACGGAGCGACTGAAACCCTTCACGGCTCCTCGGTTTGTCAGTGGAGGAGAAAGAAAATGTTTTTTGATAATGAGCCTTTCGGTGAAAGACGAGGGGCCGAGCCCATTCAGTGGCCTCAGGTGTGAGTCTTTGAGGGAATTAAGCACGGGTAATTTAGCGTCTTTCACAGAGCTGGTGGGCTCGGCCCAGCCTTTAAAGTCTCCACACCTTCTACAGAGACGCACCAATGAAGCACAAACCTGTCAAAATACAAACTCGCTGAGAGGCACGAGGCTCACACGGAGCGTTTATCACACCTGGCATCAGTTTGCATAACATCAGTGTGACAGGTTGTGACGCCCACCGTGAGGATGCTGTAGTTCCCCGGCCAGAAGTCGCCGTACGACGTCACCATGCCCGTCGCCGCGTCGATCTCAAAACGCTCGTCCTTGTTGTCGTGGAGCGAGTACGTCACTGCCGCGTTGGAGCCCTCGTCGTCGTCCCGCGCCACCATCCTGCAGACCTCGCGCTCGCCCTCCAGGAGGCGCTGCTGCGGCAGCTTCACGTGGAAGAGCTTGTCGGTGAACTTCGGCCGGTTGTCGTTGGCGTCCAGAACTCGGATGACGACGGTGGCGGTGGAGCGTAAAGCCGGGGATCCGTTGTCTGAGACGATGACCTGAGGATTCAGAGGACGAGTAACCTGAGTTAACACGAATCACACAAATGTTCAGTTTCTGCAGTTTTTAAAACCACCAATCAGCGATTTTACACCAGGGCACACGGGGAGTTGTCCACTCACTTCTGCCTCCATCTGTAAATGAAACTCTCTTATTTTGTGACTTTGGCGTTTGAAAACCTTTGCGTTCACAAAATTCAAGTTTTTTAAGGTAAACCATTCATTTACATTACATTAAAGAAGAATTAAAGAGTATTCTTGCCAGTATAAGTAAGAACCTGTGTGTTTTCACCAAACAGCAGTGGAGTATGAAAATGCAGAGTCCAGAACAGACGTGAGTTTGTGTTTTACAACCTGTTCTGTTTTGTGTTGTCTGTGGTTTGTTGACACTTTAAACTTGTGCTGTGTTTGACTACAGCAGCTTCAGTCTGAGGGGTCTCACCTCGATACTGTGCTCCGGTTTATCCTCCCGATCCAAGGCTGCCAGAGTGCTGATAACACCTGTGAACACACACACACACACACACGTGAGAATATGTTTCTTAAAGACAAACAAAACAACAGCAGAAACAACATCCACAGTCCAGAGTGTGTTTGTTTGTTTAGGTGTTCAACTGTGTTACTACACACACACACTTACACACACACCTACAATAACAGAAGCACTAACACCTCTGTGTTTGTTTGTGTAGCTGTAATTAGCTGTAACTCTCACTGCCCAGGACTGTGTGTGTGTGTGTGTGTGTGTGTGTGTGTACATCACCAAAGGAATTACGAAAAGTTTCCTGCTAAACAAAAACCTCGATAATAATAACAACAACAGTGACCTCATTAAGTTAATTAAGTGCATGTTTGGCTGAAAACCAAGAGAATGAGAGAAAACACAGAAAAATGCAGATTTTTACAATAAATTATGATGAAAAAAAAAGCTAACGAGTCGATGTGGAATCAAGGTTTGCTTTATTATCCTTTCAAAATAAAGGACAAGATGTATTGTTTTGTAGGATTTTTAAGATGTGGTCTAATTAATGTATATGAATATACTGTATACTATATATATGTGTATATATATATATATATATACCATTACTGATGAACAAAATCCATTTCACTATAAAAAAACACTTCTGTTGAAATGATCTTATGTGTAAATGAATTAAATTATGTGAACAAAAAAGGACAATTTAATAAAATTATAACTTATTCTATTATTTGCCCCCTTTTTATGTTTTAGTCCAGGTTTAACCTGTAGTTGGACGATTCTACCTAACTCTAATTAACTCTAGATAAATGTCGAGAGGAAGGAAGTTTAGGTTTAAATCTGCAGCTGCTGAGTCATGTTTAGACGACTTCAACGTCATTTTTTCAAAGTCAAAATCCTTTTACTCGTGTTCTTATTACTTCAGTGTTGAATCGTCACAGTTACTTTAAAACAAACAGACACAGAAGAGAAAGCTGTAAACTGTCGACTGTGTGAAAAACTGCTCTGTCTTTACAACAGAGCAGTGTAAACATGTCCTGCTGGGACGGGAGGGGGACACCATGAGGACAGGTGTGTCATCAAAGAAAGTGTGTTTGTGTCATTAGAGCAGACATGTTCAAATGTCTATTTTAATATGTTTAAATGTGTATAAATGTGTATTTTAATGTGTAGTAAAGTGTATTTTAATATGTAACTGTGTGTAAATGTTTATTTTAATATTTGTAAATGTGTGTAATGTTTTAAAGTGCAGTTATCATGTGTACCTCATAAACCCTTAAACTACAAAACCCTTTAAAAAGTCCCTTTAAAGGGGCGTCATTATACAAACATAAACGACACCAGTTCTTCTCCAGTTGTCTCGTTTCTGCTCTGAAGAGCGCCAGCGTCGTCGCGACGACGTGTCAGGACTCGGTCGGTTTGTTTACTCATCGTTACTTTGTGACCTTTTGTCGAAAGCACGTTTTTAAATGGAAACTGACTCAGGCGACGGGGAACTCGCGTGGATCCGTTTGTCCGACAACAAACAATAAAAATGCAAATGATGTTAAACAAACTGGTGAAAAGAGCGAGAGAACGACTTCATTCTTCACTAATTACAGGAGAAAGTTAACGTGCGCCACGTTAACGACCTCTGTTATCTCTGCATGACTCCATCTGTGATCAGATCTGTGATCAGATCTTAACACACACACTCATGTGAACAATGATATCTGATCGTCTGCACTCGTCTCGACACAAAAACTGTCTCCAGGTGAATTCACATGCAAACTGTGGGACATTTTTCAAATAAATGCTTCAGGATTTCAAACTGAGCGAAACTGCAGCTGGAAACCTTTCCCACACGTTATTAAGTGACTCGTCCTGCGGTAACTTTGTCTTTGAATGTGTGTAAATGTCTATAAATGTCTATTTTAATATGTTTGAATGTGTTTTTTAATACCTTTAATGGGTAAATGTGTATAAATGTCATTTTAACATGTGTAAATGTGCATTTTAAAATGTTTAAATGTGTTTTTAATACCTTTAATGTGTATTTTAAGGTGAACATGTGTATTTTAACATGTGTAAATGTGTTTTTAATACCTTTAATGTGTAAATGTGTATACATGTCTATTTTAACATGTGTAAATGTGTATAAATGTGAATTTTAATATGTTTAAATATGTTTTTAATACATTTAATGTGTATTTTAACGTGAACATGTGTATTTTAACATGTGTAAATGTGTATAAATGTGTATTTTAATGTGCAAATGTCTATAAAACTGCAAAACCCTTTTAAAAAATGCCTATAAGAGCACATAAATGTGTTTTTTTTTCTAGTGCTGTCAGCGTTTAATTACGATGAATTCCAGAAAATTGTGTGATGAATTTGTTTTTTTTCCTGTATTTTTTCATGTAAAAGTGTTGGTTTTTTGTTGTTGTTTATTTACTCGGTGAAAGTGAAAGTGAGCTCAAACGACACCAGACGCAAAAAACTCTTCGCCAGTTAGGTCATTTTTGGCCACGCCCTCATTCGCTCATTCACTGAGTCACAGAACGAGCTGATTCACGCTTTATACTGGACACACACACACACACACACACACACACACTGAGTCATTTTTTTCTCTCCTGTCAAGGCCTGAGACGTTTCTACATCACTCACAGTGTGTGTGTGTGGTTGTGTGGGCGTGTGTGTGTGTCAGTCTCTCTCTCTGTAATTACAGGTAAAATAAGAAGGTGTGTGTGTGTGTGTGAGATCAGGTCGACACACGGCGCTTGTTTCTTATTTAAAGAAACACGATCTCTTTAAACTAATGGATTTATTCCACCGTCATCGCTGATATCTCCTCTTTTTTCTTGTCTAATGATTTTGCTGTGACACTTCATCGTTTTGTCATTGATACTTCTTGTGTTTTTGGACCGAATTACACATTTATACACGTATCATCACATCACAATGAAAGTTTCATGTTGTAATAAAATATTTTCACGTCACAGCCTCAAGTATTTTACATTATCATGAGATAAATCAAAGTTTCTTATTAAAGTTTCAGGTTGTTTGTTATAATAAAGTGAAAAAACACTCCTTTAATGTCGTATTAACCGTTATTGTCAGTTTTATGGTTATTTTAAAGTTGATTCATGTATTTTTATGGTAATTTATTTATTTATTATTATTCTTATGGAAGAAAAGCTGCTATAGTTTCACATAATAATGAATGTTTCATGTTGTAATAAAATATTTTCATGTCATCATTGTTATTATTTCCTTCACACATATGAACTTTGTTGTTTTGTTCATGATTATTTTCAAATGTGTATTTTATGGTGTAAATGTGTATAAATATGTATAAATGTGTATTTTAATGTATAAATGTCAATAAAAGTGTTTTTTAATACGTATAAATATGTATAAATGTGCATTTTTAATATGTAAATGTCAATAAAAGTGTATTTTAATACTTATAAATATGTATAAATGTGCATTTTTAATGTGTAAATGTCAATAAAAGTGTATTTTAATACTTATAAATATGTATAAATGTGCATTTTTAATGTGTAAATGTCTATAAAAGTGTTTTTAAGACATATAAATTTGTATAAATGTGCATTTTTAATGTGTAAATGTCTATAAAAGTGTGTATAAATATGTATCTTAATGTGTAAATGTCAATAAAAGTGTATTTTAATATGCATACATTTGTATTTTAATGTGTAAATGTCAATAAAAGTGTATTTTAATACGTATAAATGTGTATAAACATGTAGAAATGTGTATTATAATGTGTAAATGTGTATAAATGTAAAAGAGGTAAATATGTATGTAATATAGTTTTATTTTGACGACCGGATTTTCCACGTAAACTTAGGTTTTTTTGTCCAGTTTAAAACATGAAGAATTTTGTAACTTTGCTTCTAATTGACATTAATCCCTGTTATTGTTATTATTTCTCACTCGTTCACTCAGACGTGAGCGTCTGTTCTCTCGTTCATGCTGACGGTGTCATAAAGGTCAGAGGTCGGCGCTGCGTTGTCTCTACATTTCCCCAGATTTTCGCTGGAGGAGGTGAAACGAGTCCAAACAGGAGAAGAAGAACGAAGAGACATTTTTGTCCTTTCAATTCTAGATGACGTCTTCTTCCACGTTCAGTCGTCTCGTAGGTCGTTCACTGCCGTCCACATACTTTTGTCCATCTGTGCGACGACGTCGTTTAGGAAACAGCTTGTGAGGAAGATGTAATCTGACTTTAACCAGGTGATAATAAACAGGTGTTTTCTGCTCCTGTGACACTTTTATCGTGTAATTTGTTTTGTTTCATGTTTCATAAAAGGAGGCAAATTATTTCCCCTGATGTTGACGTGTGGTTACTTTGGTGTTTTCTCGTTCCACTGGTTCTTCAGATGTTTGTTTTTCTTATCCAGACTAAAGAGGAGGCTGAGGTTTTCTCTTCGCTGGGAGGGACTGGGATTAGAAATGACATTATATTATTATTATTATTATTACTCCAGGGATAGCTCAGGTTAAACGGTGCATGGGACTTTTTCCTGGAACGTCAACGTCTGCAGATAACGTCCATCTAATGTCGCCTCGCCAGAACTTTCTTTTTTCTTCCTTTCATGACACTCAGGTCACATAATGTGGGACAAAACACCTCTGTCCACAGCTGGGACACAAGACACAATGTCCCTGTTCATGCTGTGTTTGTGCACATGAGTAAATATCAAATACACCTGCTCTGGCTCAGTTATAATGTTTCACTCTCGCTCTGTCTCGACGCCTCCCGTTCCCTCGCTGCCTTTGTGCGACGTCAGCGACGCGGCAGCTCGGCCTCCCTCTCCCTAATCCCTCTGTATTCTGTCCTGTGGGTGTGGACAAACACCAGAGACAGCGGCGGACGTGTCGCAGCACGCGGGACTGAAGAGCCCTTCACATCAAAGTGTGTGTGTGTGTGTGTGGTGACTCAGGATTGCAACTGTCAGCGTGGAACGTTCAAATACCTGCGAGGTTTACTGTCTTTCGCTGCTCTTTTGCTTTCTTTCTTCTAAAAACCACAACTCAAATGTCACAACCATTCAGAAAATGGATGAATGAGTTTCTGAGTGATTTCTCATACTCATTAAACTCCAGCTCCAGAGGAGATGAAGTTCAGGGTTCTCTAGCGTCTCCATGACACGCCCGGATTCTGCAGCACTGAATGTTCTGCCCGGACTTGCTGCTAAGGCATTAAAATGTATAAACCTGTAACATACAACAAGCTGTGAATGAAGGTGTAAATCAGCCACACTTTCAGGCAGAAAGTCAAGAAAATCCACGAGTCTGGAGGTTTGACATCTGCAGAAGAAAAGGAGTCTGGATGTTCTCCTGTGACATCACATTAGAGAAATTCTGCGAAATATTCTCTCACATAAAGCATTAGTTGACGACGACCTTTCACCCCATGTCAGCTGGGATTGGCACAAGCACCCCTCATGTGGAGGATAAAGCAGTAGAAGATGGATGGACAACGGTAAATTATACGAACATTGTCTCTGCTGAAGGTCGAGTACAAATGTCAAACTATTTCTGGAAAATCTGTGGATTTTTGAGCAGCCCGTGGGCAAACGGAAAGGGACCCGGGCTCATGGCTGGGGGGTCTAAAGGCTGGGGTATATATACCCTTGAGAAAGGTAACCAACACCCACAGCTCCTAAGGCAGATGATGGGTTTAATGCAGAGAGGAATTTCCCCCGCAGGGTTAATAAGGTTTCTCCATCTTCTACCTCTTTATCCTCTCAATCTCAGTTGACATGGGCGAAAGGCGGAGTCACACCCTGGACAGATTGCCAGTCCATCACGGGGACACATGGAGACAAACGACCATTCATTCTCACATTCACACCTGTGGTCAACGTAGCGTGTCCAATTTACCTAATCCCCATATACAGTATGCATGTCTTTGGACTGTGGGAGGAAACCGGAGAAAACTCACGTACACTAGGGGAGAAAGGCCCTTGTTCTGACTGGGTCGTGAACCTGGGTCTATCCACTAGACCCAGGTTCTCCTTTGAGCATACACAAGGTTAATCTTGTCAACCTAATGAAATAAGAGAGTTCCTCTACTGAATCTCTATGGGCAGCTAATGGCCAAGAGAACTCCTTGATAAGGAATTGGGTTCAAATTGGGTGACCGGGACAGGTCAAGGGCTGGGGTTCCTCTGATCAAGGCATCCACTAACCCAAAAACCACTACATCAACCATGTGGTCCATTAATAGTACAAAACAAGAAAAAGGAAAACAAGAAAAAGGAATCTCTGAAAGCTGACATTTTCATCGTTTTTAGACATGAAGAACAGGATCGGCACCAGACGGATGAAGGTGGAGCCTACAGGGCCTCACTTAGACCTCATCAGGGAATCTGAAAAGATCCTGACAGGAGAAGCTACAGAAAATGTCCTTCCATGCATTCTATAACTCTTTGGTCAAATTCAGGCAAAGGTTCTGGCTTCATTGCAGCTCTGAAAGCATTCACTCATTCATCGTCCACCACTTGGGCCACTGGTGCCAATCCCAGCTCACACAGGGCGTACGGTTGGGTCACCCGGAGAAAACCCGGAGAAAACTGTCTGAAAGCAGCTGCACATAAATATGCTGAACTTAACTCTGGATAACGTTGGGAAAATTAAATCTAGACTTGAAACTGATCAAACAACAGCAGGAAAATATCAGGAACCAAAGTCTGCAATTGTTCCCTCACTGTTTTCTCTCATGATCTGGACATTTCACAAGGAAGCTTTGAAAAGATCATCTCATACAGCTCCTCCAGACACACACGGAGAAAAGACAGAAGTGGTGTTATATTGACAAAGAGAGGGTTTTACATTTGAATTCATTAGGAAATGGTTCAGATGTGAGCAGGGTGGAATAATGACACACTGTTAACGTGTCCCCACTCGTACGCTCCACTCACTAAAAGCTTAAATAACACGTTTCAGGGCCAAGCTGCACATTTTCAAACATCTGTGCTTCACCACAGTCAAACAGCTGGAGGCTGAAATGGATTAACATTTCCCTGCGTTCTCTGCACAAGAATATTAGAGAAGTTACAGTTGGAGCTTATTTTAACCATAAATGGGCCAGAAAATGTGCTTTTTCCCCATTTTTCCAGTAGTTATTTACAATGTACTACATGCTATATAGCATATTAACAATTTAAAAAACACTGTAGTAGCATACCGGCACCAGATTTAACAGTTAAATTTGAAATTTGAACAGAACAAAACATATTTAAAATAATTGGGTTGTTTACTTGTTGACTTGTTTAAGTTTTTGTCTCAATGTCCAAAAACAGGCCAAAAAGATTTTGTCTCAATGTCCAAAAACAGGCCAAAAAGATTTTGCCGGCTTCCTGAAACAGTGCGAGTGAAATTACCGTAATAACCATATGTCGGCTTTGACATGCAACTTCTCAGCTTTCAGAAACCATTGGAATATTTCCGATAACAAAAAGCGTCATGTAATATTACGGTAATGTGAAATGTGCTTGCGCAAACATGTCGCCTGGGTTAAAGGCTTAATAATATCCATAATTGTTTGAATGACCTGAGGAAACTCTGAAGAAGAGAAAGGTTCCAGATTATATTTCATATTCAAGTAAAAGTGATAGTCTAACCTAAATAACCCCACGTTAATATCAGATTGAGTCAAATATAGATGTTACCTGTTTTGGGATCAACGTCAAAATACGTGCGGTGAGACTCCAGCATCTGGTAGGACAGCTTTCCCTCAGACGTGGTGTCCTCGTCCTCAGCCCGCACCTGGACGACGGACTTGACCTTGTCCACGTTCTCCCTGACAGCAGCGAAGTACACCGGCTGGCGGAGTTCCGGCGCGTTGTCATTGACGTCCAGGACGTCCAGGAAGACGTGAGTCCAGGAGACCAGCGGCTCCGTACCCAGGTCGGTGGCATAGACCGACAGCCAGTAGTGAGGCGCCGTCTCGCGGTCCAACGTCTCCGTGGTGCGGATCACGCCTGAGACAAGGGGAAATAATCAAGTGCTTAATCACTGCAGAGGAAATATATGCATTTCTTTTTTGTATTTTTAAAAACTCTGAGCCTAAGGGTGGACCGAAGGATCTTCAGCATTCTCTGCTGAGGAACATGGAGCGACACATTTCTGTTGCCAAAAACATACTCAAGTCCTCACACGAAGCCAAATACCACGAGGTCGTTATGTTATGTCCAGTGTCTAAAAAACAAGAGATGTCAAATTTTCTGCGAAAAACCTCCAGGATCAGATTAAGTATGAGCTGTTCCCCCAGAGGGACACGCCGATGGATAGATTTCAGCGTGGCTCTTTTATGACAGAGAACTCCACTTGCCCTGATATTATCTGAGGGTTAACTCTGCAGCACGGTAATGGAATGCTGTGAGGTCGCAGGGAATCCTCTGTAAAGGATGCACTGATGAGTTCAATGGACAAACGTCCTCCAGTAAACCAGAGGAAATACCGGGTCATAAAAACCCTGCACACAGGAAAATAAAGGAGTTGGACTTATTTGTATGTTTTCTGTTTAAAATGACCATGATTAATCCTCCGTATTGGACTGACTCAATGTGAAGCAACAGAACTGCATCACACACCTTAGTGTAAATATAATGTTTTGAAGGAATATTTTGGAGACAAAATTGTTTGTGTTCAGTGACATGGTTGCCAGGTGGGTGATTCAGATTTTAGCCACTTTATAATATATTTGCTGCTTTATTTTGCTATGAGACAAGCTTTTTTTCCCCAGAAAAAGTTTGTAAAGCTCTCACTCTCCCACACCAAAACCCATAGAGAAAACCAGCGTTTTAAGCTCACAGGACCCTGTGGGGTAGCCAGTGGTTTACCACTGTCTTATTTGCCATGTTTTTGTATATTTGTGAGACTCGGGTGAACCTGAATGAAGGATTTCAAACACCAGAGTCACAAATATAACATTTTTAAACATAGCCATGAAAGCAAAAGGGGATCAAAACCTCACTGTGCTGTGAGCTAAAAACGCACAATTTCTATATGGACTTGGTGCAGTGGAGGGAATAGTTTACAGAGCGAAACAATCTTCACTTTCCTGTCATAAAAGACAGTTTTACACTGAGATTAAGTGACAGATATTATTCTTAAAATATCACAAACATAAGCTGGAGTGGATTTTCTCAGGTTAGCCTTTTGTTAAATGGTTAAAATCTGCCCCCCCTCTGAATCCCTGCTGACAGTCATGAAAGCATCGAGCATGTGACAGCTTGTCTCTTGCAGGTTCTCAGTATGGGGACACACACACAGAGCAGTCACCTGTGGGTAAGTCACTGACTAAGTGCCTCATAAAACCACTTTGAGACTATTAAAGTTTTAAACAACAACATGGCCACAAAGCGTCTTCTGTTAGCTTGTTTTATTAGCTCGACTAGTCATAACTGTCATCATTTTTGATTTCTTTTGGAGACAAAAAACAGAGAAAACAAAATATTTGCTACAACAAAAGAGCCAGATTCCTGTGTTTCTTACCTGTCTCCTCATCAATGGTAAAAACCCCAAGACCAGAGCCCTCATGGATGTGGTACCGGACGACTCCGTCTCTGCCCGCGTCCTTGTCTGAAGCTGTGAGCGTGACCACGGCCGTCCCCACGGCTGCATCCTCCATCACACCGGCCTCATACACAAACTCAGAGAACACAGGCCTGTGCAGGTTCTCGTTGACATCCAAGACCTGAATCTCCACGAAGCAGGACGAGGAGAGGGAGCGAGGGAGGCCGTGGTCGACCGCTCGGACTGTGAGGTTGTAGGATGGCCGCCTCTCAAAGTCCAGCTCCCTCTCAAGGGTCAAGGCTCCGGTGGAGGAATCGAGGTGAAAGATCCCGCTCTCTGTGTTCTTGAGGTTGTAGGTAACAAGGCCTCCGCTGCCCAGATCCAGATCGACACTCTCCACCCAGACAAGAAGTGTTCCAACAGGGACATCTTCAGGAACTTTGATTCTGTAAATCTTGGGTGTAAATTTGGGTGGGTGGTCATTGACGTCCTGCAAAACTACCACAAGGTCAATCGTGGAGAAGAGCTGAGGGTCGAGTTTGGCCTGGTCTCTGGCTTCAATCCTAAGGTCATGTCTGGGTGAGGTTTCTCGATCCAAATGATGCCTCACTGTGACCTCACCGGTCAGATCGTCTATCCCGAACATATCCGTTGATGTCAGCAGGGAGTACAGGACGTTACCGTTTGTCTCCGCGTCTGGATCCGTCGCACGAGCTGTGAAAATGACGGAGTCCACTTCTGTGTTTTCAAGCACGCGGATCACGTATCTGTGCTGGTCGAACACAGGAGGGTTGTCGTTGACGTCCATGATGTTCACCGCAATGAATTTCCACGCGGACGTCTGCGGTATTCCCAGATCGTAAACGGTGATGTTCAAAATGTAAAACTCCTTAGTTTCTCGGTCCAGTGGGCAAACTAACTTCAGGTCACCGGAGAACGTGTCGATGGAGAAACAGCCGTCTTCATTTCCGCTCGATATGACATAAACTAACTTACTATTAAACCCGGTGTCTTTGTCAGTCGCCTCGAACTGAAGAATGGTCGTGTTCAGCGGATGGTCCTCGATGAGGTCGATCGAGCTGGGAACGCTCGGGTCAAACTTTGGAGAATGGCGGTTGGTGATGTGAATGTCGGAGAACGTCTCTTCCTCTTGATTGGTTAAAATCGGTTTAATGGACTCGATGAGTTTATCCGTGAGCTGTTTGAAAATGCCCGTTTCCTCGCAGCGCAGCGTCACGTCATCACCCCTGTTTGTGACGGTTATTCTGACAACTGAGACTTTGGAACGATGCTTTCCATCCGTGGCTACGACACTCAATGTGAACGAACCAGCTCCCAGGGGAATCGGTTGTTTGAGGGTGATCGTGCCTGACACTGGGTCAATCCCAAACACTTGGAACTCATTCCCTGACTCTATGATGTACGTCAGCTGCTGCAGCTCATCTAGATCAACCGCCGACAGCTCGCAGATCATGTGACCCACAGGTAGATCCTGAGGTACAGTGGAGTTGCAGCCCACCCTCTCGAAAAGAGGTACGTTATCGTTGACATTGTTCAGAGTTATCATCACCGCACAGTCGCTGACCTGACTGAATGGGCTGCCGCTGTCCGAAGCCCAAACGTTCAAGTGGTACCGTCTTTTCATGAGCTCATAGTCCAGGTGTTCAGAAGTCGAGATGACGCCGGTGAACGCGTCTATCGTGAAAGGTAAAGGGCCTGCGTTGGCGATCGCGTACGTCACAAAGCCATTTTTGCCCTTATCTCTGTCTGTGGCTGAAACTCTCAGAACGCTGCTGCCGACAGGTGTGTTTTCATCCAGTGTGGTCTGATACGAGGTCTGCGAGAACTGTGGGCTGTTGTCGTTTTCATCTGTGATCTCGACCACGATGTGAGTCTCAGCTTCACCTTGATTGGCCACGACGTCAAACTCGTACCGATTCTTTCTCTCGTAATCAAACATTTCTGTTGTTACAATAATCCCCGTTTTGGGATTTATTTTAAATTTGGAGCTGTCCTGATTATTTTTAATGCCAAAAGTGACATTGTAGGGAACTGAGGTGACAGAAACCTTCAGCACGTGAGATTTGGGAGGTGAAAATTCACTCAGCGTGGCGATGTAGGTGTCCTCCAAAAATGTCAATGAGCTGTAACGATAGGCCGGAATGTGGATTTGTGTAATTGGAGAGACTAAACCCGGGGAGCCCCACTCTTTAGCCTGAAGTGAGAGATCCAGCCCAGAAGGAGTCTGAGAAGAGATAATCCTCTTTGTTGAGATCACTTGGAAGTCACTGCCCTGCACTCCTAAGGGGATTATCTCAAAACACTTGTGAGGATCCCCTCCAACAATATTAAGGGATTTGACCGACTTAACTCCACCCTCCACGTGGACATCGATAGCCACTTTTCCATCTGAAGAGACTGTAGGTTTGTGGGGAGATGTGATGACCAGAGAACCCTTTGATGCCTTTCGTACGTTAACCAAGACCCGGGCGACGTTACCGAATTTCTGCACGCCGGATATTTTCTTTGTCCTGTCTTCAGCTAAAACAGTGAGGTCATATTTCTCAGAGCGAGTCTGATTGAGCTTCTTGACGAGGCTGACTGTGCCACTGAAAGGGTCGACAGCGAAAGGATGAGCTCTGCTGGTGAAGGAGTAATAAAACTCGGCATTGCTCCCGACGTCTGCGTCTGTGGCGCTAACCCTGACCACACTCGACTTAAGTGGCGTGTCCTCAGTGATGGCTACATTGTATGAAGCAGGATAGAAAAGAGGCTTCAAGTCATTGGTGTCAAGCACCTGGACAGAAACCTTAGTCTTTGCCGTGAAGTCAAAAGTGCTTTCACTCGCCTCCACAGTGAGCGTGTAAGTGTCTCTGACCTCTCTGTTGAGGAGAGCAGAGTTACTGCGGCTAGTTTTAATCCTCAGGAAGCAGAAGTCTCCAACTTTGACAGCCTCGGCCTGGAAAAGCTCATCTTCATCGCCCTGGATGATTTTATACTCAATCTCCCAAAAGAGATCCGTCACTTCGATGCCCATCATCACCGGCGTCTCGGCGTACGTCCGCGGCGCCGAGTTCTCATTGATGGTGACATTGTAGAGATGGTGCGTGAACCTCAGCGGTAAACTGTCCTTCCCTTTCCCCACGCTCCCGTGACATCTGGACACGTGCAGGAGCACTGCTGCTAGAGTGAGGAGGGTCGTCCCTGAGGTGGCCATCTTTAATACGTCCACGAAGATCCTCAGACCTGCGAAAAGCAAAGGAAGATAAATGTAAGTAATGTAGCAGAATTATAGAGAGAAGAAAAACACAACAGTTAACACAATGAGCAAGCACTTGGCATGTGTAGCATCTGCCTCGGTAGGTTGGGGTGAAAGGGGAACAGAGGAGCTGCATTAAGTTCCTACTACTACTACGTCTGTCTGTCTGGTTTGCTAGTATAGTTGCTTGACCACTAAACGTTTTAACTAATATAAATGAACCTTTACCAGATTACGGATTACTGGAGGTACATCCATTAATGTGACTCAGATCAGAATTTTTTTTAGGACTCTGTGGACACACAAATCCAATCTTCAGTTCAGTTTTAAAATCAGATTTTGAGTCCGACCCACACGTTTACTATGATAGCCTCTATTTCTGAATTTTCTCGACCAAAAAAAGATGTTAATTGTTAATGATGCAGCAAAAACACATTTTAGAGGGCAGTCATGTTCACATTATAAATCAGAAACAAACAAACAAAGAAAAAAAGACATAGTATTTTGGTTTATTTGGTTTTTCAGGTATTTTTCAATTGAACATAATGTAAATTTTGTGAATTCTGGTCACATTTGGAGAATAAAGACGGTAAAGTGCGGCAAATATGAGCGGACACCAGAACTTAAAGGTGATTGAAAATGCAGGAGCGGTACTGGCACACAGATAAAAGTTGTGAGTAAGTGTTTTTAGATCTATAACAGGAATTATCAAGGCGTGTCTGGCACAAGCAGAAGAGGAGTGCATTCTCAAACGTGTACCTGAGTATTCTACATCAAATTCAAGTCAGTGTTGCCACGCCTCCCTCAGTACATCAAGAGAGCTTTTCTGCAATCATCATCGAGTTTCATGTGTATATATATACATCTTTATATAAAAGGAATAAAAGAATCGTTCATGGGTAACTTGAATTTCATGGAACGTAAAAAGAAAAAGCCTTTCTTACAAAAATCCACAATGACACAACGGGCCCAGGGGACGTCTGTGGCAAGACATCCAAATCGTGTCCCAACACGCTCTGACCAGAAAGAAGGGAAACTCATTGTCCCAGGATCAGAGTGTCATTAGCCTCGCAGCCTTTGTCAGACAGGTGGCAGCCCCAGCCCCTCCCCGTAATTATCCCTCTGCTGTCCAAATACCAACAACAAGGCATCATCAAAACTGTTACTTCTGAGCCTTTACCAGTCTGAGGCTATGAGAGGGATTTGTAGTTTGATGACACTGTGATCAAGCAGATGACGGTGGGAGGTTCAGTCCTGATCCGAGAGTAAACGGCAGCACAGTGTGAGTGTGTGTGTGACTGCAGACATATTTCTGTTTTCTGCATCAACAGAGAGTCACAGTCCCACATCGCTCGTGTGGTTGCGGTATTTTATGTCGAAACTGCGGCGTCTATTTTAAAATTCAAGACTTGTCCAAACGTGCGGCGCGATTTGTTTAAAATAGAACAAACACTCGAGTGAATCTGCTGAACATCATCGAATTAAGTCGACCACATCGATTATTACAGCACAAGTTAAACAATCCTGGGTCACTGGATTTAAACATTGAATAAAGAGGCCCTTTCTTTTGTAAAGCTGTGCTTTAATTACAAGGTATTTTCAAACAGGAAGAGTCCTGAATGAATGAATGAATGAATGAATGAATGGTCAGACACTGAGACTTGGAAAAATTCCATAGAAACTAATCTTACATCTTTTCCACTTTTCATTTTCCAATGCTCCCTCCTACTGCATTTGAATGTAATCTACGTTGTAATCTGTGTTCAGTGTTGACAAAATATCTACCATCATCTCTTTTGATTTTCACATATTTAAGTCATGCTGACTGAGAGAGAGAGAGAGAGAGGGAAAATAACAAGGAGTGTTAGCAATAAATGCTAAAATAAAGAGCTCACATGACTCAGTTTCTATGAGCCGCCGAGTTTGTAAACAGGTGTAGAGGACATCATTCCAGATCTTCAACTTCCTGATTAGCTTCCCTTCATTTTTACTCCAGAGAGTCACTGAAAGTTTATAAGAACCCTTGGGGGAAACAAATGGACGCAATGTGGCTCTGTGACAAACATTCAACTCTACCGTCTACAGAAAGTGTCAGATTAGCCTGATGTTAGCATTAACAACAGGCAGCGTGATGTAAATAACTGCTACAAACGTTGCTGTGCAGACTGACCCTCGGTAAATCTGGTCTGAGTCCATGATTTACCAAGAGTTAAATCAGTTCCTTGTGATTGTTCCCATCGCTCTGACTTCTTGTGCTCACTGTGAGCATTTTTCATAGGGTTCCAACGGGTCCTGGAAATCCTTGAATGTTTTTGAAAATTGCCCTTAAATAGACCTGGGCTTGAATTTTGTGCATCAACAGAAACACGCTGCAAAACCTAAAAAAATATACACGCTAATCCCAAAAACAACAGCAGGAGAGAAAACACCAGCATATTCAATAAGAGAAGTGCTCCGGACCTGCGGGGGCGCTGTTGTGCAGCTCTACGACCAGCCATTGCGATACTCTGGGACGACTGAATTCTTACTTTTTAAATTAAAATACCTGGTCATGTTGAACAAGTGGTAAAGCGGCCATCACGTGACCGTGCTAGACCAATACGGTGGCTGCTTTTGTAAACACAATCCAGTCTCGGAAAATAGTCCGCAAAAAGTTAATTCAATTTAAAAATGTAATCAACCCTGTGCGCACAATTATCAGAAGTTTAAAAGTCACAATGTCCATCCTTTAACTGTGTTTGGTCTCAGCTCCAGATTTGAGAACACGCCTCGAGGAGCATCAGTGGCCTCAATATTTCACGCGCTTTAGTGAAAACCACAAACACAAAATATGCAACAGAGATGTGGAAACACATGAGCCGACATGGAGCCGGGTAGACACAGTTTCACGGAGAGAGTGGGGAGAGACAGAGCTGGAGGGAGCAACACTTTGCCCTTCACTTCTTCTCTGACAGCTCCTCCACAGCTAAAAGCAAATCCACACACAACAATCTCCAGGGCAGAGACGCTGCTCCCTGAAATCAGAGATGAAAAGATCTGTCAAGGTTTTTTTTTTCCTTCTCTGCAGGCGAGAGAAAACCTAAACCTTGGAACCTACTGTTAGTCCATTAAGACACTCTGGTGGCGATGTCTTCACATTTGTCGTGAAAACACCAGCGTGAGACGTGGCCTCGCGGTTTATGAGGGTTCACAGAGAAAACACAAGTCTCCCAGGATTCAGGGTCTGCGTCTGCAGGTCGACTGGCGCTGCCGGTGTCAGTGTCAGTGGAGGGTGACAGGTGTGTGGTGTTTATCTCAGCTCTCGTGGTGACAGATAATCAGATTACCACAGTCCGGGCCCACTGTTTGGGTTTGGGAAGTGATTTAGAGCATCTTCCCCAGTTTTTCCCACATTTTTCCTGCAGTGTCGTTTTACTATCGCCTCACATCTGCAGCGGTTTGTTCGCATCATTTAGACAAGGGTTCTAACAGGAGTTTGTCCAAATCACTGCTTCCCAAACTTGGGGGTGCACCCCTTAGACGGTACATGATCCATATCTGTTTAGGGCAATTTTCAAAAACTTTCAAGGATTTTCAGGACCCGTGGGAACTCTGCTTTGCTATGAAACGTGCTCACAGTGAGCAGAAGAAGAAAAAACACAAGGCACTGATTTAACGTGGACAACTCTCGGTAAATCATGGACTCAGACTAGATTTACCCAGAGTGAGTATATGGAGCTATAACAGAGAGGGCACATTAAATATTAAATGTTTAGACATTGGGACTCATGGGAACCTTGGCTTGTCACCGGAGGGTTGCTGGTTTGAGTCCCCACCAGGTCAAGGGCAGTGGTACCCCGGAGCAAGGCACCAATTGCTCATTGTTAATCCTTACCACTGGATGTCACTAATTCATACACGGTGAAACGAGTCATCGGGAGGAGACCGATCCTTTGTGACGTGAAAATTAAGAAACTATAAAACCCTAAATATCAAAAGACACTCATGTGTAAATACTACATTACAACAAAATTATGACAAAAATATTATTATAAATTATTATACTGGAGTGGATATCAGAAAGTGAAAAATGCCAAATAAGATACAATCTAGAATCTTTTTCTGCATGTAAAACAACGTTTTTTTGCTGCTTTGTTAAAAAAAGCTCCTCTCCCACACCAAAGTCCATAGAGAAAATCAGCGATTTTAGCTCACATGGACACAAGAGCTGCCAGTCTCCTGCTGCCTCGTGTGGCCAGCTTGTGTCACTGAGGTAAATCTGAACAAAGAATCGCTGGTTTTCTCTATGGGGTTTGGTGTGGAGGTTTGTGACGCATTAAAGTGGCGTTGTGCCATCTTTAATATTAATAGATGTGTCCTATGACACTGGACAGGGTAAATAAATAAATAAAACCCAGGAAACATTTGTCTCGCTCAACAAAACTTTGTAACGACAGAGAGCCTCAAACCATGTTTTCCCAATTTCACGACTCAAAGGAAGAAACATCTCAGGTGCATCATGTGTTCATGCCGGGATGTAATGAGGCCATGAAGATAAATCTAATAAATAATAATAAATAAGGCTATAATAAAACACTCTGTCACAGACAAAATGAGTCTCACAAATCAGCAGCACGAGCCTCAACGTCCTCAACTGACCTCAGTCTGTGTATAAAAGTACTTTTAAAGTAAAAGTACAAGAATGTGACCAGAAAATGACTTTTATTGTACTTAAGTATCACTTAGGTAATTTTCTGATAAAAAATTGACTTAAGTTTAAATTAAGCAAAAGTATTTAAAAAAGGAGTAAGGATTGAGTCATGGTGGCTCAGTGGTAGGGTGAGGGTCTGTCAACTGGAATGCTGTGGGTTCAATTCCTTGCTCTGCTCGTCTACATGTGTCCTTGAGCAAAGACACTTAACTCCATGTTGCAGCGTGTGAATGGGTGAAAACTGTAGTGTAAAGCAGCTCATCAAGACGAGAAAAGCTCTATATAAATACAGACCATAATAACAACTCTTCTTCTGATTTTATTTGGGTGTAACAAAGAGAGTTAGAGGAAATGTAGAGGAGTATTTGTACTTTGTTTTACTACAGACCATAATACTAAAATATGCTGCAAACATTAGTCGTGACTATGTTACGTCGTGATAATCCCGATTCTGCGTGACTCGTTTCCTGTTCTTTAAACTTTTAACCGCAGTCTCTGCACTAATTCTGTCATTTGTTGTAAAAACAGACGCGAAACTCGAGTGAACCTGAGTTTGACACTGAAACATTCAGAGCTGCAGGGCAGAAGCGTCAGGCTCACACACACACACACACACACACACACGCCCGCATCCTCACAGTGAACACGACGACCTGCACACACACGTTCACCTCCAGCTTCCCGGCTCACGTTTCACCTGAACCTCCACTGGACACAAAGATCACTTCCTCTGAGCGACGCGTCCACCTGAGTAGAGCCGAGCACGAGACGTCACTCTCTGCACGAGGCACGGTTTCAAACTCACCTCAGGAGGACGGCCATTGACTATTGCAACACAGACAAGTTTGATCACGGATCCGTAAAAACTTGTAGCTGCTAATCCAGGAGCTGGCGGAGTTTAATTATGACAGGGAAGGAATGTGGTTTGATCTGAAAAGAGCCGAGAGCTGAGTGCAGGTCCTGCCAGGTCCGCTGGCACGCACACACACACACACACACACACACACTTTAAATTGAAGAAGAAATCCTTTAACTTAACTCCTAAGTATTTTTCCAAGAATATCATTATTATATTATTATATATTATATCATTATAACATTATTTTATTTAAAATCACCCAAAAACGGGTGTAAATTCTCTGACAGGAAGTGGCTTTGTTTTGACAGGAAGTGGCCACTGTCATTGCCCGATTTGTACGGGAAACTCAATTTGTTCTGCATGTGTGCAAAATATATTACAAGACATGTGGAAACTAAACTAAAAATGGCATAAAAACAATATAAATGTTATTTTATTTTGAAGAGTTAACTGTATTTCGTTTTATAGGAACAACTACAAGGTTCTTTTTCTAAAACTAAGCATTTGTATAAAAAAAACTAGCAAACACACTCTACTACCAGGACACATTGGTGCAGGACGGTAGACGGTGGTCGTGTAGAGGAATTAAAAAGGATTTTAACGCAAATGAAAACGATCTGTCACCCTGAGCCTTCTCCGACTTCTGCATTCATCCCATTTAACTCATTTCCTGGTTTTTGTGAGGCGATTACACAAGAACACAACGGACAGAAGAGAGGAGATGAAACGGGATATCGCAGTAATTACAGCGAACTGCTGCTGCTGCTGCTGCTGCAGAGTTCCACTATCAAAGGGTTTAATAAGAGCCGAGAACAACCTGAACCCTTTCTGTTAATTAAAAACGCACCTTTAATTCAACCAAACACTTGACAGAAAGCTGCGTCTCGTTAACCTGTCACTGCGCGTCCAAACGAATAATTAAAGGTTTCATAAAACAATGATTAAACGTTTGTCATCATCACACTTGTAATAATGAATAAAACATGAAGAAAAAAACAATAAATGACCCATAGGTCAGCTGCTAATGTAACTAGAGAAGGCAATTTCTCATGAAAGTGCAGTGGAGATTGCTGCCGTCTGCCCGAGCTGCAGCCAATCTTCAATCCTGGATTGAACCGGTATTTATGAGAAGATCCATCATTTCCCCGGACACATTATCAGACGTGTAATTTCCCTTCAACTCCTGAATGTCCACATGAATTCCTCTCAACCCACGCAGAGGCAACACAAGGACCCGACAACCAGGTCAGGACGGGCGCACGATTTCCCCGTCCCCCCCAGACACCAACAGAGCCAGAACACAGACCACACAGACAGCAGGTCCAACCATCAACCCATCACACCGCCACCCACAAGACCTCCAGCAGCCCTAAGGAAGAACAACCAACACACAACACGGCACGCGAGCCATCCATACAATCTGAAGACCAGCAACAAAACCACCAAACGCCCCCAAGACCCATCCACACAAATCTGAAAGTTCTTCATTTGCTCAAAATCTGCTGAAGATCAGATGTCCTCAAGCAAGCCGCATGTGCAGCCCATGGCCAAGTGGAAAGGGGACTTGGCTTGTAACCGGAGGAATGCCAGTATCGAGTCCCTATCAGGTCAAAGGGCTGGGTTACCCCTGAGCAAGGTATCCAACCCCCATCGCACCCACTGCTCCTAATTCTAGGAAGGTTTCTCGTAGTGGATGAGTTAAATGCAGAGAAGAAGAAGTATAAAATACAAAGACAAGACCACCCTCAACCCAGGATTGGAACCAGTATAGTTCCAACCACACTGGTCCACCCCACGTAAACCGCCCTTCATCGGATCATGTCTCGTGACCTGGTTGTCGATACAGGGTTGAGAAAATGGACTGTGATGTAATATTTACGTGGGTCTCTGCTGGACATTCAGGAGGTGAAGAACCTGGCTAAGGAAGCACTGGTCAGGGAAATGGTAGAGGTTTGTCTGTCGAGGTTAAAGAGAAGAGATGAGGTTGTTCCGAGTAGACTGGGAAGCAGAAGAAGGTAGCAATGTTACCTAAAAACTGGATAATGTCAGTCTTACATCGGTTTGTGCTCATGGGTTCATTCTAATCCCTTCTAATCCCATCAGTCTGTAGCTGCGAGGTTTCTGTTCAATCAGTCGTCACCTTGTGAGTTCTCAATGATCTGGTGTCAGTTTTACACCGAGTAGACGACACATCTGCTCGACCACATCCACCGTTTTAAAGTTTTATTTCTTAACGTATTCTCGTTCTGCGAGTTAGAAAACGAAGCCCATTGATTTGTATCGGACCATTAGCACATGACGGCGTGACATGGAGCCTCCGGAGAGTCTGAACTCAGGCACCGACTGTCGATACTCAAGCGCAGATATGAAATAACGCAACGCAGCATTATTCATGGATTGATTTTCACGACATAATTAAGGCTGTGCATACTGGTTTACATTAGCAACAGAAAATTACTCCTTCTATTAAATTCGCCGTGTTGACTCTCTTGTGGCTTTCACGGCATCTGCACACCTGAGCAATAATCACGGCGTTGATGTGTCACACCTGTCAGGTGGAGGTGGGATCATTCAGGACCAAAATATGAGAGGAAAACAAGTGCAGAACCTGTTCAGTATTTAAATATTTCAGCTTTTGAAGCCAGTCTTCAATTTCTTGCATTTGTTGTCCAAAAATCACCAAACACTTTATGTTTTTTTTAGCTTCATAAACAAAAGCCTTAAATATTAACCTGATGCACTCGTGTCTGCTGTTTCACCACTAGATATCACTTATTTTGACATGGTGAACTTTAACAAGTCATTAAGAGAATAGAGCGCCTTCCGGTGGCGGCCAACTACTGTAATTATCAATCATAGCAAGTTTGATTGCGATCAGACTTTCTATCGCTACGTTACAACGGTTTCAGAAGTCCTCAGAATTACCCGCAGTAAAGATTTTGGTAACTTTTAATCCTCATCATGTCCACAGCGACCTGAGCAAATTAGAAGTTGATCGCAATAAAGCTTTGGGAGGAGTTCATCGAAATACCTCATGTGCGAAATGGGCACCGAAATCGCCAAAAGTGTTAGGACTGTTTATTTTAAGTGTTCTAGGGGGCGCTGTGGAGCCATTTTGCCACACACAGTCTTAGAACCCACATCAGACTCACACGTGAGTTATTCCTGACTTGTTTGTCACTATATGACCATCTGTCGGCTCTCAGGACCAATTTCTTTTTTGGTCATTTTTTGCAAATGTTCAGACTTCGCACTGTTGCCGTGGTAACGCCGTTTCATACTCACCATATTCACCACCAATTATCTACAAGGTGTTTTTAGTGATGACACAAATTCTGGATAATTCCTGTGAGAGCAGCGTGCAAATCAAATACAGAAATTTGAATATTTCCACATTGACGCCTTCAGGGCAGTTCCTTACATTTATAGGAAGTGAGTGAAAACTCAATTATTTAAGAATATAAATATAATGTCAGTGGGGTTTCTCTATATGTGAAGAGCCACAGCTATAAAAACTCAGTTATAATGTGTACAGGTACAGTGGGGAGCTGTCAATCATCATAAACAGCAGCGGCAGCTGCTGCAGCATTTAACCGACCACCGGGAGAAAATTAACATTCCGCGCTGGTGTTGAAAGGCTAACGTTTATAACCTGTGACATGAAGTGGAAGAATGTATTTAAATAAATAATAAATAATAAGTCTCCCTCCACATGTGTGTGTGGGCTTCACGTCCAGGTACCAATTAAAATCCTGTCCGAGTCTCAGACTCCGCCCTCATTTACGTCTCCGAGCTCTTTGCTTTCACTTTATTACTTATTTCCTGCGTGGCTGTCGTTAGCAGTGGATGACTCTGACCTCTGACCTCTGTGAGACTGGCTCTGGGTCAGGGTTACAATATTAATAGAGAGCGGTTTCTCCGTTTTACAGCACGTTAATGTGACAGATTCTTTTGTAAAATGTAGTAATCCTGGGAATTTAAAGGGATAGTTATTTTATTTTTTTGGGTGTATGAGACACTCTGCCAGTGTTTAGAACTAGAAAAAACATGAAAACATAACTGCCAGTGATGACGCAAACAAAAGACGACAGAAAACGGACAGTATGTAAACCACGCGCTCTCCCACACCAAACTCCATAGAGAAAATCAACGTTTTTAGCTCGCAGAGACACAGGAGCTGCTGGTCTACCCCCTGCCTCTTTGGGTCATTTTGTGTCATTGAGGTGAATCTGAATGATTGATTTCAAAAGCCAAAGTCACAAAACAACACATGTGAACTCACTTGGAAGCAGCAGTGGATGCACAACTCCTGTGAGCTGTGATGTTAAAATCGTTGATTTTCTCTATGGGGTTTGGTGTGGGAGAGTGAGCGGTTAACAAAAGTCTTACAAACTGACAGAAAATGTTGTCCAATGACAAAATAAAGTGGTAAATATATTCTTAAGATATCAAAAAACCCTGAATTAGCACTTAACCCATAACCCTGCGATCACCACCTGCAGAAGCGTCCACCTCTGAGTGTATTTTCAGATCACATCGACAGTGAGGTCACAGCGGTGACCCCGGGGTCTGAAGGGTCAGGGGGGTCGGGGGGGGTCAGACTCTCTCTCATCCAGAGCTTAACGTCGGGACACGGAGGCCCCTGACTGGAGGTCAGTGGTTAAACTGGGATGAGTTATGAGCACGAGTTCGCTCTGTGGTACGAAGGCTGTTAAACGCGTCAGGACGTGTTTTCTGAAGAGAACCAGAGAAAAAGATGCGTCTCTGTTCAATAAACCTGTCAGCATCGCATTAAATCTGATATTTAAGGGTTAATGATGAATGAGAATTATCATATCAGCCATACTTGGAGGCCCAGAGAGAAAGTATATATAATTATGCATATAAATATGTAGTGTTTGCCACATTCATTTAGTAATTCCTTCCTAAATATACAAGAAAAGTCAAATGTATATCACCTTTATGTGAAAAATGTGATAATTAACTATATTTTGTGACCAATAAAAATAATAAGAGAAAGTGTCTCCTCCATATTCACTCTCTCACACACACACACTCACTCAAACCCTCACTGTGTCATTGTGAGGTTTTTACTGCGTGGTGACAGTGGATTTTAGCGTCAGAGCTTCTGTTAAAGTTGAACTCGCTCATAAAAACGAAATAAACTATATAAAAAAGTCTGTGTGAAGCAAACGCTGACGTTTAAAGTGACGGTTATAAAAAAAAAAACAGACGCTGTTTGTTTCAAGTTCACTTTAAAGGCTTTAAATGTGGAGAATTAAGGTTTTTTAAACTCCATATTTTACAATTTAAAACATAATAAAACACACTGAGGTCTTTTCTTTCCCACAGGATTTTCTGCAGATGTAGATTAAGTCTGCTAACATTAGTTGTGAGTTCATTTTTCTTTTCTTTATTCATTTCATTCAATGTTTGGCGCATGTTCACATCAACTGTCCTCTAGGGGGCGCAAATGTCAGTTCCATCTTTTTCAGAGTGAGCTGTCTCACTTTTAAACCTATCTCTGCGCCGTCGTGTCTTTATTTATCGCTCGTCGACAACAACCTCAAACTACTGCTAACTGAGTAATTGTGTGAGTTTTGTAGTCGGTTTCAATAACTAGTTACTAGTTAACTGTCAATCTGGCGAGCTCAAACGTCCTCAAACGTCTTCAAACGTCCAAATTATGTTCAGTTTACAGTCGTTTCACGTTTAATCACAGAAACACTTGGTAAATCCAGCGTCAGAGTAGTTTTCATTTACACGTCAGTTATGAATGGATGAATGGATGGATCCAGCTGAAAGACAACTCGCCCTACCACTGATCCACCGTTGCTCAATCCTAACTCCTCACTTCTAAAACTAAAATCAGAAAATGATACTTAAGTACAGTAAATGTCATAAACGTTTAGACTTTTACTTAAGTAATATTATAAAAATACCTTACTTAAGTATCACTTAAGGTACTTTTACAAAAGACTGTTATTTTGTGTTTTCTTTTAAACTGATTTAGGTTTTTAAATGTATTTCTTTCATCTCTCTAGAAACAAAGTCTTTCTTTCTTGTTTTGTTTTAAACTTTAAAGTCAGATCTGCTCATTTCTGAGTTTGTATTTTTATAATAATAAGAAGAAGTTACATTGTTGTGTCGTGAACGTTCCTGATGTCTAATGATTGAACTTTCCTGTTAACAGGTTTCAGCACGTTTATCTTTGTCCTTCGTCAGAAATGTTCTGAGGAAGGAGGAAGAAAAAAGAAAATACAAGAAGACAAAAAAAACTAAGAACAGTTACAGTTTGACACCAGAGCCTCAGCCTCTCTGTGGTCAGAGGGGGTCAAAGGTCGTGTGAAGGGTTGAGTGTTGGGGGTGTCCTCTCACACTCACACACTCACACACACACACACTCACACACACACACACACAGTGTCACTCACTTCATCTGGGATTTCACTTCAGTTGGTGCAGTGTGACACTCATAGGTGTGTGTGTTGGATTACAGAGGATTTTAATCCCATTTTTTCCGCTCCTAACAAACTTCAGTCTTTTATGGTGTTTTCATGTTTTATTTATTTACATTTCTTCATTCCACCTAATTGCAGGATTATAGTTAATCCATCACTCCTTTCGTCCGTTCAACTATTCCAGCTAAATCTATACATTGACGTAATCCACACAGATTATTCAATATAGACCTTACTTTTGGGCAGAAACATGACTTGGCATGGTTGGGTTGATGTAACAGTTAATTTAAGTCGAAAACTTCATTGGAACTGGAAAATTGAATCAGTCTACATCAGCAGAAAATCCGAATCCTAATCCGTTCTTTTTTTCAGTTATGCGGCCGAAACAAAGAATAACTTTAATGTTAATATAACATTATAAAAATGGTGTTTCCGAGTTCAGATTCAGGTCGAACATTTATATTTTTCACAATTCACGATGTTTGAGGATAAAAAAATATGCTCAAACGTTGTCTGAGGTCACTTCCTCGCGTCATCCTCTGAATCTGTAATCTGTAAACCCCTCACATTTCCCGTCTCTCTTTACATGTTTTTTAAAAATGCCTAAACAAATTCCACAAATTTATTTGGGGCCCCAAAACAAATCCCCTGTGATCCATCTGTGGGACGCAACCCAGTGTTTGGTAACGACTGGACTATACCAAAGTATCAACAAGGTTTTGGTAAAAAACAAATCTAGTGTTGGTAGTTATGTTGCATTTATTCTAAATTCTCTTTAGCGTGATTTTTTAAATACAAAAATAACAACTTAAGTCTCAAATTTTCCAATTTTTTCTACTTTTTCTCGCGAGTTGGATTTTAATCTTACTTTTCCATCATTTTCTTTCCTCACTTCTTCACTCTCAGTCTCTTGAAGGTTCATTTCCACTTAACTACGCAAGGGTTATAAATCCATCTCTGCTTTTTATGGTGGGCAATCCCAATCCCAGTGTCCAGCCACATCCACACTTAATCTCAACATCTCCAAAAACAGCTGTGTGCTGGCGTGTCAGCCGCTAACCTTTGGTCAGATTATTTAATCTGCACCGTGACTCCTGAAACTTCTAAAAGAAAACGTGAGCAACCTCCCCTCACTTTCAGGTCACGCGAGGGTTCAGCGGTTTTTCTTTCAGCACCCCATGTTTTTGCTTTCCATTATGGAAAGTCACCTTTCACAGAGTCCTCAAAGGTCAACTTAGCGTCCATCCATCACGGACGCCGCCGTCCGTGTCAGAGCTGACGCGGACGCCACTCAGCGGTGGAGAAAAAGATGTTCTTTTCTCCGTCGTTCACAGATATGACTACGTACTGTTCTGTCGTCACAGCTGAAGAAGAAGAAGAAGAAGAAGAAGAAGAAGGAAAAAGACAAACACGATTGAGCAACAAACAAGGGTTTGCTGTGGATGAAAGAGAAGGAAGAAAGGGAGGGGACTCAAAGTCAAGATCTGACATGTGTCTCCACTGCTGGACTCTCCCAGGTCCAAAAATGCCCACTCAAACAAGCCAAAACTTCACATTTTCTCATAAAAACACAGAATAAACAGATTATAGTGGAGAGATTTCGCTTCACCGGCTGCTTCTGCTTGACTTCCTTCACTCCAGGACCATGTTTAATGATAGTGTGATAGTAAATAGTGGCACAGTGCACAATAAACAGCAGCAGTGAGTGTGAATGAAGTGAATCAGTGTGTGTCCGTGTGTGTATGTGTGTGTGTGTGTGAGAGAGAGAGGGAAAACACACACACCTGAAGTGGACTTAGGCGACTCCTCCAGGAATAATCTGCCAGGAGCTTCTCCCTCAACGCTTTCAGGAACTTCTTAAAAAATCCTCTGACAGGACGACGATGACAGTCGCCGGTGTAGTCCCATAGTGGCCTGGTGAGAAGTCCATGAAACTCTTACACACTCTTACACACACACACACACACAGAGGAGTTGTAGGAGAGTGTGTGTGTTTCTAACTTCAACTTCAGCGCCTTCAGACGCTCTGAACCAAAGTGCTGCTGAGACACTTCAGCACTCCCTCAGGAGCCTCATCTCCACCCACTTCTCACACTGTCCCTCCTCTGATCCTCACACACACACACACACACACTCCATGTGCTCAGATTGCTCCCCCCTCATTCTCGCCTGTGGGCTCAAGCCTTTGGGCCTGAGCCAGGACTGTTCTTTTAATGTGTGTGTGTGTGTGACTCCATTTGGAGCAGTTACCTGCAACAAGGTTTTGAGTTGAAAAAGCAAACAAAACAAAAACAAAAAAAACAAGAACTGTAAAAACTGTAGTACCTATGCCAGGCCTGTGTGTGGCGCTGCTTTATTTTTAAGTAAAGTAACCAAACAAACTCCAAAAAGTCTGATTTAAAAGTCTAATTTTAGTCCGACTAAGACTATAGTTCTGTTTTCTTATTAACGTCGTGTAAACGTCAACGTTAGTTAGTGAGTCTGACTAACATCGAGCTAGTCTTAGTCGGACTAACATACCTGGATAATGTGACTCATAGTCCGATTAATCCTGCATGTACACGCTTAGTCAGACTGGAGTCGGACTTGTTGCTCTGCACACGCAACAAGTCAAAATATGTCACTTTAATTGTTTGCTAATTTTTATGCAAAACAGGTTAATTTTTCACATTTTTTGTAAAGAATTCACTAAAAAGTCTCTTTCACAATAAAATTAGCTTCTATATCCGTTTATCTTTGAACTGAACATAAAAGGTACTAGCTTTGTACGCCTGGTCTGACCTTTAATATTTCTGAGAAAAAGAAGTCAGAATTGTGAGATTAAAGTTGGATTTCTGAGAGAAAAGTAGTCAGAATGCTTAAATTTTAAATAACAAAAGTTTTCATAAATTTACCAAACATTTCAGGTGTTAGAGACACGGCTGTAAAGTAATCGACAAAGTTAGTTCCTGAAACCAAACCCAAACTGTAATTAACGATTTCTGTTTAATAAAGTTGTTGAAAGCTTTTTAGAAAGACCACGTCGACACCTTCAAATTTGATTTATTGTTATAAAAACAAAGTAAAATTGATAATTAAAATCCCTTAATTACCCCTCAAACATTCCACTTTACTGTATGTTATTGTTTGACTTAAATATACTATGGCTTTTAAGTAATTAACTAACAAGTGAAAGCAGGTTTGAGTGACTGAGCAGTTTGGGTGGAACCATGTGACTCAACAATAACTTGGTAATGGGCTCCTTCATCAGCAGTGAGGTAATTACCTGTGATGGTCTCTCTCTCTGCAGGCTTTGTCTTGTTGTTGTTGTGTAAACACCGTATAGAACCTGGATGCATGTGGCCCCTCTGAGTGTTGGCCCCGGGCCATGAATGTGGTTACAGCGAGTTCTGTGAAAGACGGCGGCGGCAGGAAAACACGACATTAAAAGTGATTCGTCCAAAAAAGATCAGGCTACAAAAGTATATTAATAATTACTTATAAAATGAGCATTTGAATGCTCTGCTGCCCCCTACAGGTTCAAGAAAACATGATTGCAACCCATTTCCCAGTTTTCTTTAGCATTATTTGCTCTTTCATATGCAGATGACACTCACTTAATTCAGAGCCTGTGATTTGTTGGATCTGGAAAATGTCTATGATGTGCGTTCTATGTACAGGGTTTTTGATCGGAATTCTCAGATTACAGTTAGAATTCCTGTGAAAAAAATGGCAGAATTTTGAGATTAAAGCCAGAATTTGGATGAAAGAAATCAGAATTCTGAGATTAAAGTCTGAATTCATATGGAAAAAAGACAGAATTCTGATATTACAGTGGGATTTCGGAGAAAAAGGCAGAATTCTGAGATTGAAAGTCCCAAAGCTGAAGGAAAAGGGCAAGATTTTGAGATTAAAGTCAGATTATTCTAAATTGTGACTTTAATCTTAATCATATTTTACTGTAAATTTAAAAACACACAGAAATGTACTGTAATAGTCATGAGCTGTTAAGTTAAGTCCATTTGTAATAATTTGTAATAATTTGTCCATTTGTAATAATACATCACCTCATAGTAAAACATCATTGTTATTATTTTGATTATTTGCACTGGCACATGTGAATCCTGCAGATAATCACATACAGAGCTTTATTATATTAGGGTTAAAAAGGAAAAGAAAAAAATCAATTCCTATAAGAATTGAGATTCTTCTCATCCAGCGTTCAGAATTGATTTTTATAATAACACAAGAAAAAGAGCAGCTGGAAAATAATCTGCGTTCACAGCTGCGTTTTAGATTTAATGACATAATTATTATTAGTTTTGTATAAAAACAAAGGCGTCTGACGTCAATGGATCAGTGACAGGAGCTGAACACGTGTTTAAATAAATAACCATTTATTCTGACTCCACTGAAGCAAAGAAACTATAACTTAATCCCCAAATGTCTCACTTTCTCTTTGGATAATGACCGACTGGAGCTGCATCAGAGAATAGAAGAGATTCCTTCAATTTAGTGTCATTTTTTAGTTTTTTTTTATTGTTTTTTTTTTTTCTTTAAAATCGGAACAGAAGGTGAGCAGAAGCTTCCCTGAGGCTCCATGTTCAGAGTTTCCAGGCCAAGGTAGAGCGAGATTAGGATGCAGAGAAGAGAGGGAGATGACACATGGACCTGCAGAGAGAGGGAGAGAGAGGGAGCGAGAGAGAGAGTGAGAAAAAGAGAGAGGGGGGGGGGGATTGGTGAGGGTTATTCCCTCACCAATGGAGAAATAAATTGAAGGGGATACAAAAATTTAGATAAATGACAGAAAACGAGGTAAAAAACGATGTCGGGGAGGAAGGTGGTGATAGAGAGAATAAAGAATAAGACAAACATGGAGAAAAAGAAGTGAAACAATGAACAAGAAGGAAAAAATCTGATTTTTTAATTAAAAGGCAGAATTCTGAAATTAAAGTCTGGATTTTTATGGAAAAAGGCATCATTTGAAGTAAAAGGCAAATATTTGAGATTAAAGTCGGAATGCTGAGAAAAAAAATAACAGAATTCTATAATACAACTAGAAATTCGGAGATTAAAGAAAATGAAACATTTTTACTTGGCAGAATTTTATTAACTCTGTTTCCTGACGTTATCGAGTTCTTTTTGCCACAAGCAGCGTCGCCCCCTGGTGGCCGACTGCTGCCTCTGGCCCACGTCCAAGGCTTCACTTTTCGACCCACAAGACTGCGTCCATTTTTAATCTATAAATCTTTAGTCTCCAACTCTTATATTTGTCAAAATTTAAACCCATTTCCCAGCTTTTTTTTAAATCATTGTTCCTGTATATGCAGATGATACACACGTCTTTACACAGTACAGCAAAAAACTGCCTTTTCACTGCTGCACCACCAAAAACACATGCTAAAGGTTTAGCTGAAGAAGAAACTGTGATAGAAACAGCATTTTTTACGTGCTTATACCTTGAATGTTCTGAAATGTACCAAAAAGATATGTTTTGTTTGCCATTTGGACGTTTTTTTGGGGGGGGGTTAAAAAGTCTGACATGGACCAAACAATGATTTACTGGCTAAACTCCAGCAAATGTACTCCAGAAAACACATCTTTAGCATTCACTCTTGTTCATGCATCACAAAAAAGTATAGTTAGAGATATCATAATAATGTTTAAATCAACGTGAATTTAATCCATTATGGCTTTGGAAGATGCTAAGAGATGGTTGGAGAGGTGGAGGAGGTGGGAGTATACGAGGAAGAGGGTGATGGATGAATGTAGAGAGTAAAGGAGGAGGAGGAGGAGGGTGGAGGTCTGTTCCAGAAATAAACAGCAACAGAAGGCCGGCATGAAGCCACTGGCAGCAGGTGAACCTGAGTAAAGAGCAGAAGAGCCTGGAGGAAATGAAAAGCTCAAATCCACCTTACGTAACCCGCTGCTGTCTCATGCTGTTCGGTCCATACCACTCAACATTTACATTCACGGCGACGGGGGTCAGAAGAACCAGCTGATGCTTCTGTCCTGAACCGTCCAAATGTCTCAGTTACTCACAAACACGCGTGGACAAAAGTCTCTGATTACTGCGTCCACGGGCGTCTCCGTGTCCTCAAAAATTATTCTAGGTACAAGAATAAAGTATCTCTGAGAGAGGTAAAAAATAACAACTAGCTTTAAAAGAGTTTGTCCACACCTGGTATTAACGTCTGTCCATCCAATCCATCTTCAATAGGTCCTCAGATCTGATCAGAAAAAAAAGAACAACATTCCTGAGCGGCATGAGCTCAATCTGTCCTCAGGACGGATTAGAGACCACCTCCTCATGCTCAGGTCCTCTGATCCACCACAGTTCCAGATTTTTTATTCCCAGAGCCAAGTGGAAAGGGAGCTTGGCTCGTGACTGAAGAGTTGCCAGTTCAAGTCCCTGCCAGGTCAAGGGCTGGGGTTCCCCTGAGCAAGTTACCCAATCCCCAATGATCCCTCCCTCCCTTAACTAACAGAGCTCTTGTAGCTGACATCATGAAACATATAGCGCACTTATTAAAGACCTGTGACTTTAATAAATCACCTGTGTTCAGTGACGACTTCGATGATGTTTGGATAAGAAATGACAGAAATATAACGATTATTTTCTCGTGTTAAATTCGGTGAATCTGTAATTTGACTTTTTCTTTGAAAACCTCAGGCAGATATTGAACGATTCCTGTTCTTGAGATGAGTAACGATGTAAATATGTGATCTATCCAAACCTGCTCATGTTTCATATACAGGAGAGAAATCAGAGACACAACGCTTAAAATAACAATTTTAGAATAAAGATTTAGTCTCAGATAATCTCTTAATCTGGAAACGATCAAATCACCTCACAGCAAACGTTTGAATGTACAGAAAACCTGACGATCACTCACTCACTCATTCACTCACTGCTCCAGTGAGAAATCTGAATAGGGGTTTTATTAATTTATTACCCAGGCAAGAATTTCACTGCCTCTAAATCATCTGCACCAACAAAACCTCAAAAATATTCACTATTTATTTAATAAATCAGGCCTTTACATTTCTATACTGTAAAATTAAAGCTGTAGATTTTACTATTTAAATGAGAAAACTGGTTGCCTTAAAAAATGTTGGTAAATTTTAGTTTTAAACCTTTTCTACTTAATAACTTTAGTCAAGATGTAGTGGGATTAACTTTTATTTTATTTTATTTTATTTGTGATATAAATGTATTTTAAAGACGTGATTAAATATCAAACTTAATAAAAAAATACTACACACATTTGCAGATGATCTTTTATTCTCTTGTCATTGTTTCCTGAACCTTATTTTCTCCAGGTTTTCTCCAAGTTTTCTCCAGGTTTTCTCCAAGTTTTCTTCAGGTTTTCTTCAAGTTTTCTCCAGGTTTACACTAGTTTTCTTCAGGTTTTCTTCAGGTTTTCTTCAGGTTTTCTACAGATTTTCTCCAGGTTTACAGTAGTTTTCTCCAGGTTTTCTTCAGGTTTTCTACAGATTTTCACCAGGTTTACACCAGTTTTCATCAGGTTTACACCGGTTTTCTACAGATTTTCTCCAGGTTTACACTAGTTTTGTCCAGGTTTTCTTCAGGTTTTCTACAGATTTTCACCAGGTTTACACCAGTTTTCATCAGGTTTTCTCCAGGTTCTCCTCTTTCTGGCAGATGAAGACATAGGTGAGGGCTCTGGACATTTTTGACATTTTCGAGCGCCCTCACCTTCCAGCGCCCTCATCCACACATACTCAGACGTGTGTGACAACGTTGCTTTACACAGGAATTTGTTTTTGCTGCCTTTTGCTCCATCAATCAGAGCTGAAACCAGATTAAATTACACGAGGAGGAAGTTATGATTTCCTCGGCTAAAATGTACAGCTATTTGACACTGTAGGGTCATTTTAACACAAGGTGATTTCAGCTTCTGCAGTTGGAGAATTATAGCTTGAAATGACTCAGCAAAAACAAGTTTAAACCTTATAAATATCAGTATCGTTTCATGCCTAATAAAAAAAATGTTAATAGTTGAAATGAGTCATTACTTTTTACTACATCATTTGAAATCGTGCATGATTGATCAAGATCATACAAGTATCATTCCTGAGATGATTCAATGTTCCATCAATCATTTCCAGAGAGTGAGTTCTTCAGTTGTACAGTGTGGGTGGATTTTTTGTTTTCTCCTTTTTTGTTCACAGGAAGAATCTCCAGGACCTGAGATTCTGTGATTGGTCTGCACTGACCCATCGTCATGATTCATAAATTGAGTCACACCTTCTCTGACCTCACGTGCACCTGGAAGTCATTGCGTGTTTGTGTTTTATGGCTGAAGGTCTTCAGGGGACGCACATGAATATTTACTACACGTGACCATTCATCACCTGTACTGTAAATGTACTTATATGGCAGCTTCTTCGGTTTTTTTTTTAAAGTCGAATATGACAACGTGAAACTGAAGCCTGAAGAGAAACAAGGTGAAAAATGATTTAAGGCCTGTGCATGACAGAGTTCCTGTTATTATTATTTATTTGTTTTCTAAATAGTTGGTCACATTTTTGGAGGAGATTAACATGCATAAAAAAATACAAAAATGACATGAATGTCAGGTGTCCATGTTCGGGCCCATGCGGAGCCCCCAAATCACTCTAAAAGTTAAATTCTTTCGGGAAGTTTTGGGGGAATTTTCAGCATAACAGTAAAAGTCGGCCATGTTCGATTTCTTAAACCGTTTCAGATTTTACAAATCCATGTTTCAAGATTAGCAAAGCTTATTAAACTTGACACTAATATTCAGAACATCCTTCTAATCTATGCCACACTTGGACCTGCAGGCATGGCACGCAGGCGCTATAGCGCCCCCTCATGTCGGGTAGCTTTAATTCCTTTTATAATTGAGTTTTTTGAAGAATTTTGCTTTAATTTCACTCACTAATTATTTTATCATTCAGGCCCAAAGACTGTTTGTAAAAACATGGAAGTAATCTTCCGTGTACCGAGGCCAAACAGGAAGTGGGGATATAGTGAATATCTACAAGAGGGCAATTTTACTGGTTACTAGGATTAAGTTACACATGAAAGTTTGCTGAGTCTATTAAAGAAGAAGAACTAATCCAGATCACTCTCCCACACCAAATCCCATAGAGAAAACCAGCATTTTTAGCTTGCAGGGAAACAGGAGCTGCTGGTCTACTGCTGCCCCGTGTGGTCAGTTTGTGTCACTTCCTTAAACCAAACAAAGAATTTCAAACACAGGAAAATCAGAAACAACACATGTGAACTTACCATGTGAGCGCTGTAAATGTAAATGTAAAATCGTTGATTTTCTGGATGGGATTTGGTGCAAGTGAGTGAGTGAGTGATTTACAAAGCGACTCAAACTTAGTTTTTTTCTGAGATAAAGTAGTGAACACATTCTTTGTAGACTTAAGATGACTGGGAAAAATGTGAGCATCAAAGCTGTGATAAATCTCAGTGAAGCTGAGAGGACGGTGAAGATTCAGGTGATAATTTTGAGGGATTATGAAAAAATGATGTGTTGTTTTTTTCCCCACATTTGGTATTTTGCACATTCTTGTTATACATATATGAATTGGAGCTCATTTAAATTTCATTTTATGTCACTCTGATAATCCCTAATCCTGATTACACCATATAAACTGTTCTTTTTTGCTAATTTACTATGTGTGCTACTGTAACTCTGCAAACATCCATCTCCTCTCACCTCAGGCTAATCTGTAACTAATAACAAGGTCATCTGTTGATTTGTGAAGTCATGGGAGACGATGGAAAAAGGAGGTAAAAAAGCTAAATTCTGTGGAATGAGAGGAATGACAGGCAGCGTGATTTATACTGCAGAGCAGGTACGGGGTCATCGTCTGCTCAGCTGCGTCCTCTTCACGTTTCACCCCCGCGCTGCCACTGATCGACAGCCAGCGAGAGGAGCAACTCTTGCCACGTGTCGAGTGAAACCGTCTGCAAGGTGCAGTAAATGTTCTGATGCTGCAGGGACGTGAATTGTCCTCAGTTTAGCATCCTCCTCAGGTGTCAACGTGTCCGTCAACAGGTTCATGTCCTCGCTCTGTCCTGACAGAGGAGATGAGGAATTCAGGGGTCGGCGGGTCAGCAGGGTAAGGGTGAGGGGAGTAAATAAGGACATGACTTAACGCTCTGTGGGAAAAAAAATTTGAATACAAGTGGTAAAAAAAAGAAGTTTCTACAAACGTCTTAGAAATGATGCTGGAATTTGTACCGCAGCTAAAAATAAAGAATATATGAAAGAATCCAATCCAGCTTTATTTAAAAAACCAAACTTTGGGGACAAAGACTTCAGACCATAAAAGAACCGAAGTTCGATATCCAGCCCTAAAGTGCCCTCTTACTTACTCATTTTTGAGGGGGGCCGTGAGGGCCCTTCTGATGACTGTGCACAGACCTGGTTTACATTATCTCTCATGCACTGGAGTTTATTTTAGCATCAATATTCAGGCATAAAACTTACAAAAAGTTTATGTTTACTGCAGCAACTCATGCACAAATTCCCTCAGTGTATATTTTAGTTCCTGCGACGCGTCAACTGTAAAAAAACAGAGATGCTGCTCGATAAGAAACATCTAAACAACGGCGTACCACGATATTCACGCCATGTGAACTCAGCCTCTGTCATGATGCCGCCTCCAGATTCGGTCACTGCACAAATAAACTACGTTTAAACAAAAATGCAACGATAAACAGAAAAGTTTTTTTTTTTTGCAGATTCACGTGAAATATATATTCAAGACCCCTCAGGATTAAACGCTAATAAAGCTTTACTGCTCTGAATTGAATGAATGAATGGATGTTGTCTCGTGTTTCTCTCACCTCCCCCACTTCTCCCTGAAGGCTGTGAAGTAATAACCCCTATTGGGGAAGCTTTGATTTACAGTGTTTGCCCCCTCACACTTAACGCCTGCCCCAGCTTGCTGATAACCAGCTTACAGGCAGCAGCAGGCCGAGGAGATCGTCTTCTCCCGACAGGAAGAGGAAGAACCGCTGAAGGAACTGCTTTAGTACAAGTTCCACCAATGTCTCTGTTAATTTAAACAATAATTTAGTTTAAACGTCTGTTCAACACATCACTGTCCAAGGCGGAGTCAAGTAAGTGGTTCTTTACTTCACAGGAGAGTGTGGAGAAAAGAACATTTAACGTAGCATTCCGTGCCATTTAGCTTCCCCCGTTAACCCAAGTTATTACACAACAATTACACAGTGATTGACAAGACGTCACTAATATTTGGAGAAAGCCAGATTGTCCCTACTCTAATATCAGAGAAAGGACAATGTGTACGTGTGCGGCGATGTTGTGAGAGGAGAGTGACAGTGAGCAAGTGGCTTTTACGAGCGCCAGTGAATGCATCACAGTCACAGCAGAGACGAGAGAGAGCAGGTGACGCTGTTCTGACAACACAGTGCTCAGTTTTTAGGGTCAAACTTAAAGTGTCCTCACAGTCTTGTACCCAAACCTACGTCGTATCCCCCCAATATTTCTCTGTCCATCTTTGCGTCCCTTTAGCTTTACCGAACGACATCGCGTTACACTCCGACTTGCCCTGCCCATGATGTGCGGCATGCGATGTACCCAAATCAGACAACAGCCGTTGAGACTCTTCTTAAAATAGCTCATAGGTGAGCTTTATCATAAAGTCTAGACTAGCTAGCTAGAATAGGCCTGGTCTAAGAGTTACGGCAACAGGATTTGTAACAGAAGAGTTAAACCTCAACATTGAGGTCAACATTCCAAGATTTATAAGTGAAATACAGTGCAGAAACTCTGAACTCTGGGTAAATTGTGAAGCAAACAAGCAAGAGTAGCTAATAAAACAATTTCAAAGACTTCTGGTGTCTCCATATTAGCAAAAGCACACGTGGCTAACCAGGTCGTACTAACACATTTCATATTCTTTAAAAGTACTGAACGTTCTTCGCTGAGTGAACAAGGTTCAAGAATTCATTCACTCAACGTGCAAAGACACACATATATACATATATAAATATATACACATATTCTATATGCACTTACAGAGAAATGGATGTCCTCTCTTCTGACATTAGCATACAAATGTACATGTATGTGTTGTTGACACGTGCGTGCAGCTGTAATCATCCTCGCAGCGCGGCGATGACGCCTGAATAACAAACACATTGATATTTACAGGTCATCTGTGGGATCCGGTTTGTTCCGGCGCGACGCGGGGACATTTCTGACATGATTGTTTTTCACGGTGGTTTCAGAAAGAAGACATCGTGTACCTGCATGAATGCCAAGTGCATGCTTTCACACGGAGGCGATCTCTTTGATGCTCCTCATGCTGTTGTTGGTGAGTGAGTGAAAAAAAAACTCTTACGCCATTGTTTTGTTTTTTTAAACATTACAATTGGAGAACAATCACCTGCGGCTCCTCTTAACGTGCCGATGACACACTGCTATTATCAGTATGAGACGAACGCTACAAACTCCAGTGAACTTGCAAAGACTTGAATAAAACCCACACGGGAAGCACAGACCAGATCAGGGGTCTACAACCTGTGGCTCTAGGACCACACCTCTGCAGTGGCTCCTTGTAGCTTCAAAAGAAATAAATTATAAATGTTTGTCTTTCAAAGTGAAAACCTCTTATTTAGCGATCAAGGCAATACATAAAATTGTTTTAAGAGCTGAAACAATTACTGAATTAATCGTCAAATATTTTGATAATCAATGATTCAGTTTGAAGCTTTTTTCATGATTAAAAGAAGATTTCTGACTGTTTCAGCTTCTTAAATGTGAATATTTTCTTGTTTCTTTGCTCCATAAAAACAAAGAAATCATTAAAAAGCAAATCATTTTGGTTTGTGGACAAAAACAAAGACTTTCGAGAACATCATCATTTCCAGGTTAGACAAACACTGGTCTGACATTTTTTGGACAAAGCGATTACTCGATTAAGCATGAAAACAAGTTGACAGATCGATGATGACAATAATCGTGAGTTGCAGCTTTAGTCACATCCTTCGTCTGCGTCAAATTTAAAAACCTCCCCGAAATGGAGTCATTTGGACGTGAAGCGAGTGCTTATTTGGTTCCACATACGTATGCCAGCAGGTTTTCTGTTTCATTTATTTCAACGTGGGTCAGATTTTTAACAGTTTTCTGTTTGTAGTTCTTATATTTCTCAAATGCAACAAGCTTTAGTTCTTATATTTTATATATAAAACCTTATACAAGATGTTATCTACATTTTGTGGCTCCAGATTAATTATATTTGGGTGGAAAATCATGTGGTTCAAAGTGACTTCAGAATATAAACAGACATGGAGGCGGACTGTCGGAAAAGTTTCCTGGTCAACTCGCTCTCATTGGTTATTGTGAGGATCTGGCCACGCCCCCAAATCACTGTTCATGTGTAATTCATATGATTTGAATGATTTCTTAAAATCGTGTCTGTTAACTACGGTGGCCTGGAAGTGCAAACCATTTTTTACAAAACATGAGACACCAAATCTCACCAAAATGGCTCCACAGCGCCCCCTACAAAGTTAATTTTCATTTTCATTTGTGGTCTGCATAGTCTGTTTATGTTTTGGTTTGGTGTATTTGGGTTTGTCACTCCACCCAGTAGCACATGAACACATGAAGTGTTTGTCAACCCATCAATCAATCAATCGCTCCCTCAGTGAGATGTTAATTATAGTTTTTATTGATTTTAATCTCAAATCCCAAGAAAATTCACAAGCAAAAACACGTTTCCGAGCACGGAAAACAGAGTTCTTTAAGAGTGCACACAACAAACAGCCTCTTGTTTGTGACTCGTGTTTGTTCCTGAAGGCTGTCGTGACCTTCAGCAGACAGATGTTCAGTCTTGTTCCTCCGCAGGTTCCTCAGTTTCACTCCCGACGTTTGCTTTCCGGCTTCAGACAAAGACTCTCTTTCAGGTGTTACCGTGTCCTCGCCTCGGCCTTGTGCTCCGACACGACACGAGAAAAACCCTCCCGATATCACTGATAACGAAATGTTGCAAAACAATCTCTGGTCGACTCATTGGCTTCCAACTTTTATCCCGTGATGGTAAATTTAGACACAATATCATGTGACTAAATGTGTCCAAATCAAAGCAGCTGTGTTTTAGTTTGAATCATCATTTTCTGACCTCAAACTCTGCTCATTCTTTCATTTCTTGTGTGGCGAAAACGGAGAAATGGTCAATCAGCAATTTTGTCGATTCCTGGCACGAAGTGCAAGGAACCTACCTATTATTTTTCTCCGAAGTTGCGCTCATTTTTTAGGGGGTTAATGTGCATTAAGACCCTTGAAATTTGGCATGGAGTTCGGGTCGGCAAAAAACAAACCAGTTGGTAAACCCAGGGCTCTATAGCGTCCCCAGAAGTCAGGTCAAAATTGCGTTAAATGCTAAATTTGGGATTTCATGTCCAGGACACAGATAGTTGTTCCGATTTTAACCAGACTTGGTAAACTTGTTGCCAAATTACTATTACTATTGCAACAACGCATCATTAGTAGGGTAAAACTAACCTGTCTCACGACGGTCTAAACCCAGCCAAGTTGTTGTCCATTAGCTCCGCCTACCCAGAAGTCCTTTTTGGAAAAACAAAAATGGCTACACATTTAAACAAGCTCGTCCTAGCATGTATTTGCCAGCCGTGTCCATATGTTCCAGACAAGTTAAGGATTAAAAGTCACCAAACGATTTTCTCTACGTCAAAAGGCGTGGCCTCAGTGCTCTGGCAAAGTTGGCGTTAAAATGGCGGGGAAACGACGCATTTGTGTGTGTACAGCAGCAGAGCAAGGGCGGGCGGAGACAAGACGAAACTGAGGGAATTCACTCACATCAAGTGTTTGCCATTGTCTCACTTTATGAACTCAATGTTAGTGTTGATTACAAATCACTTCCTGTGTTTCGACTTGATTTTCTCACACACACAGTTTATCATGTGTGTGTGTTCAGGGCAACAACAGCAGCCGTGAGTCATGAAAATGTATATCATGAAATCAACGGGGACTTAACCAAAACCAGCAGGAGCAGCAGGACAGGAAAGAGGACGAGAGGATGAAAAGGGGGAGAAACAAGGAAACATGCAGAGAAGTGCATCTGTCCCAGATAACATCTTTGAGGTCATGGTCAAATGACTGCAGGAGAACCAGAGTTTTTTTTTTTTTTTATTTAAATATAAATTTAAATTCAATGTACATTATTGTGTCTGGATCATCACGCTGTCGATTTAGTCCCTGACCGTTGACCTAAAACTGAGTCTAATCCTAAAAACAGGTCTTAAACCTGAAAATAAGCCCTTTAAAGACAAAATGTTGTCTCTTTTTCAATCTAAATTTGTCATTGCAGCCTGTATACACTCTCACACACACACACACACTGGACGATCTTGTACCTCCTGCTTCATCACCATCTGTTTCACTATAATGTGACACACGCACACACATTTTAATGTCATGTAATTTCCTTCATATTTAACAGTTAAACAGTAAACAATACAATAAAAAATTACAACTTTATTCTCATAATATAACAATCTTTTCTCATAATATCACAAGTTTTGTCTCATAATAACAATTTTGTCTGTGCTTTAGTTTGGCCCTAATACTCGGTCATAGGAATAATCAATAACCCCCATCATATTCATCTTAGGGCCATGCAGAGGCTAGGGCCGGCCATGCTGGAGTCCACACTGACAGCCCCCGTTCTCACACGTGTAAGACATCCAGAAACAGAAGACATCTGTCAAAACACGACCAGTTTCAGTTCATCACAGGTGAAGAAATGTGGTTTTTCTCCACACCTGAGGTTTTATCTGTCGTTACGTCAGATGTGGCGAGGATGAGGCCGCCTGCAGCTCCACTCGCTGGATTACATAAACATGGGTTAGTGATCAAAAGTAACCATAAACCAGCTGAGTGATGAGTAAGAGCGTAAATTCCGATTCGTCGTCGTATCATTGTTCACATTCACAGTCTCGTCACTCAGCAGGGGCTGATTAAATAATGTGAGGGCTGCAGGCAAACGACCACACACTGACTATCAGTGCAGGATTAGAACAAGGTTCACAGGTGTTCCTAATAAAGAGGAGAGCCAGGTTATGCTGCCTTCCATTTACAGCGGAAGTGTGAAAGTATGACCAGTGTGAAAAGTATCTTTAATCAACTCTCCTCCTACCTTCACCGGAACAACCTTCTTGATCATCTTCAGTCTGGTTTTAAAGCAGGTCACTCGACCAAAACTGCACTTCTTGCTGTCACTGAGCAACTCCACACTGCCAGGGCTGCCTCTCTCCCCTCTGGGCTCATCCTCTTGGCCCTTTCTGCAGCGTTTGACACAGTTAACCACCAGATCCTGACTTCCTCCCTTCAAGAACTAGGTGTCTCAGGCTCTGCACTTAAACTACTCTCGTCCTATCTTCAAAACCAAACATACAGAGTAACATGGAGAGGATCCGTGTCGGAACCCTGTCCTCTAGCTACTGGGGTCCCTCAGGGTTCTGTCTTGGGCCCTCTCCTCTTCTCTCTATACACCAACTCTCTTGGTTCGGTTATTCGCGCTCATGGTTTTTCCTATCACAGCTACGCCGATGACACCCAACTCATTCTCTCTTTTCCCAGCTCCGACACACAGGTAGCAGAACGGATCACCGCTTGTCTGACTGACATCTCTCAGTGGATGTCTGACCATCACCTGAAACTCAATCTCGACAAGACTGAATTTCTTTTTCTCCCAGGAAAGGGCTCTCCCACCACAGATCTGACCATCACCCTCGACAACTCTGTGGTAACTCCTTCTCACACCGCAAGGAACCTGGGTGTGACACTTGATGACCATCTCTTCCTCACTGCCAACATTGCTGCAACAGCTAGATCTTGCAGATACATGTTGCACAACATCCGAAGGATACGGCCTCTTCTAACCCAGAAGGCGGCACAGGTTCTGGTCCAGGCTCTTGTCATCTCACGCTTGGATTACTGCAACTCCCTCCTGGCTGGTCTCCCTGCATGTGCCATACAACCTCTGCAACTCATCACCGCTCCTCCGCTCCCTTCACTGGCTTCCTGTAGCTGCTTGCATCCGCTTCAAGACTCTAGTGCTTGCGTTCCATGCTACAAATGGATCCGGTCCAGCCTACATCCAGGACATGATCAAAACCTACACCCCAGCCCGCCCACTCCGCTCTGCATCAGCAAACCGGCTCGCTGCCCCCTCACTGAGAGGATCGCAGAGGCACTCGCAGAACTCGAGACCGTTCCACCATTTGGGAGCGAGGACAGTGAACAATCTCCCCATCGACATCCGGACAGCTGAAAGCCTCCACATCTTCCGCTGCCGACTAAAAACACATTTCTTCCGACTCTACCTCGACTAAGACGACTCTACCTCTACTTGAAGCTCTTACTTACTTCTAGCTCTTATTTGTACCAAAATGTTTAAATGCACTTTTGTAAGTCGCTTTGGATAAAAGCGTCTACTAAATGACATGTAATGTAATGTCAAATTGTGCATTTTCTCCATGGAGTTTGGTGCAAGAGAGTAGGTGATTTACAAATAAGATTTAAGATACCTTAATTGTTATTGTACATGTATAACAAAAAATTAAATACACTGGTTACATGCTTTAAAAATAATAAAACTATATCTATACGGGATACACAACAATGTAGAAAGTGATACTTTTAGAGTAAAGTATGTTTCCAGAAAATGATTTTGGTAGAAGTTGAAGTCACTTATTTTATAATATTACTTAAGTAAATGTCTGTAAGACTTTTACTTAAGCATCAAAAGTCATTTTCTAGGGCGAGTTGTCTTTCAACTGGAAGGTTGTGGGTTCAATTCCTGGCTCTGCTCGTCTACATGTGTCCTTGAGCAAAGACACTTAACCCCATGTTGTGAATGGGTGAAAACTGTAGTGTAAGCAGCTCATCAAAACTAGAAAAGCTCTATATACTGTAAATACAGACCATAATACCAACTCTTCTTCTTCTGATTTTTTTTGGTGGTAACGAGTCACAAAGATAGTAGTGGAGGAAATGTAGTGGAGTAAAAGTAAAAGTTGCAAGAAAAATAAATACCAAAAGTAAAGTACACATATGTGAATTTTGTAGTTAAAAAAAAGTATTTGTACTTTCACTGTCATGATGGTATTTTGGATAAATAATAAATCACTACTCCTTTCAGTCAAAGAAAGAAAACAAACACACAAAAGTATCCACTTGTCTGATTGAAAGAATGTGATTGAGCTAAAGAGTCGCCCGCATCGCTGATGTCAGAAAAAACCCATTGTTTGTTGTGATTCTGGAAGAACTTCAAACATTTGCTTCACACTAAAAAAATATAGATTTTACCTTGTTCACTAATTTATCACCATGAAATCATGTTATGACCAGTTCATTTACTCAGTTTCTCTCTCTCTCTCACACACACACACACACACGTGTCTTTCAACAACCTGTCACATCATCATTGTAGCGTGATGTGATGTCAGAGTTATTTTACTTCTTACCATCTTTTGTGGTTGCTTTAATTTAACCGCTATGTTAAAACCTGTCCTACAAATCATTTATAGTTGGATTAGATGAGATTGAATCATATTAATCCCAAATGACATACAAAAACGTTTAAAATTCCAACTTTCTGGATCTGTAAAAACTTGTATAGAACATAAACAAGACAAAATTCATCCTGTCGCTGAGATATACACATTTGAACTTGTTTAATGGTAACAAACCATGTTACATTTACAATCCCACCAAATCCATAATCTGGATTAAATTGAGTCTAATGGTAGAGTGTGTGTCCCTGCATACATGTACCAAATTCCGTTCAAATCCGATGAGTTTTGACAGAGATATGACTTCTTTTTTACATTTGTGCCTATTTCTTATAAATGGTAGGCGGATTCTTACCAAAATTTAATGGGAGCATACTTGGGTGATCGCCTACCCATCACATAAAATTTGGACTGATCCGACAAAAATTGACAGTACAAAAAATACAAATAGAACAAGAAGAGAAAGTTTGCTTACAATGTAAAAACAAATTAAGTTAATGAAAACTAAAATTAGTAAGTAAATGTGGTCAATTCAAAACTTCATTTGTTATCAACTGAAATAATATAGTTTTGACAGCTTTATCAAATTCTGTTTTCTTCAATTAGTGTTTAAAAGTGCCAATAATTATCCAAAGACTATTCAAAGAGCATAATAAATAACTAACTGACTAACTGTAAAATACTGCATTGTCGCTCTATGTTTAGATAATCGGCTTTTCAACTAAATCAAATCAATGTGTTTTAATTGCAGTAGAAAAAAGCTAGCAAGAGAAATAACATTTAAAAAATAATGTTTGGAATTAAAATGATTTTCTTTAAATGGTCTCTTTAAAGTACAACTGAATTAAAAGACACTTTAAATGACTACTCACTTTTTTAAATATACTATCCTTAAGAAAGTGTACATCAAAAAATTTTATTGGATGAGCCCTTTTTTGTGGCTAAAATCTGTTTTTTCTTGTCACGCTTTGCAGTAATTATTTAACTGTTCATTTTACAGTGGAAAATTACATAAGAAAAGGGATCAGCACGTCTGTATTGCAACAAGCGAATCCCTAATTAAGTTTTTTCTGAGAACAAATCATCAGCTTTTCTCTGGATCCCTGCAGCTCACAGACAATAATGGACAGCAGTGATGTGATGTGATGTGATGTGCTTTTGGCAGCGAAGGTCTTTACAGGCGTGACCAGGTTTGTTCAAACCTGTTCAGTTATGGGAGCTGTCTGTATGACACGATGAAAGAAAGTGATTTAAACACACGCTCCGGCCTTGATCTTCCCTCAGTTCCCTCGGCCCTGGTTCCATCTGTATCAACACAAGTCGCTCGTTCTTCTGTTTTTCTTCCTCCTTCAACTGTTTTCATTACAAACATTAAAATCATGTTTGCACTTTCCTCTAATGTAGCAACAAACAATATTTTATGTCTGATTCACAACACAAAACAATTGAGGTGAACAGAATTTACTCTTGCTCACACCATTAAACATACTAATACTTTGAGTGCTTGTATGCGGCACAGAGGCTGGCTTGATAGCTGGATAGTGAGGTGGCTAGACTGCAAGACAGCTGGATAGCTATTTTTAAAAAAGAGATAGCTAGAGTGCTAGATAGCAAGATAGAATAAGCGCTAGCTAACGAGCTAATCACAGCTAGCAAGTATATAGAGAACTAGCTAGAAAGCTAGACAGGCAGCTACATAGCTCGAAAGAAAGAAAGACAGCTAGCTAGCATGCTAGAGGGTAAGATAGTGCTATCTAAAGAGCTAGTTGAAGAGCTACATAGGCAGACAGAATGTGGGCTAGCTAGAGAGCTAGATAGTATGAAAGCTAGTAGGAGTGCTAGATAGAAAAATAGAGCTAGCTAAAGAGCTACATACTGTATAGTAGGTAGATCGATAGAAAGCTAGCTAGTTAGATAGCAAGACAGAATGAGAACGAGCTAGTGAGCTAGCTTGAATGAAAGATACATGGAAACAAGGAAAGATAGCTAGCTAGCTAAAGAGCTACATAGGTAGATTTATAAAAGCTAGCTACAGTGCCATAGCAAGATAATAGCAGTGAAGTAAAAATATAAATAAACACAAATGTGTTCTAAAGCAGCAAGTTAAGAATCAAGAATCTGTACAAACTTTGTGTTCACTTGTTAGTTTGTGTGTTTTATTTTCCATGTTTAACTTTGACCAAGGAACCACAAAATGCTCACCTAATAAAACCGCATCAGCGTTTGTAAAACTGCTGACTCACCACAGAGAAAAGTCAGTGATTTTAGCTCACAGAGACACGGCAGCTGCTGGTTTACTGCTGCCAGTTTGTGTCACTAAGTGTCTCACACAGAACTCACAAAATAAGACATTTACATTTACTGATGGACACAACAGTGGTTCAACAAACTCCTGTGTGCTGTGATGCAAAATGAATGATTTTGTCTTTATGGAATTCAGTGCAGGGAGAGAGTTCTAGAGTTTCTACTGATCGTGGAGTCGCTGCCTAAAACAAAACCCGAACCGTCCTTTTAAAAACGCGCAACTCGTCCGTTCACACATGGTAAAAATCTTCCACTGTATAAACGTCGGCAGGTTTTATAGGAGACTTGGAAAATCCCTTTATTGGAGACACTGTGGTTTGTATCAGCCACAGCTGACATTGCACAACATTTTTACAAAGCGGATATTCACTCCTCAGTGTGTCAGACAAGAAATAACTTGTATAACGATGTCGAGTGACAGCGGCTTGGATTTTGTTGTTTTTATCGTAACAGAATCTTTTGCAGTCGGCAATAAACTGTTTAACTGTGACAAAGGTCGATTGTTTTACCTCTTGGTGTCTGAATAATAGCATTTTTCAGTCTTATACTGAAATTGCTAGTAGTCGTTTTTCCTTGGTTGAGGGATGTTTTAAAGCAGCTTTTTCGTACAGTATAACCATTTTTGGTCTTTCTGTTTTTGTTGTACACTGCAAAAATTGACTTTCAAGAAAGTAAAATAAACAGCTGGAAAATTGGGCCTATTTTGCAACTTTCTATCTAGCTTTTTTTTCAAACACTTTCAATGACCCATGTCTATTTTAGGTAATTTTCTAAAACTTTCAAGGGCCTAGACATGTTTTTTTCTCAAATTCACACACTGTCAAGGATTTCAAGGACCCATGGAAGCCCCATGTCTATTAGGACCATTTTCAAAAAACATCAAAGGACCTTGAATTTTTCAATGACACATGTCTATTTAGGGCAATTCACCTCGATAGTTTTCAAAATACCCAAACATTCCACTTTCCCTGCCTGTTTTCTACACCCAAATATTGGGCGTTTTCAGCTCCTGACTGAAGCTGTACTCAGCAGAAGAAGCAGAAGCAGACTCCTCCTCTCTGTGTTCAGTGTTTTTTTTGTTGTTTGGGTGAAACTATAAAATTGCTTCTCTCTGCACAACAATCACGTCTCATCTTCAAGGACGGACCGTGATTGAGGACACGCAGCTTTAAAAGACGTACAGATGTGTAAATGTGTGGAAAATTCAGTTTTGTTCCACTTTCACAGACTCAGAAGAGACTTCTTCTTCTTCTTCTGCGTTATCTTCACACATTTCCACGGTTTCCTCGTCATAAAAGGAACAAAAAACTCAACTCAATTCCAAGTGCAGACCACAAAGGCTGCAGAACGACACACTCTCTTTTTCAATCAACACTTTTACTCAATTAATCTGCTTTTAAAAGCTCTTTCTGCACTTTGAACACACACACACACACACACAGTGACTGTGATTACACTCTCACTCTGCCATTAACACAGCTCTTATTCACCAACACCTCTCACCTTCACACGATGAAACCAGAAAAACATTGGTGGATGAAGTTTCCTCTCAACGAGTTCCAGAGTTTTTAAAAACAACGCCAAAGGAATTTTGTTTTTTTCCTTTATAAGCTTCAGTAAGATTCACAGCTGAACTGAGTCATAAAAACACACTGACATTATAGGCACAAAATTATCCTTTTTCTTTTTTACTACAGTCCTCACAGTCCCATAAAACTGTCTTTATATCCAACGACTAAATTGCTTCTTCCTTTTTGTGGAGTGAGAAAAAACTTTTTTGAAGTGGATTAGTCACATGGATGTATTTGGAATCTACATTTAATTTAATTAATAAAAAAGTCAGAATTTTAAAAAAAATGTGAATTTTGAGATAAAAAAAAATCAGAATTGTTGTTTTTTGTTGGTTTTTTTTTTGGGGGGGGGGAAGCAGTCTTCAAACATTTTAAATTGTTTGTCTAAATTGTTTGAAGACTGCTTTTTTTTCCCCCAAAAAAAATCATGTACATTTTTATTGAAAGTTTATTTTCAACAACTAGGGTTAACCACAGTACCATAGAACATATAAAACATACAATGTAGATTATTATCCAAGACAAAAATAAATAAATATACATAAAAAAAGAGCTTTTGAAGCAGAACAATCAGAAAACATCCACCTCTGCCGATGACAATCTTCTTATTTTATCACCACTTAGTTCAGCAGTTTTAATGTAAACCTGACGACTAAACAGAAGATCTAAGTGAAGTTAAACTTGTCTGAAATAGTGAATTTAAACCTTGACAAATCTTTGTTTACCAGTGAAAAACAACAGAGCGAAGAACTCTCTCTTCTCCTCCTAAATCCCTCAGTCTTGTCTTTAATCTCCCAGATTATGGACTCAGGGAGGAGATTTTCTTTACTGCAGGTTACCACAGGTTTGATTTCAGACATTTATAATCTGTTTTATTAAAACACAATTCATTCATCCACACGAGAACAATAAAAGTACACAGAGGACGAGGAAAGTGGAATCTTCCACATGGAGTGAATTAAATCAGATTTAAACGTTTGTCTGTAAACTCCTCCTCCTTCATGCTCCTCATCTCATACTAAAACACACACTTTAAATAAAGTTGTACCTTTATATTACATACAATAATCAATCCCAACATATTCCATAATACTTAAAACTGAAATGAACACTAAAATGTCCTGAACGTTTGTGTGAGATTGAAATAATAATAAAAAAGAGAGTGAACCATCTTTCCAACCATAACTCAATAGACGATCTTTGTTGCTTTTAAAAACAGTGAAATCATCTCACATTTTGTCTCATATACGATCTCTGTGACACTCCTTTTTCCATGTGATCATCTTTAGCAAAATACGATCTGTGATCAGCTCTCGCGGTCAGTGCCTGCATGCGCGCGCGCGTGTGTGTGTGTTAGTTACACACTCACCTGCCGTATTCACCTGCAGAGTCTCGTGGTCACAGGTATGTGTGTGTGTGACGGTGAAGTCACTCACCTGCCCATGATGTTCTGGATGTTTGGAGGATCTCGAGCAGTACCTGGCCGGTGTCTCGCGCTGCCGTTGCTGGCTGCCTTTGATTGACAGCTGTTTAAACTTTGCCGCGTTTGTTTGATGCTAGAAACCCACTGGCTCAAGAGGGCGCACGTGACTGAGGGGGCGGGATTATGAGCGAAACAAAAAAATAGACGCATAAAATAATAATTTAATGTGAGAAAAAGCAGACAGTTGATAATGTGATGTCAAATAAAATAATAAAAACATTTGAAAATAATGAGAAATTACAGCGATAAATATGTATATATATATTTATTATTTATACAATTATATATATATACATATATACATATATGTATATACATATATGTATATATATATACATATAGAGAGAGAGAGAGACACCTAGTTAGCAAGAAAGCTATAGAGCGCTATAAAGACATAGCTAGCTAGAAAGAAATGACCATAGCTAGCAAGATAGCTATAAAGAGATAGATAGATAGATAGATAGATAGATAGATAGATAGATAGAGCGAGTGAGCGCCACTGGTGTAGTGGTATCATGCAAGATTCCCATTCTTGTGACCCGGGTTCGATTCCTGGGTGGTGCATAACTCTTGGGCACATCTCTCATAACAGGAACAAATTCTCTGTTGATAAATATTGTGTGTGCAAAATATTTCATATAACCAGCTGAAATGTAGAGATGTCCTGACTGATTTATGTTTGCGATTTCCAACGTCAACGCGTCACCATGAAGGCAACTCGTCCATTTCCATTCCTTTGTTCTCTGTTGCTCCGCCGACGCTGACACCGCCGTGACTTTTCTCTCCACAAGAAAGGAAAGTGGATCGCACATTGTCAGGTGACCCTGATCAGAGCTCAAGGACGGATAAACACGCCGTTAAATCAGACACTGTCTCATTCAAGGATGTTATGCTTTTGTCCTCGTTTGTGTCTAAATGACGTGTTTTGATGGAATTCTAAGAGGGATGTAGGTTATGGCTCGAGGAAGAATCGATTTCTATTTACTCCACAGAGAAAATCAGTGGTTTAACATCACAGCAACACAGGAGTTGTTGATCCACTTTTTCCTCCATCACTAAGTTCAAATGTGTTATTATGTGACTTGCGGAAATGTGATTTTCTCTATGGAACGTATGTGGTTTAAAAACTGCAGGTTCCGTTTAGAAAAGGTGGTCTAATGGTGAATGTATTCCTAAAATAGCGTAGGTTTAAGCAATTGTAGATTTTAAGTGCATTTAATGTACATAAATAAAATAAATAAATAGTACGTTTATGTATTTTAGGCAAAGATACATATAAAGCTCCAGCAAAGCGACGCCATTTTGGCCGGCAACAACGACGTTTCTTTGAAGCTCAAATCCACAAGTTTTTTTTTGAGAATTTTTAATAAACTCAACAAAACTCGGAGTAGATACTTGTGTTGTTGACTTGTGCGTCTTTGCGTCCACTGCCTGCAGGCATTAGTGTGTGTCGTCTTTAACTTAACGACCACATGAGGAGAGGCACGGCCAACTGTACTTGAGATTTTCCTGTAAATGCCTGCAGTAAAAATATTTTACATACTGTGAGAGACATTTGAAAAGGACGGAAAACGCGTCCAAAGCATCTCGTCTGATGAAAGCTTTGTCGGCCTGTTCACAGGATTGAAAGAGTGACAGGTGAGCGAAGGCCATAGACGGCACGTCAGTGAACTATGACGAGAGTGAACTTCTAACACTGAGTTTGTCGAGGCATTTAAGGGCGGTGACGGAACGCAGGAGTCCTTTAAACAGATGACTCTGTGATATACACTTCTGAGCTACGGAGCGTAGTCTGGTGGTAGAGTATGTGGTCCCGCATACGCATACCAAATTTCATTAAAATCCGATGAGTTTTGACTGAGATATGATGATTTTATTTTTCAGTTTTGCCCATTGTAAGCGAGTGGGGGTTTTGATAATTTGACAGTTGTTTTTGACGTCATCGTTGGCTCGATTCTTACCAAAATTGAATAGGAGCATACTTGAGTGATCACCTACCCATCACGTGAATTCAGACGGATCCGACCAAAAATGATTGTAGACAGGAAGTTGCTAACGGAAGGACAAACTTACAGCCGATGAAAACATAACCTTGACTTAATTTGACTGTTGATATTTGATATTTTAAAAATATTTAGCCTGTTCTGTTAATTTAAAATTGAAAAAAGTAACATTTTAGGTGTGTTTACTATTGAATTTTGATGTTTGTATAGTGTATAATCACATTTAAATGATTTGGGGCCTTACGGAATACAATGGAAGATACACAATTTATTCTATTTTGCATTTTATCTGTTACACCTTTATATACAATGTTTTCCGACCACAGCGTACAAACCCACATCACAGATTCAGAAACGCAGAGGTAATTTGTGGTTGTACAGCTCACCTCATGGTTGTGAAACCATGAATATGAAGCACATGAAACCACATACATACCGATGAAAGTGGCCCATATGAAAGCACGACTGGAACTCCACGTTCCTGTGATGAGGAGGAGGAGGAGGATGAGGGGTGACGGGAGATAGTGGCTCCTGCATCTGTGGTTGTGTAACAGAGATGTGAAGGTTGATAAGTGATGTAGATATGGACACAGTTTTCAAACAACGATGGCCTTGTCTTTACAATAAGTGAAGCCACAGAGAGACGGAGACGAGGCCACAGAGACATGAGCTGCAACGCAGGATTAAACTCCGCATGAGGCTAAAATTTAAACGTCAAAATGTGACTGACAACAACGTAGTATTTCCTCAAAGCACCATTTCAACTGCTATGTGAGAAAAGAATAAATTCAATCATCTTTACCACTCTGTCTAATAGTAAGACGGCCTGAAACTGAAGTTTGTAAACCGCTCACTCTTCCACACCAAACCCCACTGAGAAAGTCATTGTTTTTGGCTCACAGGGACAAAGGAGCTGCTGGTCTACTACTGCCTCCTGTGGTCACTTTGTGTCACTGAGATAATTCCAGACAGAGATTTTCTAACAGAGAATTAACAAAATAACACATTTTAAAGTAGTGATGGAGGCAGCACTGGATCAACGCCTCCTGTGTGCTGTGAAGTTAAAATCACCTATTTTATCAATGGAATTTGGTGCAGTTTACAAAGTGAAATAAACATTCCCTTTCCTGTTGGAAAAGTTTGTCTAATTAACATGGCAAACATTCTTTAGATATTGTAGATATCTGATTTTAAAGCAATTACACAGGTATACAAACATATTTCTGCCATTAAATTCTCCTTTAAGGCAAAGCGCAGGTCACTGTCATCAAACAAGCTTCTACATCACGTGGGTATTTTAAGGTACATCTGCTATTTTTGAGCAGAAAAGACCCAGGATTACACTCTTGTCTCCCTGTACTGCATTTTTGCATGTCTGTGCTCGCTCATCAATCACACGTCACCTCAACAGAAGCTTCACACGCTGCCTCCGGCCATGTTTTCGTGTCGGCCATCTTGTTTGATTTCACCACACCGGAGTCAATCGTCGGCCTAATCAGCTTATCGTCTCATCGCTAAGGGTAAACAAATTAATCCCGCTGTCAAACCTTCAATCAGGACTGAGAGGGGACAGCGACTTAATCTCACTGCTATTACCACAAACGACTGAATCCACCTGTAAACACTTAAAATCAGTTCTTCATTAAGGGGAAAAAAGATAAAGACTTATAATAATAAAGTGCAGCTGTGAGTCACTTGTCCCACAGTCTGACCCTGAGGCGAGCGATCACCCTGTCCGTCAACGTCACCACGGTGACCAGGTGTGGGGCGGAGAAGAAACATTAACCCTTAATTTAACTTAACTCAACCAGCTCCTCGGAATTCAGGTTCTGCCTCATTAGGACCAGTCTTAACCCATCATCTGTCCTTTTAAGGTGTCATGGAACGCGTGGACAAACCAACATGTCCTCATTTGGTCCTCACAAAGATATTTATCCCTTAACCACAATTTAACTCTTAGTCCGAAGCTTAACCAGTTCCCTTTAGAAATGAGGTTCTGCCTCATCAGGTTTTTGGTCTCCATGAGGACGACTGGTCATGACAGAAAAATGTCCTTAAGGGGAGACACATACAAGAACACTCTCATAGTGAGGTCACTCTTAACCCCAATTTTAACCCTAACTCTAAAACAAAATCTTAATCCATAATCAGTCATTTCAAGGTGTCCTAGAACGTGTGGACAAACCGAAATGTCCTCGTGTCCTCGAGTGTTTCTTTGGTCCTCACAGAGACATTTATCTCTGCATTGACTTGAATATTGAATTTGAACTCTTAACCACAATTTAAATCTTAGCCCTAAACTTAACCAGTTCCCTTTAGAAATGAGGTTCTGCCTCATTAGGACCAGAGGCAGACCAGAAAAATCAATGCTACAGCACCACCGTGTGGTGAAAAAACAGAAGAACACTCACAGTGGTTTTAATTGTTCTCCCTAATCTCTGAGTCTCTGAGTCTGTTTGTCCTCAAGCGTCTTCCAGGGGACAACAGGAAGAACAGGTGTAAACTGGAGTGTGAGACGTCTTTAAAGGTGTTTCTTTACTCTGCTGAGACAACGGGAGCAGTACACATCCTGTAAGAAGAGGACAGGAGAGCCCGTAATCTCGTACAATAATCTTAATTTTCCTCTTCTTCTCTGCAGCTCAGTCAGAGGGTGTGTAATTTGCTTTGTCCCTACAAAACTAAATAAATAAAAACACTGTTATTCTTTCTATTTCTATTCACTGTAATGTTCATGTTTCCACACACACACGATCAACAGCATGCTTCAGCCACCAGGTGGCACTGTGTGTTCAGAAGAAGCGGCATCATGACACACAACACAACATGATCAATAGGAGACAAAATAATCCTTAAACACACATTATAAACTGTATCTGGGACCAAAACAAACACAAATAATACACACAGGTTCACACAGTGTGGACATTCACGACAATTTAGAGTTTCAGCTGCTCTGACTCAGAGTCCAGGTTCTGGATCAGGGTTAGAAACCACGTTCAAAAACATGTTTGCTCATCACCTGCACGATTGAATCCCTTCAGACCACAGTGTTTAAATAACATTCTTATTTTTAAATGATGCCTGTGCTATATTTATGCAATAATTCTGTTTTTTGGTCGACTGAATTCACTCTTTTCAGATTTTATATATGTGTATTATCAGAGGTGTATGGTTTTTATAGTGTAATGTTATTTCATCTTCATTTTAGATGAAGTTCAAATGTAGGAAAAAACTTCTACTTCAGTAACAATGAAGACATTTTCTGTTATGTTATTCTGTTGTGTGGTTGATGTGGGACGACTTCCCTGGACGTCAGCGTGTCCTTTTTAAATCCCTCACAATCTGGACTGTGATCCTGCGGTCAACGAGTCTGTGATTACAGACTCTAACCCTCCATCAGGGTTTGGTCTGGGTGTGTGCGCGCGCGGTGGATCAGTGCGACTAAATCACAGACTTCCAGTTTCACTCTGTCACGTTCTGACAATTCATCCGTTAAACCGAACCATGTTCACGGTCTGGTTCAAAAGCAAACAACAGACTTTCACAAAACTGGAAATACATATACTTCAGTTTGTTTACGCAGCCATGTTGGCAGGAAAGACTCTGGACATCACGTGACTTCACTTTGTTTACGCAGGAAAAGACTCTGGACGTCACGTGACTTCACTTTGTTTACGCCGGAAAAGACTCTGGACGTCACGTGACTTCACTTTGTTTACGCCGGAAAAGACTCTTCACGCTTTGTTTACGCGGAAAAGACTCTCGACGTGACTCCCCCACGTGACTTCACTTGTTTTACGCGAGGAAAAGACTCTGACGCCACGCGACTTCACTTTGTTTACGCCGAAAAGACTCTGACGCCACGACCTCACTTTGTTTACGCAGGAAAGACTCTGACGCCACGCGACTCCGCTTGCTTCACGCCGAAAACTCTGGACGCCACGTGACTTCACTCTTTGTTTACGCCGAAAAGACTCTGACGCCACGTATTCTCACTTGTTTACCGAAAGGCTCTACTACGCGGACTTCACTTTTGTTTACGCAGGAAAAGACTCTGGACGCCGCGACCTCACTTTGTTTACGCGAGGAAAAGACTCTGGACGCCACGCGTGACTTCCGCTTTGTTTACGCCGGAAAAGACTTCTGACGCCACGCGACTTCCGCTTTGTTTACCGGAAAGACTCTGACGTCATCTCCGCTTGTTTACGCAGGAAAAGACTCTGGATGTCACGCGGACTTCCGCTTGTTTACGCCGAAAAGACTCTGACGCCACGTGATTCGCTTTTTGCTTACGAAAAGACTCTGGACGCCACGCGACTTCACTTTGTTTACGCCGAAAAGACTCTGACGCCACGCGACTTCACCCTTTGCTTCTACGCTGGACGCCACGCGGACTTCAATTCTTTTGCTTTACCGAAAAGACTCTGACGCCACGCGGACTTCACTTTGTTTTTGACGCACGTGACTTACTTTGTTTACGCGAAAACTCTGGACGCCACGCGACTTCACTTTGTTTACGAGGAAAAGATTCTGACTCTGACGCGGACTTCACTTTGTTTACGCAGGGAAACTTCTGACGCCACGCATTACGCGGAAAAGACTGACGCCACGCGACTTCACTTTGTTTACGCGGAAAGACTGACGCCACGCGATGACGCCACTTCACTTTGTTTACGCAGGAAAAGACTCTGACGCCACGCGACTTCACTTTGTTTACGAGGAAAAGACCGGACGCCACGCGACTTCACTTTGTTTTACGCCGGAAAAGACTCTGGACGCCACGTGACTCACTTTGCGAGGAAAAGACTCTGACGCCACGTGACTTCACTCTTGTTTACGCCGAAAAGACTCTGGACGCCACGCGACTTTCACTTTGTTTACGCCGGAAAGACTCTGGACGCCACGCGACTTCCGCTTTGTTTACGCCGGAAAGACTCTGACGCCACGCGACTTCACTTTGTTTACGAGGAAAAGACTCGACGCCACGTGACTCACTTTGCTTACGGAAAGACTCTGACGCCACGCGACTTCACTTGTTTACGAAAAGACTTGACGCCACGCGATTCTTGTTTGACGAAAAGACCGACGCGGACTCACTTTGTTTACGCAGGAAAAGACTCTGACGCCACGCCTCGGACCACTTTGCTTTATACAGGAAAAGACTCTGACGCCACGGACTCTCACTTTGTTTACGCCGAAAAGACTCTGAACGAGACTTCACTTTGTTTACGCCGAAAAGACCTGACCACGCGCTTTGATAGGAAAGACTCTGACGCCACGACTCACTTTACTAGAAAAGACTTCGACGCCGCGACTTAAAGACTCTGACGCCACGCGACTCCGCTTGTTTACCGAAAGACTCTGACTAACGCGACTTCCGCTTGTTTACGGAAAAGACTCTGACGCCACGCGACTTCCGCTTTGTTTACGCCGAAAGACTCTGACGCCACGGACTTCACTTTGTTTACGCCCGAAAAGACTCTGACGCCACGCGACTTCCTCACTTTGTTTAGCCCTGAAAGACTCTTGGACGCCACGCGACTCACTTTGTTTACGCCGAAAAGACTCGACGCCACGGATTCACTCTTTGTTTACACCGGAAAGACTCTGACGCCACGTGACTTCACTTTGTTAACGAGGAAAAGACTCCTGACGCCACGCGACTTCACTTTGTTAACGCAGGAAAAGACTCTGGACGCCACGCGATTTTGTTTACGCAGGAAAGGACGCCACGCGACTTCACACGTAAAGCTTTGGACGCAGACTCGCTTGTTTACGCCGAAAGGACGCCACGCGACTTCACTTTGCTTTACGCGAAAGACTTCTGGACGCCACGTGCCTTTGTTTACGCGTGACTTTGTTTACGCAGGAAAAGGCTTTGTTTACGCTCGAAAAGACTCTGACGCCACGCGATTCACTTTGTTTACGCCGGAAAGACTCTGGACGCCACGCGACTTCACTTTGTTTACGCAGGAAAAGACTCTGGACGCCACGCGACTTCATTGTTTACGCCAGAAAGACTCTGGACGCCACGGACGTTTGCTTGTTTACGCGTGAAAGACTCTGGACGCCACGCGGACTTCACTTTGTTTACGCCGAAAAGACTCTGACGCCACGCGGACTCGCTTGCTTTACCGGAAAGCCTGACGACCACTCCACTTTGTTTACACCGGAAAGACTGTGGACGCCACGCGACTTCACTTTGTTTATTTGACTTCACTTGTTTACGAAAAGACTCTGACGCCACGCGGACATTTACGCAAATTCTTTCGTTTACGAGGAAAAGACTCTGACGCCACGACTTCACTTTGTTTGTTCTACGCTTCACTTTTGCTTACGCCGAAAGACTCTGGACGCCACGCGCCACGTTTCACTTTGTTTACGCAGGAAAAGACTCTGGACGCCACGCGACTTCACTTTGTTTACGCCGAAAGACTCTGGACGCCACGCCTTCACTTTGTTTACGCCGAAAAGACTCTGGACGCCACGTGACTTCACTTTGTTTACGCCGAAAAGACTCTGGACGCCACGTGACTTCACTTTGTTTACGCCGAAAAGACTTGACGGCGACTTCACTTCACTTTGTTTCGAGGAAAAGACTCTGACGCCACGCGGACTTCACTTTGTTTACGCGAAAGACTCTGGGACGCCACGGACTTCACTTTGTTTACCGAAAAGACTCTGACGCCACGCCAACGCGACTCTCCACTTCACTTTGTTTACCGACTTCTGGACGCCACGCGACTTCACTTTGTTTGCCGAAAAGATCTGACGCCACGCGGACTTCACTTTGTTTACGCAGGGAAAGACTCTGGACGTCACGTGACTTCACTTTGTTTACGCCGGAAAAGACTCTGGACGTCACGTGACTTCACTTTGTTTACGCAGGAAAAGACTCTGAAACAGTTTCAATCTTTAAGAGTTCACTGTCGCTTTAAATCCACACTGACTGATGAATATATGACAGTGAATATATCTGGTCCTTATACTGCCCCCTAGGGGTTTACATGAGTATGGAGCACACAAGTAATGCCACCATTATCCTCATTATCCCAAGCAATATCATCTTTTGACGAGCAAAGAAATGATTATTATTGAAAAAGTTAAAACAAGCCTTTTTTTTAATTTAAATGAATGTATTTATTTATTTTTCATATTTTTATCCTTCGAAAAAGAGGGGAAAAAAAATCTTGGTGCTAAATTTTATGATTCACAAAATTAACAAAAAAATTAAAGGATGTTTTTTCCCACGTGGTTATTTTCTCTCTTTTTTGAGGAAAAGGGAATAGTTTTTGAAAACAAACAAACAATAACAAACCCATAGTTTTTAAAATTTACTTTTTTGAACATCTACAGAAACATGGAGAAGGACTTCCTTTGCAGCTTCTCAACGTTGGTCACATGACCCTCAGCTCAAAGGTCACATGGACTCCCTGCAGAGCTCAGCATGTCCAGCAGTTAGCACATCCCATAATAACTTTTATTAGTTTTTTTTGTGTGTGTTTAATTGATTGTATTTTTCCCGTTTCGACCAACGTGAGGCGCTGTGGTGCAGCTGACGTGTCATTTACACTTAAAAGAATGTTCGTATGAGCAAAAAAAGAAAGAAAATCCCCTAACAAAGACCCCTTAATTGATGCTTTGTGAGGATTTATACACTGTAAAAAAACAACAACTGGGTTTAAAAGAAAGTAAAATAGGTTCATGGGAAATTGTTGTTTGTTTTGTTTTTTGCCTTTAAAGAAAGTTTAAGAATATTTTTATAAGATATTACAGCTTATTTTAAGCCTTAATTACTAGTGATGTGCTAAAACTTATATTATTTATTCTTAAATTTTGGACAGTTTTGTGTATTTCTTAAGCTGTTTTTCCATAATGTTAAGGTTTTTAGATTTTAATTTTAGATTTACAAGTTATTTTCAAGAATTCTAGCCAAGCTAAATTTTCTCACTCATTTTCTGATCATTTAAATCAACTCTTGTAACCTGTACGGCTGTTGTTTTTACAGTGTACTCTCTGTACACTGGAGGATGGTGTAGATGAAGAGGCTGAAGGCAAAACATCAATCAGAGAGAAAAGTGTCACGGCCTCAGACTCACAGTGGTGATCATTTTGAGAGCTGCTGTGACTTTAAAGAGGGAAAAAAAGTATCTTTGATGTTTGTTTGTGGGTTTAAATATTCACCCCCCCCCCACTCACTCCTTCACTCCCTCACTCATTTACACAACAAGACCATTTATTTCAACAAAATGTCCATAATCACATCGTACGTGGACACAGATCACAAGTCCAACTCACAGAGACATTCACACCTACGGCCAATTAAGAGTGTCCAGTTAACATCTGAATGTTTGTAAACTGTGAGATGAACCTGGAGAACCAGGAGAACCAGGTGAACCTGAAGAACCCGGAGAACCTGGAGAGAAACTGGATAATCCAAAGGACCAAGAGAAACCAGAGACCCCGAGACACTTGAGAACTCGGAGAACCTGGAGAAAACTCACATATACACCTGGTTTGCAGGTCCCTTCTTGACACTTTGAAAAGACAAAGTCCTTTCTAGAACCAGGACCAGAGACAGAACTTGTCCTTCTTCTTGCTTTTACACTTCAGTGAACGTTTGTGATTCTGGACTTTAAGTTTCCACACAGTAATTAGACTTTGACGGATTATTTAACTTTTATAAAGAACATTTTTACATGTGTGTCTGTTGCCTTCAGGGTGAAAAGCCTTCTTTTGACTGAAGTCACTTTGTTTCCTCATTTCTGATTTAATCTCCATGTTCTCTATTATTCTACGGTGAGGAAACTTTCTCTAAATATCTCTGTCTTTGAGTGAGTGAGTTTACATTTGCCCGGTTTTATAAAAATCCTGGGTGTGTCGTTGTTTTCACAGTCTCTCTCTCTCTCTCTCTCTCTCTGAGTTCAGTCGTTTCTCGACGTGGTTCAACACGTTTAAGAAACAATTTGAAAAGAAAAGGTCGATAATTGCATGTCTGCACTTCATCATCGTCATCAAGTGTGTTTAACAAATACAGAGAGACAGCCGCCACGTTTACACACACACACACACACACACACAGAGGGAGGGCAGCTGATGAACATGGAGATAAATAAAGGAGGTGGAGGAGGAGGAGAAATGGTTTAATAACACCTCCTCCCACCTTCTCTCCTCCTTCTCTCCTTCTGTCCATCATCAGCTGGACTGTGGTTTCCAGGCAGAATGGAAAAACGCCACGTTGCAGCTCCGCTCCCTCCTCTTCTTCTTCTTCTTCTCCTGCTGCAGCTGTTCTTCTCATCAGCTCTGTGGGAACAGACAGGAATAATCGAAAACCACCGCCCAGTCCGACTGAATCCACACTGAGGAGCCAAAAGAGATGGTTTTGGAGCTCGACTGCTTCTGTCTGTCTGTCGTCGGACGGCAGGTGTTTCAGAGAAGTGACTCATGAACGTGTGATGATGTGAAAAGTTCCACAGGATGAAGCTGCAGCAGTAAACGTCTCAGGAGGACACTCACTCACTCACTCCCTCACTCACAGATGTCCCAGATTAAACCATAAGGAATTACTCTAATCCAGCTTTGTTTGTAAATCACTGTAAAACAACCGCACAGAAGTACAAATTAAAGAAGCAATAAATAAAAGACATATTGCTTCACAGCAATGTAATTGTCCTCGTCCTCATCTGTTCTTCATTTATATATATAAAAAAAAAACTTAATAACTGGCAGAGACAGCAAAAATAAAGTAAAACAAACATAGCAATACAATAAAGAAACAAAATTTTGATGGCGTCTGCTTCAGGTGCAGGACGTTTGGTCCACATTTGGGTGGACTGAACCTTTAAAACCTTTAAAGTACAGAGACAAAGTCGTATATTTGTGGATTCAACCTTTAAAACTTGCCCAAGCCCCTCCCCCTTCCAAACACCTGTTTCTAACTGATTCAAATTCACAGTTTTATAAAATGACAACAAACTTCTAGAAATCTTCCCAGAACTAGAAAAAAATTGGTCTAACATTTCCCAGTCCAGACCATCGTCAGGACTGGGATTGGCTCCAGTTCCCCATGACCTTCATGTGGAATGAATGAATGACTATTGATAACAGACAGATCATGCAAACTCAACCTGGGTTCAAACCCTGGACCTTCTTGCTGTGAGGCAACAGTGCTAACTACTGTTCCACCGTGTCATCCTATCACAAATTTCATTTCTGTTAAACCAATGATCCCGTTACAGTAATGACCTCCTCTGGTTTTCCCGTAGACTTCAGTGACTCAGTGCGTGTGGCTGGTGAATGAGTGAACCATGTGTTCCAATCTGTTTCTGTGTCTGTGCTTGACCTCTGACCTCTCCGAGGAGAGGACATAGATAGAGTGTGTGTCATGAGGTCGTAAATTCTAAGAACGTGAGGAGAGAAGAAGAGTCCAGAATCCACAAAAATGGAGTCTAAAAGGGACACAAATCTCCAGTCATCAGACTCCAGAGTTCAACGTTTGTCTCAAAGCCAGATTTTGTCCATTTGTCTCCGTCCAGACTTCTGTAAACTTTTTACATTCATGTCAAAAGTCCAGTTTTAGTCAGACTAAGACAATCATTCAGTTTTCTTGATGTCATGTAAACACGTTAGTCCGACTAAAATGGAGCTCTTCTTAGTCGGACTAACACACCTGGATTATGTGATTCACAGTCCGATTGACCCTGAAGTAGAAGGACATGAGGTAGAAGCTGCAGCACTGTTGGTGGACGTCTGTCTTCAGACAACACAAGAGACATGTCCATCTCATTTGTCTCAGAGCCACAGCACTGTCCATCTCAGTATACACAGACTTGGTAAGTTGTCCAATTGTCTGTCTTAGTCAGACTAAGGCCTTAGCTTGATTAGAACTGTGCCCGTAAACCCTCAGTCACTCCTGCTTGGGTTTGCCTGCCAAACCTTGGTGTCCTTATCAACCTGAAAACCGTCTGATAGAAACAAGCTGAGGAGTGCATTTCGCCCCCTAGTGGAGCGGAGGCAGACGCACGTCTTTTAATGACTTGATTTATCTCTAGAGTTTGTTAAAGACAGAAGAACAAGCGAACGGTGCATGGAAACTGAGTGTGAGCAGAGAGTTAACATGAAGTCCAGCCTTCCAGAGCAGCAAGAGGAGGAGGAGGAGGGAGGGAGTAACGGGAGGAGGGGAGGGGGGAGACAGACGTCCCACTGGAAATGTCCTCTGTGTGAAGCGGAGACTCAGTCAGATCGTCCTCCGGCCCCGAACACAGTCGACTTTTCTCCTGGTGTCTGAAAACTGAAGGTAAGCGAGAGTTCTCACTCTGCACCAAATCTCAGGACCTCGTGTTTGTCTTTGTTTTTGTGTCACATGACTCGCGTTCATTTGCTTCTGTGGCAGAGAAAAGAGTCGACGTTTAATCCGTTTATCGTGACTTTGTTTGACCGTGAAGTTTGCAGCGAGAACAAAAAAAGCGTAACTTTTCAAGCTTAACTTAGCTTAAGGTTTTAAACTTGTTTTCCAGTTGAATAAATCAGGAAAAAAATTTAAAATAAAGTTTTTTATAGGATTTGCAGAAAAAAAAGTTTGAAGAAAACAAAAAAAGATGTGTAAACTTTTCTTCTTTAAACTTGTTTTTCAAATCAGAAAAATTAACGTTAATAAAGGTTTTTCTCCAATTTGGCAAGAACAAAAACACTCTTGTGTAAAAGTGTGACCTCCCTTTGAAGCTCAAAACACGTTTATTTTCTCCTAAACTTCAGCTGGAGTTGAACTTTTAAAACGTTTCTACTTGTAAATCAGACAAAAAGAAAACAAAGCTAAAAACACTCTGATTTTTCTGCCTTTAAACTTGTTTTAAACGTCTAAAGCTCCACCTTTAAAAACCTCACACCTCTCAGCTTTTTCCATTGACTCTAAACTTTCTTTTCAAACTACTTCAAATAAACGGAGGTAAAAAAAACCAAAACAACCAAACATCAGCTTCTGCAGAGAACGACCTCGTCTGTTATTACTGTGAACATCTGCGAGGAAAATCACCGCCTGCAGGTAAACAAACGGTGATTATGAAGCACTGAGCTCATTCTCTGCGGAGGTATTGTGCTGCCACATCGACAGCAGGAGAGGAAGGGGAGGAGGAGGAGGAGGAGGAGGAGGAGGTGGTGGTGTTTATTAAGGATTTGGAGGAGGACGGTGAGGACACATTAGCTGCTGGCGTTTGTCTCGTCCTGATGTTGTGCAGACCTTTCTCAGTGGGGGAAGAAAAACAAAGTGACACAAGTTTGTGAAGAAAAGGAGGAGAGGAGAGGAGGATGGAATTCCACTCGGTCTAATGGGAACGCTTTATTCTCACTAACGTCTCCCTCTCTCTCGCTTTACTCCCCCTTCTCTCTCTCTGTCTCCCTGATTACTCTCATGTAACGGAATGTGGGTTGCCATGGCGATGAGTTACCAGCTGTTTAAAGCGCTCCAGTGTTTGCCACTGTAAAAAATATCCTCCGAAATTTGTTACGTTTGAAAATTGTCTGCAGGAAACACATGAGGTCGAGTGTTCACACTGGTGTTATTCGATCTGCTGTACTACGGCCTGTTTCCCCTCCATTGAAAATAAATGGAACCTTTGTCTTCGTTCAGAACTGTGAGAGGACAGAATGAGACGTAACACACACCCCAAATTTGGCATTTCTTTAGAAGATGCAGTTGAGAATGAAGATTCCTCTCGGAATTTACCCACTGAAAATGAATGGAAACTTTATTCAGATTCATATTATCATTCACAACCACAAAAAAAAGAAAATGTGCAGTGGAACAAAATCCAAAAACCGTCTGAAATGTCACATGTTCCCTCAGAAATCACTGAATGTGGTGAAGTGCTTCAAACCACAGCCTCTGTGGCTGTTTGATTGTTGAGGTGGCAGAAGGAGGAGGAGGAGGAGGAGGTGGTGGAGGTGGTGCAGGAGCAAAGGATGCTGGGAAATATCAGGCCAGCTTGGCAAATGTCTGGAAAAGCTCTTTATCCTCGACAGGAAGGAAGGAAGGATTGATTGTGTCTGGAAAAACCTGAGAGTCAGAGAAGAGACGGAAAGACAGAGAGACTCATTCTATCAAGAAATGATATAGTTTATTACAGTATGCAGATGATGTACAAATACTGCATTTAATGTTATATAACTGGTCATTTGTAACACCACAATTTTTATGAACAACAATAAAGTTAAGAGGAAACGGAGAGAAAAAGACACTGGTATAAAGACTGTGTACTATACTTAATACTATTTAATTACCACTTTTCAAACTAATGTTTAAAGCTTTATAAACGGCCGTATATAATTATAATTAATTACAAGTAAAAGACGGTAATTATAGAGCGACGGGAGAAAAGAAACAGATAATTAAAAGACAGACAGACAGTTATGTGACTTATTTATTTCTCGACTTGTTACAGGCTTTTATTTTGTCACTTTTGACACTTCCTGTCCACCAATCACCGTTTTCCTCTGACTTTGTAGTAAAAAAAAAAAAAACAACCTTCAAGAGTTTGGTGTCACATGACCTGTGTGATCAGATGACATAGATCCAGATCACATAGATCCAGATCACATAGATCGAGTTCCCCACTGAAAATGTCTCTTTGTCTCGTCTCGCTCTAAGGGGACTTCCCTCCTCGTCTCATTCTGTGGACACACACTGTCTCTCAGTCTGTCTGTCTGTCAGGGGTCTCGGTGCCGGTTGAGGATTAAAAAGAAAAAAAGAAAGGGGCGGGGCTACGATTGAAACCAGAAACAAGTGTCTTCAGGTCACTGAGCTTTAATTAAGTCAAACGTTTGTTTTGTCGGATGGAAGCGGTCTGGTATAAAGTACTTTGAAGGGACTCGTGAGTAATGTCCAGACACTGTTGTTTGTCTGTACTGTTTGTTTGCAGAGAGACAGACAGGCAGACAGACGCATGGATGTCTGCAGGTTGTTTTTCCTTCTGAATCCGCCTGTTATGTCACAGAGGAGAAGAAAAAGACAGAATTCCTCTAAATCTGTCGGAAAAAGAGAGACAGAAGCAGGAGAAAAATAAGACCTGGGCCGGCATCAGTGGTTCCAGTCCGGGTTGTTTACCTCCGTTTTGCGAGTTTGCACTTGTTTACTCTTGTTTACATTTGTTTACTTTTGTTTACCTCCAAAATTAAATGCACCAGAGGAGAAAAACGGCTCCTTTATGAGCCTGAAGTTTCCCTTTTAGCCTGGGCGCTGTTTGATTATGAGAGCAGCTTTCCAAATAAAATACACTCTCTCTCTCTTACTTCTTTTTTTCGCTGTTACGTCAGTTTGTCCATCTGTCCGTCTCCGTCTGTCCTCAGCGGCGCGGAAATACAACGAGAACACCGTGTGCCTCCAACTCAAACACTGAGCGGGCGATTTTTGCGACTCGTACGTGTCAGAGGTTCAGGTTTTTACGAAACTTCCCGTCAGCCGACCCCCGACCCCCACCTGCTCCACCTCAGCTTTTTCAAAGGGACAGAGAAGTTTCCTTGTGAACGCGTCCTCTGCCAGAGTTTCTGTATTTTTCCACGGTACAAACCTCTTTTTTTGGACTTTTCTAACCATTAAAGACGGCGATCGTCACAAGTCAGAGTCTGAATTTATGTAGCGCTGCATTTGTTTTTATTTTAATGCAACACATACGTGCAAAATGTTCCCATGTTGACATAATATCCATTTACTGGAGTGTAGTGCTCAGCCATATAGTGGAGAAGTTGTTTATCTCTTGTACTCAGTTTGAGATTTTATCCTTTTATCATGTGTGCAGATCAGGAGAGTTCCCTTTCATGTTCTTTAATCTCAAAATATAGGTTTTTCTGTGCCGTCATAACATTACGAACAAAGTTAGGCTTTAAAGCCACAGTAGGCAACTTATTTTCGTCAATGTTGATGAGGAATTCCACAACAACCTTCTTATGTAGGTTTATAAAGCGCCAACTCCTCTGCACCAAACCCCATAGAGAATATCAGTCATTTAACATCACAGCACACAGGAGTTGTTAAATCCACTGCTGCCTCCATCAGTAAGTTCTAATGTGTTATTTTGCGACTTTTGAGTTTAAAATCCTCTGTTTAGATAAACATCAGTGACACAAACTGACCACACGAGGCAGCAGTAGACCTGCAGCCCCTGAGTCACCGTGAGCTTAAATCACTGATTTTCTCTATGGGGTTTTGGGTATGGGAGAGGGCGGGGTTTACAAACTTCAGCTTTCAGGTAGAAAGACACCTAAATATCCTTCAGAAGCTGCTGGAGAACCTATGTAGACTTCAGTTAGCACCAAAACTCAAAAGATATGAGGTTTGTCCATTATGGGCTACCTTAAAAACCAAAATGGCCGTCAAGTTACTCACTGGACTGTTAGCTAAAAGCTGAAATCAGTTTTTCTTTATACGACAGCTGGCAACCCACACTCCAAAAAGGCTTTAATGCTGCTTTATATCATAAATGAGAGTTTCTATTGAAGATAAGATAATAGTGTAAGCTCGTATAGCGTCCTAAGAAGGCCGCGGCTCGTAAAAACTTGTACAAACTCGATTCCAGGAAAGAATGTTGCGTATTATTCACGGCCGTGAAGTACATTTTCTGTGTGTTGTCCTGTTTTGTTGCTCGAGGGTTCGTCAAACACTTTTCCACTTGTCACGGACGATGAGCAAACTTTAGCCTTTTTCACCGCATGTGTCCAAACACGTCGGGTTCCATTCAGATTCAGACGCTGCGTGTCGAGAGAGGCCCCCGCCGCATTTTTTAAAGTCAGACGCCCGGCAACCAATCTGTGAAATGTCAGCCTCGCTTTTCCCTCCTGCTTTTTGTTGTCTCTTCAGTGTTGACGGACACGTTGAACGACAGATATCGTCTAATTTCCGTTTGTTCTGAAGCCGTTGCTAATCTAATCTGCGGGGCAGGAATCCAGAGTATGTGCGGCTCTGGCGGATAAAGTCTGCTGATCTCCTGCAGAGTTCCGTCCAAACTGTGTCAGCTCGCGTTCCTTTTATCCCTGCAGGAAGAATGCTTTCCATCGCAGCAGAGAAAACAACAGATGCAGCAGACTCTCATAGTGGTTTTCCACACTGTAGACACATACAGTATATCTTTGTGTTTGTAGATGTGAGATTATTCCTCATGTCTGGGCTTAAACGGCCGATAACGGACACAGAAACATGGAGGAAGACCAAGCAACGTTACGCTCCCCTACAGAACAAAGATGCCCTTATTTAGACACTCCGACGTGACATAGTAAAGCTCCGACAATGGCTGCTCACATGGAGATTATGGGATTCAGCTTCTAAGATTATATCCCTGTGGCGATATGTCAGAAATTACACTTTTACATTATTTAATGGTCTTACTTTCTCTGTTTTGTTCTCTTGGCTAAAGAGTTACACTTTCCATGTTATAAATTTAATTTAGCATTTATGACGTAGCTGTTTTTGGCAGTTACATGGATTACGGCACAACAGTGACTTTGTGTGGAAATCTGGAACCCTTTGAAATGTTGGGACACAAAAGTTGTCTGTTGCATTTTTGAATCTGAAATAGACTGGGGCTTAAAAAGTGTAATAAACCCCACCAAGAATGAGCCAAATATTCTGCAATTGATCAAAAATGTCTTGTTTTAAGATAAAAAAAACATAACTGTGCACATTTTGCTTGGCTATAATTCTTAAAACTAACTTGTAAATAAAGCCACTTTCAGACGGTAATGTGCATTAAATCAAGGAAAAACTGCCCAAAAACGAGACGAAGCGTAAAAACTAGAATTGGGTGGTATATCCAGTTTTTAAATTACATATTCCATACACATTATGTGTATAGATTAGTTTTTCAATTTCTATTTTTGCAGTGTATACAGTGAAACGTATATAAAGGTTTTCTACAAATGTTCAGTCGTTTCTCAGAGCAGTCGAGTGGAAACTAACATCGGTGCATATGTGAGGAGCAGAGTTTGTGGAGAAATGCAGCGTTTAAAGACCCGAAGATGTTGTTTTTTTTCAATTTCTCCATTTGGTGCGATCAGTTTCTGAGAGAAAATCCCTTTCAGCTGCTGTAACGATGAAACGACAGCCTGGGAAAGTCTTTTATGACAAAAACGTCCAGCAGATGCAGACAATTTGAGGCCAGAAAACAAAGAAGTTTTACACAAGTCTGCAGACAGAGATCATGTTGTTTTCGTCTGGAAAACTGTCGAGACACTAACTTGTAGTTTAAACCTGTGCTGAATATCTTTATATTGTGAAGTACAGAGATTTTGCTCAGTGAGTCTCAGGTTACAAGGACGCGATGAGGACAAACAACCTTTAAAATAAATAAAATCACAATAAAAGCTCATTTTAAAATGTTGAACTAAAGATATCTTAAAGTGTTTGTTTGTCTTTGTGTCTCCAGACGCAGACTTTGAAGATGAGGGTGTGGATTGTCTTCCTCCTGTGCCTGGCTGGACACGCCATGGCTGCTCCTGTGAGTCCCACTGTGTCTCTCTTTGTGTGTTATTACTCACATTCTGGGGACAAAATGTTCTCCATTACATAAATGATTACATTTTAAAATAAAGACATGTTGTATGGTTAGGACAAGGTTAAAGTTAGGCTTAAGGTTACATTAAGTCTCCAGGAAATAAATGAATGTCAATGTACGGTCCTCTGAAGTCAAGGAAACCATACGGTGTGTGTGTGTGTGTGTTGGTTTTCAAACTTTATAAATGTGGTTTAAGGTTTAAAGACTTATTTTTTAGGGTTAGGATCAGGGACAAGATGACTTACTTTATCATTGAGTGTCCTCACAACTATAGAAAGACAAGAACTTGAGTGGGTGTCCACTTTTGTCTTTTAAGAGTGTCTTCCTGTCTTTATGTGTTTTCCTTTTCCTTTGTGATGCAGAGCTTACGTGTGAGAGTGTGAGTTTCACAATGTTTTTGTGTTCCTGTGTTTATCTATGTGTGTGTGTGTGTGTGTGTAAACCTGGTATTCCTTATGTTGTGGGGACCTAACCCTGTTTACACAATCGCATTATGGGGACTCACCTTCCTTATGGGGACAAACATCAAGTCCCCATCATGTAAATTACTGCATTTTAATGTGAAGCATGTTTTAAAGTTAGGCTGAGGTCAGAGATTAGGTTAAAGTCAGGATTAGGATTAGGTCAGTAGTAGTTATGGTGAAAATTAGATTAAGTTTTCAGGAAATCAATGTAAATCAATCAATGTCCTCTGAAGTCATGGAAACCAGAGAGTGTGTGTGTGTGCGTGTGTGCGTGTGTGGAACTCCCGACTGTAAACTGTGTTTGTGTTCATGTGTGGGTATAGACCTTGCATGTGTGTTCTTGTATTTGGTGCCTCATTAGGACTGTGCATTAACACCACCTTTGTCAGGACCAGTAGTCCTCATGGAGACCAAACCCGGTCCTAATAAGACGTAATGTCATTTCCGAGGAACTGGTTATGTTTAGGACTACACATGTGAGTATGTGTAGCTTTGTGAGGACCACAACATTGAATAAACCAAACGAAGTGAGGACATTTTGGTTAAGTGGGGACATTTTGGAAAAGTGAGGACGTTTAGAGTCTTCACAACTTTAAAGGGCTTTTGTGGGTTAAGAATTGGTTTTAAGGGGGTTTGGTGTGTAGTTGTGATGGCTAAGGTTAGGAAAAGGGATTGGGGAATACATTATTGTCTATGAGGGAAACCTGTAGATGAGATCACCTGCTTTAGACTTCCTTTAACGTCTCTGACTTACTATGCGAGTGTGTGTTCCTGTTTAAGAGTGTTAATTGTTCACCATGTATGTGTGTTCCAGACTGAGGAGGTGCTGGTGACTGAGGAGGAGCTGGTGACTGAGGAGGAGCTGGTGACTGAAGAGCCCATTTTCGAGGTCAGTCCAGATGTTTGTGGTTTCCTTGAAACGTCTTTAAAAAGCTCCTGAAACTGAAAAAATAACAAATTCACTACACTGAGTTTGTTTTTCCTGCAGCCGACATTTCCCCCTGAGTATTCACCACTGTGTGTGTGTGTGTGTGTGTGTTTGTGCGAGTGTTTCTCCAGCTGTTCAGTGTGTTCATGTATGACATCATCTGCTCCTGACTTCCTTTACTCTAGTTTTTTTTTTTGTCTTTAAACACAGACACAGTGTGTTTGGTCACCTCTTTGTTGTTGTTTCCTTTGAAAAAAAAACAAAAACCCAAAACACTTAAATAAATTCTCTTAAAAAGGACCATCACACATATGCCTTAAACCCAAAACTGAATGCAAATACTTGTTCTCCTCTGAGTTTAATTTGGCTGCTGAGCGAAGCAGCTGCTCACAGAGAGATAATCTGATCTGTGATGGAGCTTTTGGGAAGTCCACTGGTATTTGGTCTCATGACGACTTGTAGTGGAAGTGGCGGTGAATTCTCGTGTGAATGTCCACGGTTGAACAGACTCAGAGGATCACAGGAAATTCAACTTGGGGAAGAGTCTGCAGTGAGAAATCATAGTTTATGGGTCTCTGGTTTTGATTCTACCCTCATGTATGAGGCTTATCTTCAACATTCTGCGACATGTTTGGATGTAAATACCTGGAAATAGAAGCTGTAATTGAAGACTTAAGCTTTGTTTTGTTTGTATAGTACATTTCGTACAAGAAGACTTGTCTTCCGGCTTGGTGAGCATGTGAGGTCGGTCTCCGTCCCCCGTAAACTCAACTTTGCAAAAACCCGCATTTTTCTTATACCCTCAACATCCCAAGTAAGAACGGACGTCTCACAAACTCGGTATAACATCGTGTCACCAGGAATAAAACAAAACAAAGAGGAGCGAGAACGAAGCTTCGCGCGCTTGAGAAAGCACATGCTTAGCTAGCATCGAATGTCTGCTGGAAAAACACAGAGCTAGCATAGCGACGGATCTCAAAATCTCCTTCGCTGTCCTGGAATCAAGACTGGAAAGAATGTAGACCACGGTGTTAGATCGCAGACAACGTATCATCTCACTGGAAACCAGTGCCAAGTCAGATGACCATCGTATTCCTACTCTGGAGTCGAGGTTGGTAGCTTTAGCCGATAGCAACAACAAGCTACTAGCAAGGAAGCCGGAGCCGCAGGAATAATATCGGAATCATTGGCCTTCCTGAATCAATCGACGGGCCAACACCCACAATGTTTTTCTCAAAGTTGTAATAACTACTTGGGGAGGAGATCTTAGAATTCCCTCCCGAGCTCGATGGAACACACAACTGCCAAGCCACAACCAGGATCGAGGCCACGGCCTGTGATTACCCGCCTACACTGCTATTGGATTAAGGACCTAATCATACAAGAGGTCCCGCAAAAGAAGAGAGAAACTACAATATCAAGGAGCCCCCTCCAGCTCTTCGAAGACTAGGTGATTGAAGAACGTGCAAAATACCGGACGGTGATGGTTTTATTTAAAAACAAAAAAATGGCTACTCAAAGTGCTTCCTATCACAATAAAAAACATATGAACATGTCTTTGATGGATCAAAGATGAATTTTTAAGATTGTTTACTGAGCAAAAAAAAAGTCTGTATCGTTTAAATGATGTTACTAAATTTGAATATGTCAGCAAAGGTTTGTGTTTGTTTTTTGTTGAGTGGAGCTGGATAAAAACCTCTTGCAAAAGGTGATGGAGCATTAAAAACTGACATTTGGATTTGTTTGGGTTATAAAAATTGGGATTCCCTCATCTGGATTTGTCCCAGATTTAATTTTGATCCCTACAAATCTTTGCCTTACATGGAGAAGTCAAATAAATAAATAAATAAATAATAATAATAATCTTCCTCATCTGGGGCTCCATGTTCCTCCTGCTCCAGTGTAAACACTCGTTTGTGGAGTCGAAATCTCCATGTGAATGTTTTTACTGTTTCCTGCTGCTGAAGTCCAGAGGGAGTTCAGATCCCACAGCTGGTAAATTTAATTCGCTCGCTCGCTCCGCGACTGACCGCTAGGAAGCCATCGCGTCTTTCATGGCTTCACCACATATGGATCCAGCTGCTCGTTGTTCAGGGAGGAACCTTCCGCGCCGCGGATAATTACGTGGTTTGCTTCAAAGTGGACGTCGTGCAGAAATAGGAAAACAGAGACAGGAAGTAAAACATGTGACTCTCTGCAGTTTTTTGAAAGCTGCTGACCTCTGACCTCCGACCTCTCATGTTTAGGAGGAGACCGAGGTGGGAGTGAACCCAGTGCAGGTGGACGTTGGAGAGTTTGACGAGGCCATTGAGGTCATTGAAGACGCTGAGGAGAGTAAGTTCACGCTTGTGTTTCGTTATAATTCCCTTTTCCTACAAGTAAAAAAAAACCCAAACAAAATGTAATCCCAGGTTTAAATTAATGACATGAAAAATCTAGCATTATTTCCTTTATTTTCTAGCCATTTCGACTTAATTTCCTCTAATTTCTCCCCAAACATGATCATGTTGATCTGTAGACAAATACTTGTCTGAGGAAAAATAACTGAGAATAAAAACATAAAAAGCAGATAAATGACTGACAATTAAAACAATCAAAATTATTCTCAGCCATGTTTTCAGGTAAATAATAAATACAAGTTTAAAAAAGGGAAGGTAATAAATAGTAAATGTGCATTTATTCCCAGGTTTAAAAAAAAGCAGAATATGGCAGAATTTTTGAAAAAAATGTTACTAATTTGTTTATCTATAAATAATCGCAGCCCATAATGTGACTGTGTGAATGTTTCAATGAGTAAAAAGAACCATTGTCTTCATAGGATTTCTCAATTCATGAATCATTTTGTTCATTTAATATCTTTTCTAAACTTGAGTTTACATACATTTGCTTCAAAAAGAAAAATAAATCTATCATTTTTAAATTTCCTCTTACATGACACAGCACTAACTGAATGGTGCAACTTGTCTTTTTTTGTATAGGGTAAATGATGAAATTTGTCCAAAAAGTCCTTTAATGATATAAAAGGGAAAAATAAGTTTAAAGAGTTGTAAAAGTTTGTGTTTTCATGTGCGTTTTATTCTGAAAAGCGGAATAAATATAGTGAAGTAAAATTCCTGGAAAGTGTTTGTTTGTATTGCAGACACGACGGTTCAAAAATGAAATATGTCGTGTTTTCTGCTGCCCACAAGAATCTGCTTCTGCGTCCGTTTGTGACAACTTTTGATTTAACTTGCGTTTTCAGTCTCAGCTGCAGAGTTTCACGAAGCTTCGACACTGACAAACTCACACAGCCGTAATAACAGAGCGGCTCATTCTCTGCGAGGAGGCTGTAATTTAAATGTTCCACTTTGATTCAGGAGGAAACTCAACCCAGAAACTGTAGCCACAGGAAAACTGTTCAAACATCCACTGACTTCAGTCACACACAAACCAGACAAATGAGACATTTTGTGCTGCTTAAAGTCGCTTTTAAAAAGTAGTCAAAACAGTTTATTTCTGTCATTATTGATAATTCATTCTATAATAATATTTTGTCACAATGTAAATTAAGTTGGTATTAGAGAAAATTAGACTTTGACCAATCAGAGGACAGTTCAGAGAGAGAGAGTGCACCACCTAGTGGTTGTTCGAGTAAGCAGACGCATTTACATGTCCTTTTGTTGTTCCAGCATCGGTAACATCTGCCTACACTGCAAAGAAACTTAAAAAAGGGAGTCTAAAAGAGAGTCAGTTATCAATAAAAGCAATACCACAAGAATCAAAATGGGCGGAGTCTTTTAGAAATAAGGGGAGGGAATTAAGCGCTCATGAGATGTGTAGACGCCGTTCATATTGACACCTGACCACAACTAAAGAAAACCTTGAAAACGTCACTATAGATGGACTTTAGCACATGTGCTAGCCTAGCCACATGATAACAATAAAAAAGCACATACTTCTGTCCCACATGCTGTCCAGTCAGAGTCAGTGGTTTATATACAAGGAGGTCGTTCAACCTAATGTAAATTGTTTGAAGAAACAATGACTCTCCCTTGTGGCACTTCAAAATAAATCACTTTGACTGTATGTTGGCAAGTAAGACCTTGTTTTCAAGTACCTCATCTTATAGTGTTGAGTATTTTTTAATTGTAATACGTGATCATTTAATGCCCCATCCTTTTAACACAACAAAAAAATGCCCAACTCCAACTCCCCAAACTCAGATATTATCAATATTTGTTGTAGTTAATCAAGAACACGACTAAATACTGAGAAGATAAAGATCAGTTTTCACTTGTTTTGTTTATATATGTATATAAAAATTTAATAAATGACTTTGAATCAAGGGGACTCAGGGAACCTGATTGTTGAGTAACTGTGTGTGTGTTCTGGTGCAGATCCCTGCATGAACTACCACTGCAAGAGAGGCAAAGTGTGTGAGGTCGACGAGGACAACACCCCTATGTGTGTGTGCCAGGACCCGTCCACCTGTCCACCTGCCGAGGGAGACTTCGAACATGTGAGTTTCTTTAATAATAAAAAAGTCATGAGATGGAAAAAACAAGACTATATAAAAATAAGTCCATAATTATGGAAATTGTAAAAATATTCTCTGACTTTTTAAATCCAAATGGTAGTTCGTAATAGTTGAAGTTGTAAAACTGCTAGTATTTCCAGACGTTTTTTTTTTTACCAAAAAAACACTTTTGCAGCATCCAGATATTCTTGTAGTACCTGTAATATTCACCTGCTCACGGCCAAATTAACCCATGACTTAACTCTCGGATGATCCCACATTAACGTGTAATCAAACTCTTGCGCTCTTTCTTTCAGAACTGCGGCACCGACAACAAGACCTACGAAACCGCCTGCCACTTCTTCGCCACCAAGTGCACCCTGGAGGGAACCAAGAAGGGCCACAAGCTGCACCTCGACTACATCGGACCCTGCAAATGTGAGTCCAATCACAACATGGACGATGTCAATAGTTGGATGGTAGTATTTTGTAGTTTTAGTTTCTTAACTGATTATTTTACACATTTACACAGATTAGAATATTAAGAAGATTCTCGTTCAACAATGCTAGACAGCTAGCTTGAATGAAATAGCCTATTAGCTACACTGCAAAAACTGCCCGACTACAGGTACGCCAAATTTTTAGTTTTTCTTGTTTTAAGTAACAGAAAACTGTATTTAGGGTCAGCAACTTTTGTTTACATAGAATACTTTAAACTAGCTTGTAAATTTAGTTAATTTCAGGCTGTAACGTTCCTAAAAATAAGGAAAACAAAGCAAAGACTTTACCGATATTCAGTCGTGTAAGACATGTTTACTTAAAATAAGTCTTCCTTTTCGTTATTAAGTTGACTTAAGGTTAGAATTCCTTGTGTTTGAGCACACACCAGGCAAAAGGCAAGATTCTTGAAAATAATTTTTTTGTAGTGTAGTTTTTTTTGGCTCACTTCCTGCAACATTAAACCCATAAAAGGTCTGTCTGGTGCAAAATTCCAGACAGAAAAATTAGTTTTTCTTGAGATAACACAGAGGTTGCAATAGATCTGACTGCAGTTTGTGGATTTAGCCGATTTTCCCTTTTATCGTCATGTTTTTACATGCTGTGGTTTCTGATTTTTATCTCAAACCCGAGGCTAAACCTGAAGCCCAAAGTCTCAGAATTTTGCCTCTGATTCTTTGCACTGATGTGTGATGAGATTGAAGGAGGACGAGACGCGTTCAGACACGCAGGACACATTTCTGACACTGAACAATTTCAAGTGAACACGAAACACACGGGTGGGCAGAGGGTTCACATGGAGATCAGGGTGTAACTCGATGAGCCAAAGCATGACTGGAGGCAGGATAAAAATCATTATGATAAAATTTATTTATTAAATTTCTGACGGGATTTGTTTTGAATTTCCTCAAATTATTAATCAGTGTCTTAAAGTGTAACTAAACCCCTAAACCACTTGTTACACCAGCTACTGCATTCAAACTTTGACACTGGCTTACTTAGTCCAATCAGCATGAGGATTATTAACCATTTTATAAATGCTGGTCCTGTCGCCCTCAGCCCAATTTTTGGCATTTTTCAAAATCAGACACTGGGTTTAGTTACCCTTTAAGGACCGTTATGTTCTAATGAAAGTTTCCGGAGAAGACTTTCCTGATGTTTGTCGCGTCTTGGCCCCCCGCAGACATCGAGCCCTGCCTGGACAACGAGCTGAAGGAGTTCCCCATGCGTATGAGGGACTGGCTGAAGAACGTGCTGGTGACTCTGTACGAACGCGACCAGGACAACGACCTGCTGAACGAGAAGCAGAAGCTCAGGGTGAGGACGCAGAGACGCGTTTATACTACTAACCATGAAATAAATGATAAGCCTGCAATGCCTTATACTTAGAAACATCCTAACTAGACCCAATTCCACTGGCTTGGTCCCGTTTGGTTTGGTTCCATTGGTCCCGTTTGCCTGGAGCCACATAGTTTTGAAATGCCACCAAAGTCCAGGCCATAAAAAGGTTAAAAAAAAGCGATGTTTACATGAAGTGGAGACCCTTTGAAAGAGAGAAGTTGTGTATAAATAATGGGACATTTTGTGTCCTAGTTTGAAACTGGTAAAGGTCTTTGAAGTGGCTCATAACGCGTGAAGTCTAATCCAAACTGAGAGTGTAGTTATGGACCAACTTTACAAGCTGCCATGTTTAAACGTAGATGTGTTTTTTCCTGAATGTTTTTTTCAGGTGAAGAAGATCTACGAGAACGAGAAGAGGCTGCAGGCTGGTGAGCACTCTCTGGACCTGCTCGCTCAAGACTTCCAGAAGAACTACAACATGTACATCTTCCCCGTTCACTGGCAGTTCGGACAGCTCGACCAGCATCCAGCTGACGGGTACGTTACGAACTCTTGTTTTAATTGGTTTATCTGTAAGTTTGTCCTTATGATAGCAACGTCCTGTCTTAAGTTGTTGGCGGACCAATCCGAATTCTTTGTGATGGGTAGGGGATCACCCAAGTATGCTCCCAAGAAATCCATTATCCATCTATTTGAATGGGCAAAACAATCATATCTCTGACAAAACCCATCAGAATTGAGTAAAATGTGGTGTGTGTATGCAGGATCAGACACTCTAGCATCAGACTGAGTTTCATTCAGATCTGATCTAGACATCTTAACAGATTAGGACAAGTTTTGTCTTGCTTATGGTAAAAGCTAAGCTGGTATAGTCCTCTACAGATCCAGAGAGTTCTTCTAAGCATCACAAGCCTCGACAGTTTTTAGTGGATGAAAAGATGTCCAAAAGCTACTTTTGGACAGAAGTCAGACTTGAGAGTCAGCACGTGTTTGAGCCTGTGGAGGGAAATATCTGAGCTGCTCAGGCAGAACGAGGAACAGAAACGCTGATGATGTGGCAGCTGGACTCACTGATCGCTTATTTTACTCTGCATGGTCCAAGTGAACCGACCTGATTAGACTCATGAATGTGTAAAAAATCTGATCGTTTAAGCCTCAGAAATGCGTCTGCCAACTAAGTGAACAGAGCAGATATTCCTCTCAAATGTGACTTGTACGTCCTTAAAAATGCAACAATGACACATGTGGACACTATCGATGATCACCATTCAAACCATTGAACTCAAGGTTTCATGCCCATTAAGTCTTTGACAGACCATGACGAGGACAGTTTATGCAACTGTATATTCACTGGTACTGTAGGTCACTTGCAACCATGCTCCTAATGGACGACACCAGTTGTCAGTCACACTGGTGTCCACATTTGGTCTTTGTTTTCAAAAGTGATTGAGGTGACTGAGCAATAATCACCAAGAATAACTTCAAAGATTAGCAGTAGCTAGCAGTAGCCTTGTTTAAATAACCTCCAGCTTTCACTGCAACATATATGAAGGCTGCTAGCTACTGGCTGCTAGCTTCTGGCTGCTAGCTACTGGCCTTCTCTGTGGTTGTTTTCATTCTGAAGTTGCTTCTAAGTTTCTGTGAGCTGGTGAGCAAGTGTGCGGAAGTGTGTACCAACTGACTCAACAAAAACTTTCAAAATCACTCTTTCATTTTAACAGCAGTTTCCCCAGGTTTTAAAAGACAAAGCAAGATTTAAAACCCCCCTGGTGAGCCTCAGACATGATGTGCGCTTACCAACTGTGTGGAAGTGGAAGGTTTATATACACAGCTGTGGTTGATTGTGAATGAGTCTCAGGTGTGCAGTGAGGTCAGCCACGCCCACACAACTTCAAATAAGCTGCAAAAAGAAGCCAAATATGCTTAAAATGAGGAAAATAATCTGCCATAAGATTAAGCAAATTTAGCCTGGCTAGAATACTTAAAACTAGCAACTTTCAGACTATAATGTGCCTTAAAATGAGGTAAAAGTGGACAAAACTGGCCAAAATGTAAGTAAATTCTTACATGACAGAATTTCTTTGCTGTGATTAGTCACAAGGACACACCAATCCTTTAATGCAAACCATTGTTTCAACTTGCTACTGGTAACTTAAGAATTAAATAAGCTTTATTATCTTATCAAGACAAACTTTTCTAGTTCTTTGACATGATTGTTGTTATTTGTGTTTACCTTCAGATACCTGACTCACTCAGAGCTTTCCCCTCTGCGTGCTCCGCTCATCCCCATGGAGCACTGCACCACTCGCTTCTTCGACGAGTGCGACACCGACGGCGACAAATACGTCGCTCTGGAGGAGTGGGCCGCCTGCTTTGGCCTGAAGGAGCGTGAGTATAATTTAGAAAAAAATGATTCATAATGATTCAACTTGAAAATTCATTCAAAACATTCACAAAACATCCGACTTTCTTCCCTCAATTCACAGTTACATCTAAAATTTCTCTGAATTTTCTGGCCTATTCTAGGATTTTACATAAATGTGGAAGATTTAGAAGGTTTAAAATATAAGTTCATCACTTGACTTTAGTCACTAAATGTGACTTTTTCTGCTTAATTTGCACTGATTTCTTTAATCTTTTGTGTTTGCAGAGGATGTTGACAAAGACCTCATCATCTAATAAGCAGCAGCAGCAGCAGCAGCCGCAGCAGCCGCGTGACAACTCCTAGTCGCTACTAACGGGACGAAGGTGCTGATCCCTAAGTTAAAAATCACAGTAACGGTGCTAACGACAAATTTGTTTTTATTTTCTTTGGTTTTTATTTTTTAAATAATGACTTTTTCTACCTATACCACTAAAAAAACAAAAAAGATTAGAAAAGAGAAACGTGCACAGTCTGTACTAACAAACAAAAAAAAACCCAGTAAAGAAAACTAAAGACCTCTGATGTAAATGTATGTTGTTTGACAATATTATAACAAATTGTCCGGGGCTTTAATCGCATTGGAACGATTTAATTTGAAAGGAGACAAAAACTGTAAAAGTCCAAAATAAAGTTTCTAAATAAATGCTCCCTCTGCTTGCTTTTTACAAAACAAATATTTAGTTTTTGCACTCCTTTGGTGGTGGACTCCTTTTTCTGCTGTCATTCTGTGTATCTTTATGTTTTATTTTTTATTAATATTATTATTGTTATTTTGAATCGTTTGACTACTGCTAAACAAATTAAGACGATATAGTGTTTTGGACGTTGACATGAGAGGGGATATCTCGCAGGCTGAGAGTTGTTCTCACGTTTCAAAATGTTTCTATTCACACTGAGAGCTCGAGCTAAACTCTTTCCATGAATAAAAGACTCTGGGAATCTCTGCGTGCGTTCAGATCTGCGTTTCTTTCTCCTGGTTTATATTTGACCTCCAGTAACACACTTTTATGTCGTCGAAATCTTTTAAAAACTAAAGTCGCTAAAGTCGAAAAATATGACATTTGAACTTGATGGAGGCAGCTGTGGATCAACAACTCCTGTGTGCTGTGATGTTAAATCACTAATTTTCTCTATGGAGTTTGGTGCAGGGGGAGTGAGTGGTCAGAAAAAGCTGTCTAACATTGAGATAAAGAGGAAAACAACCTTAAGATGTAAAAGTAAGTGCAGTGCAGATTTTGTAGTGGCTAAAAACAGATCTCCACTGTGTCTCCACTGGCAGCCATGTTCTCACAGAGCGTGCCTGGTTATGTCACAACCGTACATAAGCACAAAATGAACTACCGCTAAAGTCAAGGTGAAGACATTTTTCTCAGAAAACTGGATGAAGTACAAAAAAGTGGTTGGAGAGACTTAAAACGACAAGAAATCAGGCTCTTGGAGACACAAATGCTGCACAATTAACAGTTTGAACTCAACGTTTACAGTAGAGAGAGAGGAATCCCCAACAGAAACTGGTTTTACGGCTTCACACTTCACTGTTACTCAGTGTTTTCTGGTGTCTCACTGTGCTCACGGTCCCCTGGGGAGAGAGGGAGAATCACTGAACCCTGTTACCATCCCCACCCGTTCATCCAGACTCAAGAATGTGAAACAACAGCAGAGCCTCGTCCACAAAGCCTGGAGTCCCTCCTCTCCTCTCAGCCGCAGCAAGAAAAAAAGAAAAACCTTCTCATTTTCCAACACTCGTCGAAGCAGAGAGAGAGAGAAGAAGAAGGGGAGGGTTTGGTTCTGTGTTTAAACCCTGGGAAGTTAAAGTTTGTCCACTTCACTACTGACACCACAAGACTAACAACTAGTTCAGAAAGAGCTACGTCAAGCTTCTTTACTGAAAGGGTGTAGGTGTGATGTTTTAATGCCTGGGTGGATCCACTAAAAAACCTGACAAACGGCATTCTCTTTGTCAGTGGTTGTTCTGATTTGTGTGGTTTTGTTTGAAGTCGTGAAAGAATTGCGACATCACAAACACTTTAGAAGTAGTCAGAGAAAGAAGGAAAAACACCACAGTGGAGCTCAGAGAAAATCCTATCGTGGTTACTATTCGGTATCTTTCAGAAACATTTAGTATTTCAACAAGTTAAGTTGTAAAAACTCACTACAAACATTCCCAGCTAACAACGTGAAGATGAATGTAGGTCTCAGTGTTGCAGCAGAATTGACAAAGCTGCCAAAAATGAGGCAGAGGAAGAAGGAATTCGCTAAACCTCACCCATAATAATCTAATCTAAGCCTCCAGAATCACAAACCAGGCCCCTGTTGGACGATACCAGCGGTCAATCACACTGCTGTCCAATCTACAGAACTGACAACCATGTTGTATTGTAAAAAATCTGAAAATGTTTACAATAAGTTACCCAATTTCCCCACAGACCTACATTCAAACTCACTACCAGAAGAGTCGCGCCCTAGTGGCTATCCACCATATTCTTATTTCCTAATTGACTTCAGTAAAGAATCCAGAAGTCCGTCCATTATTTACAGTATATCTGGTCTAAAGTTCCCACCAATGCCGATAAGAGCCAAAGCTGGCGGTCAAAGGTCCGGGTTGCCCTCAAACTCATAATCCTTTTTTCACCATGTGAGCAAATGGTCTTAAAAGGGATACTTCAGATTTTTACAAGATTGACGCAAAGATTGCATCTAAATGATCAAATTTGTGAGTGAGTGAAGTAACCTGAGTGTATCTCATTTGTAGCAGCCGTAATAAGAGCTTAGCAAAGTTTCTAAACATCCAGGAAAAGAAATGTTGGATGTAGATAACATTATCTACATTACAGCTATGTACTTATGTAGTACTTATGTATGTACTTCAGTACCACAGTTCTATTTTCCTCAGTACTCATGAATTCTCCTTGTTTGTGTGGATGACTCATCATTAACCTTTTAATATACTGAAAAAATTAAATGGAAGTCAGACTTAAACCAACTTAATGCTTTATTTGTCTCAAAAGGTAACTCAATTACAATAGTCTCCAAAAGACTATACATGCATATAATTTACAAATGAATGAACAAACAATGGAGAGGACATGGCAGGAATCGTGTTTGTCGGACAGCAACAGAGCAAATAAAGAAAGGTCAATGATGATTTACCATTCTTCAGTTCAAATGGCTTTCTCCAGTCTCTGTAAAAAGAATCAGATGATCAGTCAGGTCAAACGTAGCACTGAGGTCTAATAAGACAAGGAGAGAGAGAAGTCCAATATCACACAACTGATTGGTAACAGTTTTCTTGAGGTTCTTGGGCAGAAAGGGGAGTTTGGATATGGGTCTCCAATTAGCTAAAATCGCTGGATCGAGAGGTTTTTTCAAGCAGTTGTTTAATAACAGCTACTTTGAAGGACTGTGGTATATAATGTAGACAGAGGGAGGTTGACCTTATCTACTATGGAGGTGCCACTTAAAGGTAGAACATCTTTCAGCAGGTTCATCCCAGGTCCTTGAGTCAAGTGTGCTCGTTCTCCCCGGGTTGGAGTGGGTTTTCTCTGGGTGCTCTGTGTTCCTACTACCATCAAAACAATGTTAGGGTAATGCTCCAGTCATTAAGGCACTGACAATCACTCTGGAGTTGTTCTCCTTGCACTGCTCACTGACTGCAGACTGCTCCTAATTCTAGGAAGGTTCCTAGTAGAGGATGGGTAAAATGCAGAGGATGAATTTCAATAATAAATAATACATTTACACAATTTTTTTTCTGTGTGGCATTATCACCCTCGCTACAATGCTGAAGAAAAAAAAGAATCTGCCAGCAAGATACCGTTTTGGCCAACTACAAAATTTACGAAAAAAAAGGGAACCGATCATAATGCCGAGAGAGAAGTATACTAGCTTCTGTATAAGCCCAACATGATGGGAACTTGTTAATTATCTGTAATAATAATAATAATAATGAGTAATGGGTTGCTTTGGCACTGAGAAGGGACCGCCAATATAGTTTAACACTGTTCTTCCAGGCCAAGCATGATTCAGCCAGATTATTTTGTGGGGTTCAATAAAATCTTGTGTTAATAGGGTTAAAACCATTCCGTACTTGCTTTTGCACTTTGGACTCATCATAGAACTCACACTGGTCGCCAGAGTTGTACTCATCACTAGCGTCATACTGATCACCAGAGTCGTACTTATTACTGGAGTCATAATGGTCACTGCAGTTGCACTCATCACTGAAGTCATACTGGTCTCCGAAGTCATCACCGGGGTCACACTGGTCTTCATAGTCATCACTGGAGCCATACTGGTCTTTGGAGTCATCACTGGACCCATACTCAACTCTGATGTCATACTCGCCACTGGATCCAGATCGGTACCTGGACAAATCTGATTGCGTTAAGTCCTCTTCCTCATTAGTGCAACATTTGCTCTCCCCTGCTGTTGCTGTGATCAGGACATGAGTGTCCTCTTGTGCACTGGCATCACACATGGCTGCAGGAACACAGGGATCCTGTGTTGCGCCATCAAAAAAAAAAAAAGACGTATCTTCTTCTGCCTTTGCATCACACATAGCTTTGGAAATACAGGTGTCTTCTTGAGCTGCGGCCTCGATTACAACTACAGGGACACCGGTACGCTCCTCAGATGCAGCTTCAAACACAATTGCAGGATCTTCTTGAACTACAGCTTCAAAGACGACTGTAGGGAGACAGGTGTTGTGTTGTTGTACAATGTTATACATGTTTGAGGAAACACAGGGGTCTTCTGCTGTGTCATCAACTAAGACTGTGGGAGCACAGGTGTTTTCTTGATCTGTGGTGTCGACAGTGACTCCAGTTTCCTTTAGAGTTGCAGAGTTGAAAACATTCTGGGCAACTTCTTGTGCTGTGCCGTTGATCATGACACAGGTGTCCTCCTGTTCTACCACATTGTGCATAGCTGAGGGAACACAGGGGTCTTTTTGTGTTGTGGCATCAATCATGGCTACAGTGACACCAGTCTGCACTTGAGCTACTGTACTGACCACTAGTTTTGGAGCCCAGGTGTCTTTTTGTGCTGTTGTAATGTCCATAGCTGTGGGTACACCAATGTGTTCTCCAGACGCAGCTTTGAGCACAATTGCAGGGTCAAATTGTGCTGCGGCATTGATCACGACAACGGGGACACTAGCGTGCTCTTGAGATGCAGATTCAAACACAATTGCAGGGTCTTCTTGTGCTGTGGCATCTAATACGTCTGTGGGAACACGAGCGTCTTCTTGTGCTAATGCATAATACATGGCTTTGGGAAAACATGTGTCTTCTAGTGCTGTGATGTCAGCCATGAGCTCATAAGCTACTGTACTGACCACTAGTTTGGGAATATGCGTGTCTCCTTTTGCTACTGCTCCATAATCAGCGGAGGGTAAACAGGTGTCTTGTGTGGCGGTATCAACCACAACTTTGGGGACAACTATTTTTTCTTGCGTTGCGGCTTCATACTCAATTGTGGGATCTTCTTGTGCTGCGGTGCCAAACACAGTTTTGTGTTGTTTTTTTGCTGAAGCATCAACCATGACTACAGGGACACCAATGTGCTCTTCAGATGCAGCATCAACCACAACTGTTGGAACACAAGTGTGTACTTGTACTACTGCATCGTACACAGCTTCAGGAAAACAGGTGTCTTCTTGTACTGCGGCACTGAACACAATTACAGGGACAACGGTGTGCTCCTGAGATGCAGCTTCTAACACAATTGCAGATTCTTCTTGAGCTGTGGCATCAACCACAACTGTAACCTTGGTGGCTTCTTGTGCTACCGCCTCATACACAGCTTTGGAAAAGCAAGAGTCTTCTAGTGCTTTGGCATCAACAATGTCGACAGGGACATTGGTTTCCTCTTGAGCTGCAGAGTCAAACGCGACTGCAGGGGCTTCTTGGGCTTTGGCATTGCACATGGCTGTAAGAACACAGGTCTCCTCTTGTTCTACAATGCTGTACATGTCCGAAGGAACAGTAGGGTCTTCTTGGGCTGCGGCATCAATCACAATTACAGGGATGCCAGTGTGCTCTCGAGACACAGCTCGTAACACAGTTGTAGGTTCTTCTTGTGCTGAAGCATCAAACATGATTGCGGGACCATGGGTGTATTCTTGTGCTACTGCATCATAAATGGCTTCAGGAAAGCAAGTGTCTTCTAGTGTTTTGCCATCAACCATGGCTACAGGGACACCGATTTCCTCTTGAGCTGCAAAACCAAATGCAACTGCAGGGGCCTCTTGTGCTGTGGCATTGAGCATGACTCTAAGAACACAGGTATCCTCTTGTTCTAAAGTGTTGTTCATTGCCGAGGGAACCAAGGGGTCTTCTTGTGCTGCAACATCAACCAAGATAACAGGAAGATCGTTGTCTTTTCTTCCTGCAGAGTCTACCCCGGCTATGTGGCCACAAATTTCCTCTTGAGCTGCAGAGTCAAAAACAACTGCAGGGACTTCTTGTGTTGCGGCAGTAAACACAACTATGGGATCATGGATGTCCTCTTGTTCCATAGTGTTGTTAATTTCTGAGGAAACCCAGGGGTCTTCTTGTGCTGCAGCATCAACCAGGACTACAGGAAGATAATTGTCTTTTCTTGCTTCAGAGTCTCCAAACATATGGCCACCAATTTCCTCTTGAGCTGCAGAGTCAAACACAACTGCAGGGACTTCTTGTGTTGCGGCAGTAAACACAACTATGGGAACATGGGTGTCCTCTTGTTCTAAAGTGTCATTCATTGATGAGGGAACCCAGGGATCTCCTTGTGCTGCAACATCAACAAGGACAACCCGAGGATAGTTGTCTTTTTTGGTTTCGGAATGTACCCTGACTTCAGGACCATCAATTTCCTCTGGAGCTGCAGAGTCAAACACAACAGCAGGGACTTCTTGTGTTGCGGCAGTAAACACAACTATGGGATCATGGATGTCCTCTTGTTCTACAATGTATGTCATTTCTGAGGGAAACCAGGGGTCTTCTTGTGCTGCAACATCAACCAGGGCGACGGGAAGATGTTTGTCTTTTCTTGCTTCAGAATCCAAGCTGACTACGGAACCACCGATTTCCTCTTGAGCTGCAGAGTGAAACACAACTGCAGGGACTTCTTGTGCTGCAGCATTGAACACAACTGTCGGAACATGGGTGTCCTCTTGTTCTATAATGTCAGTCATTGATGAGGGAAACGAGGAGTTTTCTTGTGCTGCCCCGTCAACCAGGACGACAGGAAGAAAGTTGTCTTTTCTTGCTGCAGAGTCTACCCTGAAGACAGGACCACCAATTTCCTCTTGAGGTTCAGAGTAAGGTGAGGTTCTGCTGTCGAACATGACCTTGGGAACACGGATGTCTTCTTGTTTTACAATGATGTACATGGTTGATGGAACACGAGGGTCTTCTGCTGTGGTTTCAACTAAGATGAAGGCATCTTCTCTTGCTGCAGAACTGACCATGACTTCTGGGACACTGGTTCTCTCCTGAGATGCAGCACTGAACATGACTGCAGGGACTTCTTGAGCTATGGTGTTGAACAGCGCTGTTGGAATATAAGGGTCCTCTTGAACTGCACAGTTGGCCAAGGCTGCCCACACACAGGAGGCTTGCCGTGGTGCATTTTTGACCTCTGTGTCGTTCACTGCCTCATGCTCTGGCTTGGCAGGGGCCCTCAGCCTAACCTCTGCCTCTTTGGTGAAAGCATCAGAATTGGGTAGTTCTGCAGAAACTGAGGCCACAAAATGTTTCTCACCTCTGTCTCTCTCTCGAACAGGGAGGAAGTACTCAATGAGTCTCCTAACAGTCCTGGTGACTGCTGCTCCTGCAAGGAAACATGCCATGAATACCATGATGACATATGGTGATGTAATCTGCTGTGGCGACCCCTAAAGGGAGAAGCCGAAAACAGAATAAGATGATGAGGTGTGGCTCCGTGTGTCGGTATTTGTAATAGTTATCAAGTCACCAAGTTGAAGAATTAAATGTTTTGGTTTGTTTTTCTTTTAGTTGGTTGGTAGTGACGCTTAAGAAAATTCTGAAGTGATGCATAACTGACTGTCTTTGACTTTTAAACTGATTAGAAAAACAACTTCAAAGGTAATGTATAGATCAAAGGAAAAGACAAATTTAAGGTACACCGCATGTTTATGGCTCTTTTCTACAGTCAGACAATTGTGTGTCTCTCCAAATTGCAAAGTTGGTCCATCTAGAGCAAGGTTCTTCTAAATAAAGTGTGTTTACGTCATTGTATACAGGGGCTTTAATTGGTAATAAAAAACGTGTTTATTATTGGTGGATGGGCGGAGTAGTTCTCTGTTTTGTAGTAAAACCTACAGTGTCACCATTAGATGATACTGACTCTTTCTTGTTCCTCTTCCGGCTTCTCCCTTCCCCTTTCTCTGGAGTCGCCACAGTGGTTACTCATTTGTAAGTGATGTGTTTACCTTTAATTAAACCATATCTGATGGTCATCAAATCTCGAGAAAAACATACATTTTTAATTTTGGCCACTTTCATCAAAACTGGGTTACTCTCTGTGATGACTCATTCCCTTCACTGAAATCAGTTCACACTAAATACGCTTTTGTCGCCATCATGCGGCAAATACGCCCCGGTGCGCCGCTTCCCTACGCGACCGGTAGATGCCAGGTAGTAAAACGAGCACCCTATTCAAACACTCCTGTGACGTGATTGGTCCCCCTTAGGGCTCTGTCCTCGTAGTAGCGCCCTGCGATTGGTGGATGAGTCAGCAGCCTTGGATTGGATTGGCTAAGAGGCCCAGAGGGGGCGGGACGCCAAGGTTGGTTACGGAGCAGAAACCGGCAAGCGAGCACCAGCACGTTGTGAAGCCGCTAGTGTGTCTGGCAGCAGCCGCTGAGGTGATTGTCAGAAATCACTCGTTTCTAAATCAACGATCTGTATATTATTTTTTATAATTGACCCACTGGTAAGTTGCTCCGCCTGATAATGTATCAACAATCCATGTAGTAGCTGTGTAATGTGCCTGTTTGACTGCGTTTGTCGGGGGCGAAGTGGGTCAGCTTTTCCGGGGCTACGTCGTTAGCCGCGAGAGCTAACGGAGCTAACAGGGAGAGGTGCTAGCTGTTCCTCTGCTGTGTCGCAGTTATTTTACACGGAATTTCATGTGTTAGGCAACAACGCTATTGTGTTATGTGTGTTATATTTGCTCCGTGATGGTGTAATGTGTGTTAATATACGCAGTTTTACTGTATTTTTTATCGCCGCCATTACAGTCTGGTTTCACTCGGGGCCCACTGGTCGTGACTCCCTCCTTTCCGGTCCTTTCTTTACCGCCTTACCCGCCACATTTAGCACATATGTCATTATATGAACACCCATTGACGCTGATGTTATGTTTCGTACCTTTTCATACGATGGTAGTTGAAATGTGAACATATTACATTGGTAAGGGTTTAACGTAGATGCCGGGCTCCGGCCGGGACACGTGTTGGCGCTGCTCCTTAGACCGAGCTCTATACCCGTCCGTGGGCCCCGTGTGCTGGCTCAGCTGTCGCGGTGTTCGCTGCGCACTGGGCCGGCCACGGTGTCGTCGTGTGTCAGGAGGTTACCTGCTGGGTAGACGGACTGGAACCCCCATCACCACGGCCGTTTTGGACCCGTCGTGGCCGGTGGTGGAGCGTGTGTAGGCCGGTGCCTGGCGGCGTCACTGCGGGCACATCGTGTCCTTTGTCCGCATGCCATGCTCCCACTTTCACACCGGCTGCCGTACTGTAACATTTCCACACACTCGCCTTTGCCTTAAATAGACTTGGACGACCAATTAATGTGGTCAATACTTAATTTTGTTAAAATAAAAGTAAGTATCGAATTAATGGGCGTTGATTCAACATTAACGTGTGTATTTTAAATACAGGTTCTGTAGGGATTTGTGCCATGCTGGTTTTTGGTGTGATACTGTAATCTGATTTGATAACTTGAAAACGAGATTAGATTTGAGACAGAAAATGAGTGAATGTAGCCTGGAGTGTTAAAGGCACATGTTCAGCTCTCTGAACATGTGAAAGAGATTCACTTGCTCATCCAGTTAGTTAATGGTTGTTGCTTGTGTCTCGGTTGGTTAAGTGTGTGTCAGAACAGAACAGATGGCTGCTCTGGGTTGTGCAGACAGGTGTGGCAGACATTTCATTAAACTGCACTTTTATGAATCCATGTTATCCCCCTGAGGTGTGAGTGAAATGCATGATCTACACCAGATAGGTGACAGGAAGTGTTTATATGCCAATTCTTGTGTAGAGTGTGGTTGGTTTACCCATTCAAAAATAAAAGTAGGTTAGTGGAAATGGCTGTTTGGTAGTTTGCGTGGTTTCCTGTTTGATAAACACTGTTTTATCTTGCTTGTTTTGTGGCCATTGGTTCCCCTCACTTTTCCTAATGCATTGTGGGATACTGAGTGTATGACAAAGGATAATGGTGCGTGCCATTTGAAGTCAGAATTCTGTTTTGGATGTTGCTACATTGATTGTGTGCTCTAAATATCACATTATTGGCTTGTATTGCTAACAAAAAGTAAAATGAAACAAAATTTGTATGCTTAAAATCCAGAAAATTAATACTGTTGTTGCTGTTGGAGGCATTCGAAAGCAGTGACTGTACACATTACATTTTTATCCACTGTATTAACCTAACCACATGTCTGATTTTATGGTGCCAGCATTTCACCACGACCCAGAACGATAAATCCTTTTTATACAAGTATAAAAAGTGTTGATAGACATGCGAGTGAAATATTGTGACTATTGTCTCACTCGGTCATGACTGCGTGATTCACCCATCGTTACAGGAATGTGAATTATCCAAAGTGAAACTGCATATTAGGAAACTCAAACTGGTGAACGACAGTTAATTAACCGTCATAAAGTTTCCCCTCACCGATGACGCTGTTGTTGTCCGGCTCTATGGTTACCACAGCAGTTGTCCTAGCAACCAATGATCCACTGGTAGTTTCCTCTCTGTGTAATTTTCCAAGTATATTGTGACCGTTCGTTCCATTGTATTCTGAAGTCAGTTATTTTAGCGTTTTTTTCCCCCCTTCAAAGATGGAATTAAAATAATGTTTCGGGTCGTAAATGTCAAAAATACAGTGAGAGGTATTAAAGTTGCATTCGGTACAAAAGTGGCACCTGAAACAATCTTAATGAGTTATTTTCTTTTTTAATCAGTTTGAAATAGTTCAGGCCTTTAGTCCATGCACAAAATCTGTCATTTGTCAAAGGTTGTGGATTATTACCTTTCTTGTTAGTGACTAATTTATTCTCTTCCTCTTGTTTTCAGACATTTCCAGTTGACCAAAGAAATGGTGATGGAGAAGCCAAGTGCCCAGCTGGTCGGGCGAGAGTTTGTCCGACAGTACTACACACTCCTGAACCAGGCTCCTGACTACCTGCACAGGTACAACCACCGTTTCCAGCTGTAACACTGGTGAAGTTATTGTTTCAACACCATTTTAATATTCATATTGGTTTTATTTGTGCGTGTCTCCGCTCAGGTTCTATGGAAAGAATTCCTCCTACGTGCACGGCGGCCTGGACGGCAACGGCAAAGCAGCCGAGGCCGTTTACGGTCAATCTGTAAGTCTACTTCACGCAGAACACGACATCTTTTTTTAAAAGTCTTTCCACGGTGAAGTGCTTCATTCCACTCCCACACACTGACACGGAGCAGAGAGAACGAAACTAATGTCCTGAAATAAAAGTGGTTTTCCTTGAGTCGTTCTGTCCTTAAAGGACAATAAAGTTCTGCCACCCGTTTACGACGCTCTCGTAAATTTGTCACGCATTCTTCTTTGCAAAGATTAGGACATTTTGTTCATTTCCTGCAGCTGAAAACACTGTGTTTCTTCAACTTTGTCTCTTCTTTTTGTTCTTCCAGGAGATCCATAAGAGGGTGATGGCTCTGAGTTTCCGTGACTGTCACACAAAGATCCGACACGTGGACGCTCACGCCACCCTGAACGAGGGCGTGGTGGTGCAGGTGATGGGCGAGCTGTCCAACAACATGCAGCCCATGAGGAAGTTCATGCAGACGTTTGTTCTGGCGCCCGAGGTTCGTTGTTGTCTTCAAACACAGGTTCAGCTCTGATGCCTCTTTCATTGCATTTATCTCATATATATTCTTTTTCCTTCAGGGTACCGTCGCAAACAAATTCTACGTGCACAACGACGTTTTCCGTTACCAAGACGAGGTGTTCGGCGACTCGGACTCTGAGCCTCCAGAAGGTGAGAGAACGATCTTTGTTTTCTTCTTCCCTGCTGATATAAACCTGTCTATTCTTACTATGACCTATATGAGCAATTTTTCAGCACGTTTTTTTGTCTTTGAACCACTTGCATGACAGTCTTGAGCTGCTGAGGGCGTTATATCCCCAGGATCACGTTTGATGTCTGGGATTCACTTCTTGTTTCTAAGCAGCAGTGAGCAGCAGATCCTGTGTTCATACAAGCTTAAAAATGCCTTTTCTCTGTATGGAGTTTGGTGCGGGGGAGTAAGCAGCTTACAAACTTGGGTTTTTTGATGGATGATGAAGTATAAACAGTTAAAGAGCAGCAAAGAGGTAGCTGTGACGTTCGCTGTCCTGATCACATGTTTTTGTGGTTGATCAGAGTCTGATGACGAGGTGGAGGACATCGAGGAGAGGGTTCCCTCCCCGGACGTCGCTGCAGAGGAATCTGCTCCCTTCTACGACCCGACAGCCTGGTACGAATCATGACTTCTGTCTCTCGTAAAACGTTTTGAGAGCTTTGGCACAAACCAATCCATGGTCACAGGTGACATTCAGGGATTAACTGACCACTTTTATTCATGTGACACAGGGAGAGCATTTAAAATTTACACTGCTACATCACAAGACACAGATTTTCCTTTTCCGTCTCTTTAACTGTGTCGTCCTGGTCTCCTGTAGTCCGGAGCCGGCTGTTCCTGGCGACGACGAGGAAGCGGCGGCGAGTCCTGAACCTGAGCCGGAGGTAGAGAAGGAGGACGAGGCTGTGGCTGTGGAGCTGAAGTCGGAGACGTCTCTGGAGACGCAGACGGATGTGCACGCAGCCGACGACCAGACAGAGAAAAGCCCCGCCTCCGCCCCCCCAACCACAGAAGCGGCCTCTGCGCCCGCTGAACCTGCCCCTGCCGCCCCAGAGGAAAACAGGGTAAGAGAGAAAATCCCTGACGTGATGAAGTCAGAGACACAGTGATGCTGTTCCACAGTAACGTTAAATGTTTCTCCTCCCTCCTCTGCCCTAAAGCCGTTCTCTTGGGCGTCGGTCACCAGTAAGAACCTCCCTCCCAGTGGGGCCGTCCCAGTCTCAGGAATCCCCCCACATGTTGTCAAAGCCACTCCCACAGCACCGGTAGGTGTCTTCACTAAAATCTGTCCCCTTCGCTCTCTCTTTCTGTCTCTCGCTGTTGACTCACAATCATGTGTTGACTGTTTCAGCCCCGGGCAGAGGTGAAGTCAGAGTCTCAGACGGCGACACAGAGACCACAGAGAGACCAGCGGCCGAGGGAACAGAGGCCCGGAGGAGGTCCTCCACCGGTGCACAGAGGACCCAGACCAGGTATGAGCATACTCGCACTGAACAGAGCTGACATGGACTCTTATCTTGGCTTGTTCACGATATTTGTGACTATTTCTGCGATGTTTTAACCTTGAAGAGGGCAGGTCAGAGACAGGGAAGGTGAGGTAACGGGTGTGAGCACAGAGATACACACAGCAATGTGTTTTATAAATAAAAATGAGCTATATTTAGATATAAACTTCTGGCATCTGACAAACTGAGACAGATGAGCCGCAGTCACTCAGCTGTTCATGAATGTTGAATCTGGTCTTTTATTAACAGATGTAAACAGTATCACTGATGTCTCAATGAAGCCATTTTATCGTGTCCTGTCTTCTCAGGCTTTAGTAGTGGTCCGGGGACCGGACCGGTCTGGTCACATGACTTTGATTGGGGCACTACATGTGGAGTTTAAGACCTCTGCGTTTTATGAACATGTTTTTTCAGTGAACCACTTATTTAATGAAGGGGTTTTTGAATTGAATCTGATTTCATGTTCCTGGTATTTTGACCAGAACATCTGATATGATGGAAAGAATCTTATTGTCGTGATGAGACGGATTTACAGTGTTTGCTTTAAGCACAAACTGAGCTCAGATGCATCAAACATTTAACGCTGTGCTGCCCGACCAAACATCAGAAAGCTGTTTTTGTTTGTGTCTCACTCTCCGTTTCACTTTGAAGCACCTTTTGAAAGTCTTCAAAGAGTTTGAACTCGACAAAAAACAAACTCACAAAGCCTGAAATTCTTCTCATAATAACCACAGATAGATAGAATAGAAATAGAACCGTCTGTTTGTAGACATGTTTATTCAGATAACCCTGTGTTGACTCATCCACGTGTTTGTCTTTCAGTGCGAGAGGGCGAGCAGGGCGAGTCCGAGGGTCGCCGCGTCGTCAGGTATCCCGACGCCCACCAGCTCTTCGTGGGCAACGTCCCGCACGACGTGGACAAGAGCGAACTCAAGGAGTTCTTTGAACGTAAGTTTTGCATTTGATATGTCTTTATTTCAAGAAAAAAAGGATTAGTCATCAAATACTCAAATATTTTAGACTTTAAGGCGTGAAATCGAATGTTTAAAATACAGGGTTCACAGCATGAGCAGCCTGTGATGCATTCAAGGAACCTTGTACATCACGATGATGAAATTCTGCCCAAATATCTTGCTCTTCAGATCAGAAACCGTTTGTTTACAGATGTCAAAAACTGTCACATGATTGATTATTTTCATGATTCTTGGAATAATTGGATCAGTTTAGTCCATGAAACGTGTGGAAAATGAAGATAAACTAAAGATATGAGATGTGTTTGTTTTTCCCCACAGAGTTTGGTACAGTCCTGGAGCTGAGGATCAACAGTGGAGGAAAACTCCCAAACTTTGGTTTCGTGGTGTTTGATGACTCTGAACCTGTTCAGAAGATCCTCAGTAACAGGGTAAAAAACAGGTTTTCCTTCTTCAGATTTCCATGTGCTCGCTGAGTCCCTCTGCTGGTGTTTGACGGCACTTACACATGTTTCTTCCCTCGTCTCCTCAGCCCATCAAGTTCAGAGGCGACGTCCGTCTCAACGTGGAGGAGAAGAAGACTCGCTCGGCCAGGGAGGGCGACCGGCGGGACACGAGGCCCCGGGGTCCCGGAGGTCCCGGCGGCCCCCGGGAGCGAATTGGAGGCGGCGGTGGTGGCGGTCGCGGAGGCCCGCCCACTCGGGGCGGTGTGGCACAGAAACCCAGCTTTGGCTCTGGACGCGGCGCCGGCCCCAACGACGGCCGCTACTCTGCCCAGCGTCAGTGAAATTCCCCGCGACTTAGATTATACTGTTTGGATTCTATTTACTTGAGTGGTCATCGATTCTTATTTTTTACTGCAGCAGGAACAAAATTGGTCCAAAAAAAAAACCCCACCCTTAAATTTAAATGGAAAAAAAAAGCCCTTTACTTAGGAGCAGAAATGGTAGGAAGTGAGACTTCGCTTCCTGCCGCTTCTTCCTCCTCGATGCGGGGTTTCTGTGCGCGTACGTGACGCAGGTTTGGTCGAGAGCTTGCGTCGTTTCCTGCTGAACAGTCCTAACGTCTGTCTCTCACCGAAATGGCTGCCTCCACCTCCTCCACCACCTCGTTCTTCTTTCTCACCTGCTGCTTCTGAGGAATCCACCCCTCCCTCCCTCCCTCCCATCACCATCATGTATTACCTGGACTTTATTTTGTCATTTTTATTATTTTCATGCTGAACTTGAAAACAAATCAAACACACCACACTCACTCACACCACGACATGAAAAAGGGTAAATACTACTTGAATTGGGGATTTAAAAACCCAGACGTTTGTTTTTTTGTTTTTTTTTTTCCGCGTTCTCTCTCCCTGTTTCTTAAAGGAACGTGTACTTTACTGCTTGGGCAATCCTGTGTATTGCTGACACCGTTGTTGTATCTAGCGATGGATCCGTCTTTATCTTTTTATTCTATCAGGTCAAGAGCTGAACTGTAGTGGTTTTTATTTTGAGTCATGGATGTTTTTGGCTTCCGTCGTCTGTCGTCGTCGTCGTGCGTGGATTCATAAATGGATGCGTCCGGAACGGTGCATGTCTCAAGAAAACAAACAAAAACACAACAAAAAAACAAACTCCTGTTAGGCTTCTTCTACCGATGCACTTCATTTTGTCATCATGTCTAAAAAATGAGAGCTCACCTGCCGATGAGAGAACTAAATTAAAAGTGATTTACTGTTTTAAACCTTTGGTCTGGTGGTGTTTTCATGGTCTGTCTTTAAATCTCATCTGAAAGGTTGTGATATTTCAAAGTAAAGTGTTTTGACACAGGGCTGCAACAGTTTTTTTTAAATGTTAAAATCCCATTTCTGTGATTTTTCAGCATGAATGTCAATATTTTCTGGTTTCTTTGCGCCTTATAAACAAAGAAATCAATAAAACAAGTCATTTTTGGTTTGTGGACAATAGAAGACTTTCAAGATCGTCAATTCCCGGTTTGGGCATTTTCTTTTTTTTACAAAACAAGTTGAGGTCTATGTACAAGACATTTCAGAGCATATCTTGGTGGTTTGGGGAAACAATATTTTATGGACTAAACACTAACAGTTAAATTGATAATGAAAATAATTGGTCAGTTGCAGCCCTGTTTCGATGTAAATTTCACAATAAAACCATTCGACGCAAAAACAAATCTATACATTAAAAAATCTCCAAAAAATAAGTAACTAACATGCACAACTGTATTTTAATGCTGAATAAAATACATTTAATGTGATTATTATAATTGATCGTTACAGAAAATATATATATGGACCGTGGGCCACGAGTTTGAGACCTGACACCAAAGTTTGTGAACTGTAACTCGTACATTCTCGTCACACTTGGATTCCTTTTCCTGAAAGAAATTGAATTTTGTGTCCCTCGTTGCTCACACTCTCCCACACCAAACCCCATAGAGAAAACCAGTGATTTTAACATCACAGCACACAGGAGTTGCTGATCCACTGCTGCCTCTGTCAGTAAATTTAAATCGGTTATTTTAGTGAATTCGGCATTTGAAATCCTTTTTTTCAGATTTACCTCAGTGACACAAAGTGACCACACGAGGCAGCAGTAGACCTGCAGCTCCTGTGTTCCCGCGAGCTAAAATCACGGATTTTCTGTATGGAGTTTGGTTTGCAGGATTGAGCGGTTTACACGCTGAAGTAGTGAGATTAAATAATGGAAGACGTAAAATAAGGGTTTTCTAGTCTTGAACTGGCAGCCATGTTTCACTGTAGAGTGAGCACAGAGGCCAGGAGGGGGCGCACAACTCAAGTCTTTATGCCTGATTATTATATTATTATATATTATAGTTATTTACGATGACCAATGTCTGTTAAAGAGACATGTTTCAGTTGTTTCTGTCATGTTAAAGTCCTGTTGGAGGAACTCATGTCAAATATATGAAGACTTACATTTAACAAGAATCAGAGTAATATTTTTGTTAAATAAGAATGTATTGCCTTTTCATTAAAAGAGTTCCTGTTCTCTTCATTGTCTATTCACATGTTGAATATCTGACATGGAAGTGATTAGTAAGCATGTATGATCAGACAAAATGACCAACCAAAAAGGTCAGCTTTGATCACGTCTGGATTTTTAAAGTGTCTTTGCTTTGAATATTATTGGATGCACACACACACACACACACACACACACAGACTGAATATCATGTTCTATTGACAAATAAAAGACTGATGAACGTGTGAGTTGTGTTATTGAGGTGACGGGGCACAGGTTGGTTGGGTGAAATATGTACTCATATAATTGACTTTAATTCAGTGCATTTATCTAATCACACCATCTTTTGGACTTATTTACCTTTTAAGGCTGAAGATACTTAAGATAATTTGAAGATTTGAGTTTCAAGGAAACTTAAGTGCCATTTTCTTGCTGCATCGGCACATCATTTAACTTTGAAACAAGCAATTTTCCCCTAATAGTGGTTATATTTTCTGTTTTTTTTAGAGGCATGTTTTGCAGTGTGGTAAATCATTTTTCAAATAGTTTTTCTCTTCATAGCTTCATGTACTACTTACATATAAAGGATCGATAGAACAGTTTCTTTTACTAATTTAGAGATTAATGTGTTTTCAGACAGTGGATCTGAGAAACACGTCTCATCGTCTCATCGTCTCGTTCCCACAACAACAGGACGACGTCGGGTTTAAATAAAATTGACAAAAAGTCGATGTCAAAGTCACTTCCTTTAAAGAAAATAAAAGCCCTGCACTGATCTTTACTGTGTTTCTGTCAGTAAGTTTCATCAACTACATAAATAAAATTATCTGAATTAAACAAACACAGAAGAATCTTAATGATTTTAACTTTATTCTACATTTATACAAGTGAGAAAAAAATGGGTGAAACTGCCCTTTAAAGGGAAGTTAATGCTCTGAATATATATTATATACATGCAGTGTTTGTTTTATATTATTGCGAACAGATATCAGATATCATAGACCTTTGACGTGAGGACGATCAAAGTCCTTGCGTCTTTCTTGTCTCTGTGACGTCACATGGTTTGACATCAAAGACCAAGCGTCTTTCATGTTTTTGCCACAAGGTGAACATTAGACAACATTAGTGAGCGTCAGTGGACACAAGAGGACGACAAGAGCGAGGACGACAGTGTGTTAGAGACGCTTTTTTTTACAACTTTTGTCATGTGACCTGGAGAAATGGGACTGAGAACTTTAAAGCTGTGATTGAGTCAAACTGTAGAGGGCGGTATAATTCACCTCAGCACTCATTCTGACCATTCTGCTGGAAATTAGTCAAAGAAGAAGAAGAAGACGCGCAAAGGAGCGACGATAAATCCATCAACCGGCTGTAAAGAGGCAGCAGAGATCTTTTCTGTGAGTAAAACACTAATTTACAACAACATTAATGTGTGGTATTTTATTTTGAAGGCAAACACAAAGAAACACAAAGAAAGAAACAATGTATTTTCACAATAAAAGGCGGCAGACAATTCAAAATCCAGTATAAACAGTTATGAAATGTCTTTTTCCACCCAACTTCCTATTTCTCTCCTAACATTTAAAATTGGGCTGCAGCTAGCGATTATTTTCATAATCGATTAATTGATAGTACTTGTTTGGTTCAGAAAATATTGAAAAATGTTGATCTGTATTTTCAAAACCTTGAAATGTCTTGTTTTGTATCAAAATAGTTGACAAATCATTTAATAAATCGATAAATCGAGTAATTGTTTCAGCCCTAATTTAAATTACATACGTTTTCCCCAAATCCTTTAGCCCTAAATTCTTTCCTAGCAAATATAATATTTCATATTTTTTATGGTGTTTTGTGTAGACCTGCAACGAGTCATCAGTTTCTGCTTCTTAAATGTGAATATTTTCTGCCTTCTTTGCTCCGTGCAAGAAATAAATCATGGAAATGGGTTCATTTTGGTTTGTGGACCAAATCGATTCATGCGTTATAAAGTGAATATTGGTCGAAATCTCTTTCAGAAACGTCGCAATTACACATTTGAACCCAAATAGAAAAGACGTGAATAGTTATTTTTCTCATTTCTTCTCTTGTTTTCAGACATTTTTCCAGTTGACCAAAGAAATGGTGATGGAGAAGCCGAGTGCGCAGCTGGTCGGGCTAGAGTTTGTCCGACAGTATTACACACTCCTGAACCAGGCTCCTGACTACCTGCACAGGTACAAACACATTTACACTCTTTATTAACACTGGTGCAGTTAACGTAGATTTAAACACACGATATTAATATTCAAACGTCGTGTGTTTGTGTTTCTGCTCAGGTTTTATGTGCAGAACTCCTCGTACGTGCACGGCGGCCTGGACGGCAGCGGCAAACCGGTCGACGCCGTTTACGGACAATCTGTGAGTCGACTTCAGCCAGAAAACGACAACGTTTAATAAATGACAAATTAGAGCTGAAGATGTCGTAATTTTAAACTTCTATCTGACAAAATGTAACTGTATAACGATCACGACTTCAGTAACAACACCAACGTTCTGTCTCTCCAAGATTTCTAGCCTAGCTTAATTTGACATTTCTGTCTCTGGTTTGTCTTTTCTACTGTATTATCACAGATACAGTATTTTTTATTGAAAATAATGTGTAAACTAAATATTTAATATATGACACAGGTCATAAAAAACACAGAAATTATTAAATTATTAAAAATAACTACTACTACTTCCAATACACTGCAAAAAATGCCTCCAAAAAAAACAAGAAGAAAACATCAAGTTTTCAAAAAAATAAATAAAGAAATAAGTCAAATTATCTTAAGAATCTTCAGCCTTAGATAAATGCACTGAATTCAAGTCGAGTACACTGGTCCATATTTTCATTTTTTGCAGTGTAGATACAGAAAAATGACAAATATCAAAATCCAAACAATTACATTTTCTGTCCTTTTACTAGAATGAATTGCAATGTTTTCATTATATCGTGTGTAAAAGCTTCATTACTCCATTTCTATTCATTACTTTGTAAAAATTGAACTGAAGCTCGACTTTAAGAAATAAGCATAGCAAATAAAAATACACAATGTCTTTCAGAATGTGACAAATTGGTTATTTTCCCCAAATTGTTCGGATTATATGTCAAATGACTCTGTAATAAACTCAGGTTTTTTCAGCTCCAATCAGCAATTATGTAAAAGATAACAAACAAATATGTGTGAATGTGTAATTTTTACTAACTTATTATTATTATTATAATTATTATTAACAATAACTCCAAGAATTAGGGCTAAAGATCCAATTTTATCTGGGGTGTTTTTGAGCAAACTTGGCGTTCATGTCGGGATCTGACCCAGTTTCAGGTCGAACCGATGAATTTTTGCAGGGATTATAAATTACAAACACATGTAGCCAAGCCCGCTCCTTTGATCTGTATGTGGGTTACCATGGCAACTGGCAAAATGTATTTATCCCCGTCATTTTTTTTAGAGCCAAGCCTAGCACAATATTATAATCTTTAAAGCTGCTCACTGCACCACCTACTGGCAACAGGAAATACAGCTTAAAATAACAAACACATTTGCTACATACACTCTTACAGAAAGTATTGGTGGCCTCTCTTTAGCGCCACAGAGTGGTCATTATGGTCAATGTTCAGTGCTGCGTCCTTTGTTTAAGTTGTCTTTCAAGACGTTTTTCACAATAAAAGGAAATTCCTGCAGTCGTGATAATAATTAAACAAAGACAGTGAGGAAACATCTTCTGAAAAACGTTGATTTCAGTTTCAGAGGTAGAATTTGTCTCTGCTCTGGTTTCCTCTTTATTTTTCTTCCTTCAGGAGATCCATAAGAGGGTGATGGCGCTGAGTTTCCGCGACTGTCACGCTAAGATCCGACACGTGGACGCTCACGCCACCCTGAGCGAGGGCGTGGTGGTGCAGGTGATGGGCGAGCTGTCCAACAACATGCAGCCCATGAGGAAGTTCATGCAGACGTTTGTTCTGGCGCCCGAGGTTCGTCGCCGCCTTCAAACAACACAGATTCAAAACTCTTTGCCCGTTTTTATCTGATGTGTATTTTCATTTCTTTTTTCCAGCACGGCAGTGACGAGAACAAGTTCTACGTCCACAATGACGTGTTTCGTTACCAAGACGAGGTGTTCGGCGACTCTGACTCTGAGCCTCCAGAAGGTGAGAGAACATCTTTTCTCCAAGCTTTGATTTGTTCTCTGCTGATTCAATCAAAAATAATAGTTTTATTTCAAAATTAAAAAGCCTTTTTCCAACAAATAAATGTCTTATTGTCTTTATTGTTTGTAAACTGCTCTCTCTCCCTCTGCACCAAACCCCATCGTTGATCCACTGCTGCTTCCATCACTAAGATCAAATGTGATATTTTGTGACTTTGGTGTTTGAAATCCTTTCTTCAGATTTACCTCAGTGACACAAACTGACCACACGAGGCAGTAGCAGACCAGCAGCTCCTGTGTTCCTATGAGCTAAAAATGTTCATTTTCCCTATGGGCTTTGGTGTGGGAGAGTGAGGAGCGTAAAATCTCAGTTTTTCTAATGGAAAGTGCTGTTTAAATCCCCTTAAGAGCAGTAAATAGGTGAATGAGACGTTCATTGTCCATCGTTCATTGTGTGTTCATGTGGTTGATCAGAGTCTGAAGATGAGGTGGAGGAGATCGAGGAGAGCGCTCCCTCTGCTCCCATCTACGACCCGACAGCCCGGTATGAACCACAACTTCTATGTCTCACAAAAACTTTAAATGTGATTTAAGACCCAAATCTTCTCACTTAAACTTCATCACATGAGGCTTCAAGTGTTTGTTGAAGCAAGATTTGAACTACAAGAAAAGTTTTTAAAACTTATTGTATTACTGAACACTGAATTCATGTGGACAAAAAGTCAAAAAAATTTTTGTTCTGGTCTCCTGTAGCTCAGAGCCGGCTGTTCCTGATGACGAGCAGGAAGCGGCAGAACCTGAGGCGGCGGAGGAGGTCCAGGCTGTGGCTGTGGAGCTGGAGATGCAAACAGCCGGCGACCAGACTGAGAAAAGCTCCGCCTCCGTCCCATTGACCAGAAAAGCTGTCTCTGTGCCCGCTGAACCCGCTCCAGAACAAAACAGGGTAAGAGTGAAACACTGAGACGAGGAACTCAGAAACACAGTGATGCTGTTCCACAGTGACTTCAAATGTTTCTCCTCCCTCTTCTGTCTTACAGCCAGTCTCCTGGGCAACAGTCGCCAGTAAAAACCTCCCTCCCAAAGGGGCCGGCTCAGTCTCGAGAATCCCCCCACTTGTTGTCAAATCCTCTCCCACAGCACTGGTAGGTGTCTTCTAAAGTCTGTCCATCTCCATTTCTGTTTGTGTTTCCTTACAAACGTGTGCTGGCTGTTTTAGCCCCGGGCAGAAGTGAAGCAAGAGTCTCAGACAGCGACACAGAGACCGCAGAGAGACCAGCGGCCGAGGGAACAGAGGCCTGGAGGAGGTCTTCCATCGGTGCACAGAGGACCCAGACCAGGTACGCAGGACATCCTGCCGTGAACATGATGCTGAGTCAGTCGACTCATTCCTGTGTTGACCCGTCGTTTGTGTTTCAGTGCGTGAAGGTGAGCATGGCGAGCCTGAGGGTCGCCGGGTGGTCAGGTATCCTGACACCCACCAGCTGTTTGTGGGCAACGTTCCGCACGATTTGGACAAGAGCGAACTAAGAGAGTTCTTTGAACGTAAGTCGGATTTGTGACGTTTTCATTGAGGCAAAGAAACCGGAGAACATTCACATGTAAAAAGCTGAAATCACAACTTAAACTCTCGTGGTGTAATTGAAGTCTGGTTCCCCCTTTTAAACCCTAGAGTTTGGTACAGTCCTGGAGCTGAGGATCAACAACGGAGGAAAACTACCAAACTTTGCCTTTGTGGTTTTTGACAACTCTGAACCGGTTCAGAAAATCCTCAGCAATCGGGTAAGATGATATTTTGTTCCATTGTTATACACTCACCGCATCCCTCTGCTGGTATTTGATTCTTTTTTTTTCTTTGTCTCCTCAGCCCATCAAGTTCAGAGGCAACATCCGTCTTAACGTGGAGGAGAAGAAGACTCATTTAGTCAGGGACGGTGACCAGCGGGACACAAGGTATCGGGGTTCTGGTGGTCCCAGCGGTGATGGTCGTGGAGGACTGACCACCCGAGCAGGTATGGCACAGAAACCCAGCCTTGTATCGCACATACCAGGTCTGTTCTGGACTTGATCGACCTGAATCGGCTGCCCGAGGGCAGCATGTTGAGATGGGTCTTTCCGTATTTCCTCGGGTCTTATGAGGCAGCGGGAATTGTACAGATCTTCTAGAAAAGGAAGAGGACATCCGATGATCTTGTAAACAGACACAAGCAGTTCGAGGTGGTTCTTCCTGAGGATCCTCAGGAAATCTCCTAGCCTTCTTTGACACCTGTGTCGTGTTACTGCTCCAGATCAGGTCCTCCTCTTTGAGCACCTCCAGGGAAACCAAAATCCTGAGACCCTCTCCACATAATCCACGCTGATGAGGATGGGCTGAACGCGCAAAGTCAATGATCGTTCCTTAGTCTTAGTTGTTGAAAACCAGGTTGTTGTTTCTGCTAAATCTCATCCAGAGAACCAGAGATGAGCCCTACTATAGTGGTGTCATCTGCATATTGAATGATTCACTTTTAGTCGTTCCCTCAGCAGATGCTGGTCCTGCACTAGTAAAAAATTCAAAAATTTCCTCCGTTGACCCATCGACTCTTTTGTGTTTCAGTGCGAGAAGGTGAGCAGGGCGAGGCCGAGGGTCGCAGGGGGGTCAGGTATCCCGACGCTCACCAGCTGTTTGTGGGCAACGTCCCGCACGACGTCGAGAAGAACGAACTCAGGGAGTTCTTTGAACGTAAGAACACTGCAAGTCTTTGATTTATGTGTCTCAAAGGTGGTGTAAACTAAAATAAACTCGTTTTCCCCCTTTTTCCACAGAGTTTGGTACGGTCCTTGAGCTGAGGATCAACAGCGGAGGAAAACTCCCAAACTTTGGTTTTGTGGTGTTTGATGACTCTGAAACTGTCGAGGAAATCCTCAACAACAGGGTAAGAAGATGTTTTCACACTCATTGTGCTCACTGTGTGCCTCTGCTAGGATTTGACGGCACTTGCACGTTTGTTCTGTTCACAGATTTTGGATTTGGTCAAATAAATACAAAATAAAAAATAAAAAGATGAATGTGACCCCTTTGTTCCCCGTTCAGCCCATCAGGTTCAGAGGCAACATCCGGCTTAACGTGGAGGAGAAGAAGACCCACTTGCCCAGAGAGGGCGAACGGCGTGACGTGAGGCCCCGGGGTCCTGGGAGCCCCAGCAGCCCCAGGGAGCGAATAGGAGGGGGCGGAGCCAAACCCAGCTTTAGCTCCAGTGATGGCCGCTACGCTGCTCAGCGTCAGTGAGACATTCTGGGTGTAAATTATACCGTTTAAATTGATAATTTGGTCCAAAAACCCTTTAATTGGGAACAGAATTAGTAGGAATTGTTGATTTTAAGTTGGAGCCGTCAATAGACTCACTTCCTGCTTGTTCTTGGCTATAAAAAGTGTATGACAATTAGGTTTTAAATTATGTAGCTTCATTCTCTGCACTGAGACAGTGGGGGCGTGGCCTCTACAGTCATTACACACACACACTTGCACTATTCTGGTCTACCTGCCCAAGTGGAGACCGCGACGTCACGGTTCGTCAGTGTTTGTACAGATGTTTAAACGCTCCAATTACATGTAAAGAAGCAACATTTTCAGCATTTTTTTTGGCAGTTTAACGACATAATGTATATAAAGAGAGAGGTGGCTTAGTTACAGTCCTGCTCTCTGTCTCCCTCTGTCTGTATCAGTGGTAGTGCAGCCTCTTTCTGTTTTCCTCTACTTCATTTCCCCATATCTATTTCCTATCTTTTTTTAGCCAGCGAGGACACAGGAGCTGCTGGTCTACTGCTGCCTCGTGTGGTCAGTTTGTGTAAATCTTTTTAAAACACTGAAGTCGACACGTGAACTTACTGATGGAGGCAGCAGTGTTCTTAACACTTTCTGTGTCCTGTGACGTAAAATCAATCATTACATTACATTACATGTCATTTAGCAGACGCTTTTATCCAAAGCGACTTACAAAAGTCAATCAATCATGGTGTAACTTGAGTTTCCATCACACTAACACTAGTTTTAATCATGTTGTGTTTCATTTGTGGGTACAATGTTGTTACTTGTGTCATTGTTACCATTTTCTTCTAATATCAGCAAGTAAAAATCTTTATTTCTACAAATATGGTGAATGATATTTTTGTACAGTTTTACTCAGTAAACCTCAATGGATTCTGTTTTTTTTTTGTGCGTCTGAAACTCTTGTTTAACGAGCAGTAAAAGGAAAAGTCAAACCAATTTTTTTTAAAAAAGGACCAAACACAGTAGAAGAACCATCAGGGAGCTGCGCGCAGACACAAGTGCAGTTAAGACATGAGGAGACAAAAGCGATCTGCACTCACCTCACAGGCTTTAAAGGTCTGCACTCAGGTGATTCGCGTCAGGTAATTATCCACACCTGGAATCTGAGCTCGTTTCATCCTGAACTGCAGCACAGACACTGAGAGAAACAGGTTTTTTTACACATTAGATTAGTTTATTGTGTGTATGTGTGAAATTCAAAGACTTTAATCTGGGCTGAACAAACTTAATCCCAATGGGATGATATTGATACTATATAAATTTAATGAGGTGCTATATAAATTATACATAAGTTGTGCTATAGTGAATTTGAAACAAATAACTTGTAGTTAGAAATGTGGAGGCTAACTGAAAGATACAAGGAAAATACACATATTTCATTGGGACAGGACAGAACAGAACATGTACAATTTAAGAATAATAATAATAAAAATAAGACAAAGAACACGTGATACACGGAAACTTCCTATTTGATGGGGCAAAAAAAACAACAAATGACCCCAGTAAAAGACAACCGATTATCGCGCCCCTCGGATTGAACCCAGACCAAACGTCTTGATGTAGGTTCTAGCAGTTTGTACACGTGGCGGCCATTTTAGAATCCCATGTTGAGTTGGAAATCTGACTTGAGGAACTTGGAATTTCCAACTTCTAACATAACTTGAATGCACTAGTCTTGTGTTATAAGAGTATATATCAAAAGATCAATAACAAAACAATAACACCAGACATTTTTCTTGGCATATTTGGGCGTCTGTTGCTGGTGTAAATGCTAACATTGCAAAAACCAAAGGTCGTGGGACGTCAGGACAAAGAAGACACCGTAACGCGCTGATTTATTTGCAATTTTTAATACTTTTTCAAGAATGATTACATAGATCCTTGAGTAGAATAATAACAGAAAGCCAAAAAGATCCAACTCTGACAACCTTGACAATGTTCAAAAACAAGGTAAAGAGATTTTTGTTCAGAAAACCTTTAATCGTTAATAGAATTAGTAGTATGACATATTTCAATAAATATTTCGATATATACAGATACAGCAGAAACGGTACATTCTTTTTTTCTCTTCAAATTGCTTCACTTTTTTTTGTACAAGCCAAAATATCTGCCATTGTATTTATACTCATGCAAAATATTGTCGTTTTTTTTCTTCTTCTTCAGATTAATGAAAAATAAAATAATTTGCTGAACTTTATTATTATTTATTATTATTACTTTTTTTTCATCCTGCTTTGATGTGCACTCTCGGATTAAAAGCGTCATAATGAGCATCGTAAAATTCCTGCAAATGATAACGGGTGCACTTTGTGCCAATACACAATATAGAAGCGAGTAAAGCAAAAAGTAAGGCCATTCCAGCTTGTGCAAAGAAAACAAATAATAAATCTAATAATAATAATCGTCATAATAAAGTTTCTTTTTAGTTCACAGCAGGTCAGGAGTCACTGTATTTTGTCTTCTCCTTCAGGGCATCGGATTGTACAATACATACAATAAGATACAAGAAACAAAACCCCTCCCCCCTCCCCTCCCCCGAAAAACAAAGAGAATTATTAATCATCGACAAATCAAATCATGCTACTTTAAAATCCACTTCAACCTATAAGGATTTATAAACTTCCAAAGACAAGTCCTTCGTCAGTCGTTCAGTCCGTAATGCAATAAACCCAGTATCTATCTCATGTTATGTACCCCTCCCCTGCCCCCCAACCCATAGAGTAATAACAATGATTAATACAATGACGTGAAGCTCTAACGTGACTATGATTTACACGACACTCACACCTGAGGAAAAGCGTATGAATATGTCAAAAATACTTAATGTCAAAACAGCGTTTTTTTTTCAGGACGTGCGTGAGTTTTAGCGCGCGCTTATAGACGCCCTCGTCTTTTTGTTGCATATTCAGCACACGACGTATGGCACAGTAAGATATGTGTGGACCCAGAAAGTGTCGGACGACTGCTGTTGGCAAAGAGACTGGTGATAAACGGAGGTGGTTCTATGGCACGGAGGGGAATAAAAGAGTCAGTTGTTTAGGCCATGATCAACGAGGAGGCTGAAAATTTGTCGTTACTGTTGTTGTTATTTTTCTACACAATTGAATACTGGGACACCAGTTTTTTTGCTACTGAAACCTTTGTCTTCTAATCTAAATGATTCAATATTGTACAAAAACTGCAAATTTAAGAGACGCGTTGGTTTAAACGGGCCTGACATCTATGCTAGCATGCCAGTTTTGGTCTGGTCTTGAGGAAATGGTTTAAACTTTTTTTTTTAAAGAAATTAACAAAATCTACTGTCAGTATTAGCGCTGAAACTGTCACAGGAGCTGCTTTTTTTGTGGTGAATAAATACTTTTTCTTTTTTATTTGTTTGTTTCTAAAAAAAAGTTTGTTTTGACACAAAATAAGAATAAAAACATCTTTTTGGGACATTTTGGACTCTTTACATTCAAATATCATGCACAACAAATGAAGAGCTCTTTAATTTAACCTTTAATGACATGCTGAATACTTAATACTACTGTGAACTTTACTTAAAATATAAGCTAAATATTACCGTTGCTTGCTTTTTTAAGGGATTTTTCTGCCTTGTTGCTTCTACGTACATAAGCACTACTAGCAAGCAAATTTGTATCTGTGCTGCATATTCACTTTTGTGTTGTACCTACGTTAGAATGTTATAAAGAACAAATATTTGACTAAAAACAGAAAGACTACCCAGAAAAGAAGCACACACTTTTCATCTAAACTAAATGAATAAGGACTTATTGTTTGCTACATTGCGGCTACACAGGTTAGCATAATATTTACGTTACTGAGTTTCTTTTGAGGGAAAAAAATATATTTTATCTGGACATAAATCATTGTTTGACACATTACACATTATTCAAAGTAGGCAAAGCATAAAACGAGAGATTATCTGTAGAGCTTTAAAAAATAAAGTAATTTGACTCAAATACTAGATGCTATCTAAGCTAACGTCTCTATAAAGCAAGCTGAACATGTGTGCTAGCATGTTGACTTGCCTAACCGTGCTTAATCTTCTCATATTTTGCACCTACAAGCAAGCTAACTTTAACTTTATTAGCACTCAAATCTCAAACAGGAGTTGAGGGATTCTTTCTTTTTCGGAAACTATGTCAGCCATGTTTGTGACAGTTGATGCTAATCGTAGCAAAACATCAGTGCGTCCTCGGTGATCATGGCCATGAAAAATGCTAACATTTACTGCATTTTACATAAGGAAATGCATAGTTGCTGGGGGAATTTATTGTATTCTATGGCACTTCCATTTTAAAGTTAAAGTTAAAACACGTTGGAATGTGAACACAAGAATGTGCGTGGCAAAAGCTAGCCCTTCGGATCAGTCTGACACACTCAAGAAAATAAATAAACAATAACAGAATGAAAAACATGATAATACATGTTAGCAATGACATCCTTTCACTTCAACAGGAATGTTATAAAATAAATAAATACATAAATAAATACATTTTACAAATGGACGGTAGAGGAACGTGTTCCATATGAAAATATTTTGTATACATTGACATTTATATATGAGACATTATTGTAAATGAACACACCATCGAGCAAATAGTTACTATACTTCAAAAAAAACAAAAAATCTTTGGCTTTGCTTCAAAACCAAGTTTGACTGGGGCTTAAACATTTGAAAATCATTTGAACATCACGTGTATCGAGGAGTTTAGAACACAATGAATGTTTAACAGCTGAAAAATAATCATCTGAAGACACAATTATTGTGTTTTTTTTAAGGAGATGAAGGTGTCATTTATTAGCCTAGAGCTTACAACAAAGGGACCCTCCCCAATTTCAAAAACATGTCCACCAACAATTCAACAAGCAGCTCCATTTACTCTGATTGTGACATCAGTTGTTCACAAATTAAAATGTAAGAAAGAAAAACAAAACTTTATCTAAAGCTGGAATAATCAAGTCATACAATATGCTGATGATCTTCTTGTATATTTCCCCAAAAATCTGAGAATCCTTTAACAATAATTTGCTGGCAGAAGATGATATTGATGTGGAAAACTCTCCGTATGTCACTGTACAAAGACATAAATCAGTAACATAACTACGTGGAAACTCTGTGTAAAACTAAATTTGAGTTATTAAATCTGTTTTTTTTTGTTCAAGCTCTGCTACAAAAATTGAAATCTCACTTTTTGCGACTTTTTCTGTAAAGAAGCACTTTGGAATTGTTTTTGAGTAAACGATGTATTTGTGACAAAGGAAACAAAGGAAAAAACCCTGACAAAACAACAACAACGACCGTTCAGACAAAAACGGCAAATAAAAGACAAGTCATTGTTTTAGTTCGGTTTGGCTACGTCAGCTTTGTTTTCATCACTTCACCCTCTCACTCTCATCCATAATCTTTACAATAAGCGGTTTTAGCAGCGGGATGAATGAGTCCGAAAACCACTCACAGATAGGTGGTGCTACAAGGAAGAAAAAACTGCATTAACTGCAGATTCTGATCATTGCATAGAGAAGCCTGCTGCAAAGTAAAACAGACAAAAATCTAAATCATCCTTTTCACGATGGCTACGACAGAACTTTGAATTCCAAATGCATGAGAATTTAGCGTATTTTTTTTTTTTTACAAGTCGGGACGTTTGCAGCTACAGTTGGCGCGAGTGAACGAGATGGAGATTAACACTTAATTAAGGTATAACAGGTGTTTAAATCTGTACAATTTTCTACACGTGTCCTCACGGGATGGTGGGGGAGGGGGCATGGTCATTTTTACTCCGCTCAGGGTCGAGTCGTTCGTCCTTCAGCCGATGGAAAAACAAACAAAAACAGTAAAACCTTAAAGAAAGTGAGTGGAAAACCAGTGCTTCTTCTTCCTCCTGACGGACATTTTGCAGCAACATAATAATTGAATTGGCACACAAATGAAGAAATAAACATGAAATAAATTAACGACATACAGAGGAACGTGTCGAACCACAGACACATGAGAACATTTCGCTTCTTAATATTCAACGCTGCTCGTGCAGCGCATGTATTTTTTTATATTTTTAAGTTTCTATTCCGTTTTTTTTGTTGTCCAGTGTTGTTGTGATTGACAGCGGCAGCAGCAAAACCTCAAGAGAGAAAAAATCGACGAGTGCCGGCAATACACGCTTGAAGCAAATCTAGATATAGATAAGGATGAGGCGTCACCCTCGCATCACTTTAATTCATGGAAGCACCGATCCCTTCTTTTTCCACCGGGGAGGGGGTGAGAAAAATCCCTCGTTTCCAGATGCCCACACGCTTATAGAGTTCATACTTTTATTCCATTTCATGATAGATATATGAGTATATTACACCACCCCATCCTAAATTCACATTTTATATAGAATAATATATCTGTCTTCACACAAAAAAAACCCCTTAAAATCAAACACAAGACCTTTAAATAAGACTCTCCTTTAGTTTGTGTCCATCCGTCCAATCGCCCCAGAGTTTGTCAGGCGCCACCACAAAAGTTCTGTGTTTAAATTTTTTTTTTTCATCTTTTCATTAATATATTGCCACATTCATATATCATGCATTTTACTGCATTGCTATTGCACTGGTCCAGATTATTCAGGAGGTGGGAAAAGGAGAACAGGAAGAAGATCTGGGGCAAGAGAGGAGAACAAAGACGGGGGATGGGAGGGGGAAAAGCAATGAATATCTCAAATCGGGGTAGGGGTCAGGGAGGGTTTGAGGCAGAACCACGAAAAGCATCGTAATCCTCGAGCAAAAGAGGATGAAGGAAGAGGACGAGGAAAGGTGGCGTGGTTTGGTGTGAAGTCATCTCTCTTTATCTCCTTTTTTTGTTTCTTTTCCTTCTCTTTGCACCGTTTTCTCCACCTCCACCTCCACCTCAGCCTCCTCCGCCTCTCGACTACTGCTTGTGGATGTCCTCGCTGCGGATGATCTTGTAAGTGATCCAGTAGAAAATGTTAAAAATGAGGAAGACGAGCGGGAAGGCCACGCGGGACACTGTGTCGATGCGCTTGGCGCGGCCGATGAACAGCTTCTTCATCTCCTCGATGCTCTTCTCGGGCGCGGCCGAGGCCGGCGCGTTGTTGTTGTTGCCCTTGATGGCCATGCCGTCCTTGGCCTGCAGGCAGGCGGGGCCCATGCCATAACCGGGGAAGCTGAAGCGCCCCTCGCCCGTCTCATCCTCCTGCAACACAGGCCAAGACTCAGGCTGTTAGGAACCAGAGAAAGACGTTACTGTTGGAGGTGCGTGTGTGAGCGCATGTTTGAATGAATGAATGACGATGGAAAACAAACGGTGGAGTGAAAAATGGGACAACCAAAAACCTTTAGGGGGGAGTTTGTCTTTAAAAATGATTTTCAAGAAGTTAAATAAGACTAATTTCTGGTAAAATTAAAAAGGAACAACGGTGGATGTTTCCATCGTGGTACAATTCCATTTGGTTCAGTACGGTATGGTTAGGGTTAGGGTTAGCCATTGGTCAGTCTTGAGAACAGTAACTGTACTTGGTAGGCAGGGTGTGATACGTATAGTGTGATGTTATATAGGCTCAACGACAATGGACAACAACGAACGCGATATGACAGACAACAGGGAGAAGCTTGTTTCTTCTGCTAGGTTTTTAGTCCCAACACTAGAACTAGGCAGTCGCTCGTGTCCGAGCAGTAGTTCCATATCAGATCCTTTGGGCCTCAATTGTTTTGTGAGTTGAGGCTCGTTGGTTCTGGCACGAATAGCCTCCGTGTGAGTTTGTTTACGGTAGATTGCAGGTTACGAGCCTGAGACCCACGCATTTTGGGCACCCGCCTTCTCCAGCGGCACCATTGGGAATGGAGACGTGCTGGTTCTGGTTGGGTTGCTTGCAGCAAGCTGGCAGAAGAATTGATTACAGTCAAGGTCCGCCTAAAACCACGCCAGCCTGCCAGGTGTGGCTCTCATCCACCAGTTGCAAGACAACGGCCGTTGGAGACTTGAAGACCCTAGTAACCCAAGGGCCCACTCACTGACCGCGCTCCAGTCACAGAGTGAGTAGTAACGGTCACCTGTTGGGGTGCACTGATACCACGCACAACCTCCCCACTCTGCCTGGTTGCAGTTTAGTGTTTTATCCAGGACACAACAAGACGTCAAGCTTTGCATGTCTAGCTCCACCCGTACCGTACCATTACTCTGGTACCTTAAGGGAGGGTTACTGAAAAATGTTAATATTTTGGTACTATTCCTACGTAACTATGGGTAAAAACCGACCAGGTACATTTTTAAAACACGCGCCCCCTAGTGGTCGTATAAATAACAGCAATGTGGTACCTCAGGATTGATGCAATCAAGCTAGTAAAGCATTGAACTTTGGTGTGATCGACACAGGTTTGACTCTTATATTAGACTTTGTCACTGTCTGTAACTCACTGGCTTTTTTTTTTTTTTAGCTCTAACGCTAACCTTACTAACACTTGTGCCTAGTTGAGTTGTAATATTCTGCTAAAATGGGTCGTATTCAGGGTTTTGACCAAAAATGTATACCCACAGTGACAATTCAACACTCCACTATGATGTTAAGCTAAAGTTAAGGACAGTAGTTGCATTTTAGACAGCCAAAGTTGTTGGCTAAGGACAAGACAGAAGAAAGGATATATGGACTATCCACCAGGGGGCGACTCTGCCATTTGCAAAAATAACTTTTCTTCAATGGAACGTGATGTCAATGGTAAATTATGTTCACATTTAGAGGAAAATAGACGATAAAATACGATCTCTTCCAATAGGAGACTGGTGCTACGTGGTCTCAAAGTGGACTTTCCCGTAGACGTCCTGCTCTTTTCAAAGTGTCCTGAATGTCCTCTTTAAAAAATACGTTTTTTATTAAAAGTAGAAGAGATAAAAGAATGTGATTTATCAAGATCACGTCCCCAAAAAGAGCTGAAGACCAAAACACTGAGTGTGTTTATGTGACCTGTCGAGGAGACTGAAGGTGTTTGAATGGAGAGGATTGATTGATGTGTGTGTGTGTGTGTCTCAAGGTTATTGTGTTTGTGTGTGTGTAGTGTTTTCACCAGAACACGTTGAGATTATTAAAAACCTTGTCTCCACCGTCACCCTCCCATTTCATTACAGGAGACACAATGACTTCCTTATCTGGTTCATGGACTGTGTGTGTGTGTGTGTGTGTGTGTGCGTGTGTGTGCGTGTGTATCGTGTCCCTTCAAAAAGGTAAAACAACAACCATGAAATTAAAACTCAGGAGACAAAACGTCCTCCGATGACGACGACAAGCGTCCACGTTTGTTCTTGTGAAAATGCGTTTCCTGTGAGAGGAAGCGGGGCAGAACTATCAGCTAGACATCTCTCCTCCAGTGCATTGTGGGTAATAAAAACAGGGGGATTTTGTGATTCAGGGAAAGCAGCAGCAGCAGCAGGAGGACGAGGATGTTAACGACTGATGCTAAAAGCTCTGCGGCAAACACAAATCAAGCAGCCAATAAAAGAAGGCGCCTCAGCTCAGTACAGCTCAGTCCAGCATCTGTTCCCAACAGCAGATACACAATCAAGAGCCAATAATCACTAATACTGATGCACAAAATGACATAAAAATAGAAGAAACGCCCTTTAAAATAAAGAAATGTTACAGTTTATGTCTTTAAATGCTGTGTGTGTCCTCAGATACTGTGGGTGTCCATGTTTGTCCTCAGGTACTGTGTGTGTGTGTGTGTGTGTGTCCATGTGCGTCCTCAGATACTGTGTGTGTGTGAGACCACCAGGTAACAATCCATTTTTGGCGCCCGTGTCCCCGTTCTGTCCTTTCATCCACACCAACCCATTCATTACTGTTGATACACGTGTGTATGTACACGTGCACATGCATGCACACGCACACGCACACACACACGCACACACACACACACACAGATTGTGTGTCCACACACATTAGCCGCGATGCTAAGCGTCGACCTCTGTCCGTCCTTCAGTGAAGCTGCTAAACTGTTACAGATGCTCTGTTTTATTCTCTCTGTCATGTGATTAATGTGGAGGGAGGACGGACGTGAGGGGGAGGAGCAATAAGGAGGAGGAGGAGGAGGAGTGAAGAAGAGGAGGAGGAGGTGGTGGAGGAGAACACTTGGACATTTGTCGCGTTCATGTCTAATTAGAAATGTCCTCCATTATCACTGTGAGTGTCTGATATGAACATAAGAGACATGTCAGTGTCCTTTAAAGAGATGGTTCAGTTTATATGAGTCTTAATACCATGTCACCCCTCCCACTTAGCCCGACCCCTCTGTTTTGCATAATATTGACATGTGGGCGGGGCATGTCCTATTTCTCGTTGAGGTCGAGGTGAAGAGTGAAGTGTAAGATTTGAGATTAATGAGATTTTTGCCCACAAATCAAATCTGGAGACTAAGAGACTAATGTTCTTGCCACAAAGCGAACACTCAGGAACTGTGATGAAGAACTGTGAACCGTAGAGGGCAGCGTTACACGTCTCAGTGTACTGGTTAGCATGTGGTGTGGCTATGCTAACCACAACAAAGCATGTTTGCAGTCTCCATAAACTGGTCCACTAGTATTCAGGTGGTGAAGACATTTTGGGACGTGTCCACTGTCGTGTGTTGCAGAGAAGTTAAGATACAAAAAAAGCTAGCTGTAGCTAACATTAGCATGTTTTCTTGTTTGTTTTGTTGGAGCACTGCGTGTTAAACTGCCCCATTGAAGGACTGCCCCATTTCATGGACGTAGATTTGAACCAATTACACCATGTCTCTCAATTCCAAAGGGCAAAAGGAAAGGGTAAATATGAGAATTGGGACTGGACCCTGCTCTCTCCTCAATATCACTGACTTCAAGGTTCTTTCAAACATGTCATTTTCGCACGTGATCTGTGGAAAATGTCCAGAAAATTGTCATGAACGCAACAAAAGACAAAAGTTCACAGGAGAATGTCCACAACATTCAATTGAGAAACAAGATTTATACAAAAATTCAACTAGAAAACTGAAAGCAGAACTTCCTGAGAACGTCATGTGATAATGTACAACCCCTCCTGACAATTGCAATTGAAAATATCCAAACTCCAGAGCAGGATTTTAAGTTTAACTAGAGTGTAACCCTTTGCCTGATTTTGAAAAATGCCATAAAAGTGGGTTGAGAGCTGAGTTAGAGAGAGCGGGGGTGTGGTCTGGTAGTGAAATCTGACACTGACAAAGGCACTGATTGGACACATTAGAGTGGAGCAGCGACAAAAGAGCCAATGCAGTAGCTGGTGTTTGACCAGAGAGGGCGGTAGATACACCAATTTGAATATTCATCACCTCACTTTTCCTGTCAAAGTGTTGTTGAACCTACGTTGGCGTCAAAACTCAAAAGATGTTCAGTTTGCACTGCAAGAATTAGCCAATTATTCTTAAATTGCTTCAAAATAATCTCCAAATTTTGCTTGGGTAGAAAACTAGCGTGTATATCTGCAGCCACTAAGGACTGTAATGTTCCTTAAAATGAGGGAAAAATGATCAAAACCTTGACAAAATGTGATTCAATTGTACATGTTTGTAACAGCAAAAAGATTCTGTCATGTAAGAAATGTTGTTACTGGTAATTAAAGCTTCGATTCAGCTGAAATATCTTATTAAGACAAAGTTTAGATTTTTTTTTCTTAAAACGTAATTATTTTTCTAGTGAAAAGCCACTAATAAATAAAGATTTATTAGATTATTTTTATTTACCTTCAGCTAAAAAAAGGAAAAAAAGAATAACAAAAAAGGTACATTAGTGAGAAAGGATGATAAAAAGGCCAAGATATTAAAGAAAAATCTGAAACTGGACCGATAGAAGGAGGAAAAAGAGGAAAAGGTCCACTCATCCATCACACTTCCCTCCATCAGTTGAACCATTTCTATCTCGTTGATGAGATTAATCGAGCAGATTATCAGGACGCAGGGAGCAAACAGCGTGAGCTGCGCGATCGTCCGCCGCCGTCTCATCTGCAAATATTACCTTTGGATGGTTGTTTTTGGAAGAGCCACATTTACATAAAACGCCGCTCGCTAAACTGTCAACCCCAACTAATGCCGGCATCCGTCTCCTCCCTGAAACAGGCCGCCGGAGGAATTCCTTGCCCCGCGTTCCGCCTCGTGATTTCCCTCCAGAAGCAATTCCAGCACCAAGAAGGAAATATATTATACATTTGCCTTTGCTGATTCATTTTCTCCACCCTCCCTCCTCCTTCTCGTCTCTGCTTCTTGCTTCCATTCAGGTCATTTGAGGCTTTTTAGGACGTTTCAGTATCAATATGTCAGCGCTGAGTGGATTCTGTGGAGCTGAGGGGGAAAAAAACTGAGCTGTTTAAAGAAAAACGTCTAAACTTTCCGTCATAGCGATTCAAAGACGGACTAAATGACATAAATGTGTGGTGACATAAAATGTATGATTTAAAGCTGGGGTAGGCGGATTTCCAGTGAGGCGGTTGATACAAAAATGGACGTCATGATTCACTGAAGATCTACAAAAGATAAATTGTTGTTTTATGTTATAAATCAAGCAAAAAGTAGACACATTTTCTCTTAAATTTGCTTAAAAAATGAGTGGGATCGCCCCCTGATGGACAGTTCAAGAGAAAGTTTCAGACTTGGCTTCTCTTTCCAGAACGTTGGAGTATGTTAAGTATGTTTTTCAAATGTAAATTTTCCTACACCAAAAATTACAAGGTGGAGCCACAATTCTGAGGTATCAATCGATCAATCAATCAGTCAATCAATCTCAACCACTTTATAAACCCCTTGTAAATATTCTTGTAAAATATAACATACAGTATATCTTGCACTAAGCAAAGATAGATAAATCCAGTATGACCTATAGTACTTGCATTTTATATTATGATATTGTATATATAAAGTATTAGAAGGTGTAAAATGAGTCACTCCATTTTGCACAAATCTGCTCGTCAATTTTTGTGAACTGGCAATTTTGTACATGTCATATTCGATCTCTTCCTCCTACAAAATTAATGCCATCAACTTCAAATTCGGCCACATCACTCTGGACAAGACTGGGATTAAAAGTTACCAAAAGTGTCACATAGCATCACACGGTGTATGCGCTAGGGGCTGTGAAGGGGCCGTGTATATTTATGTCATAATAATGATAAATTATTGTGTAAAATGTATGCATAGTGTTTTACTTATTTTGGTATTTTACATGGAAATTTGTATGAGGATAAACTTTTGCTTATGTCTCATTACATGAGGTATTATCAATGAAATCTCCAGTGTCACATGTCAAACAGCGAGTGTGGTCCGAGCGTCGGCGTCGAGCTGTCAGTCTCAGAGGTCAGAGTTCGTCCAGCATTAAATCACAGATCTGTCTCCCACTGCTTCCTCAATCCTCCTGATCCCTGTGCTCTCTTATCTGCCTTTGTCCTTAAAGCTGCTCAACAGCCTGTGAGATCAAAGTACTTAGAGGTCGACGGCGTGTAGAGCCTCTCACCCTCTCCTCACCCTCTCATCACCCCCTCACCCGCTGCAAAACACCTAATCATGGCTAACAAGAAGATTATAGCTGATCAATCACAAAGCTGCTTTCTCTGGTAATGCTGGCGTTAAGTAGAAGTGCAGTGGCTGCAGAAATACTTCTCTTAGTGTACGATTCTTTTTCAGCCTGTGGACAAAACTGGGTCCACATCTGCGATAAATCACCAGCACGTTGAATCAGTAGGATCAACAACAATTGTTCAACCAAAAAAGACCCATATGGCAGTTTTGCCATCACAAATGTTTCATAGACAAAATAAAATATAAGGAAATTCTTAAATTTAGCTTAGCCGACTAAAGACTAAAGTTTCTTAAATTTTGGCCAGTTTTTCCTCATTTTAAGTCACTAAATTTACAAGCTAGAGTTAAGAATTCTAAACAAGCAAAATTTGCTTAATCCACAAGTCAAATCAATTTGAGAATATGTGATTTATTTCTAGTAGGGCTGTTTAATTGGAGTGTGTGAAAATATAAGATATTCTAAGGTATACATTTCAGCTTTTTTTCTCTTAAAAGAAGATAATTTGAATCACTTTTTTTTGCAGTGTATCACTTTGTGTGTGTGAAAATATAAGAAATTCTAAAGTATAAAGTCTTTAAGTTAACTTAAGAAGACAGAATTTCTTACAACCTTACATAATATATAACATATAATATATATCCTTAACCTACAAAGCAACATTACAGTGGCTGTAGATTTTTATTATAGTAACACATTTTCTAGTCAAGCAACATTTACTTTTACACTATTGGCAGATTATTTTCAACAAGAACATTTATATAAATTGAATAATATTTGACTTATTTCTAGTATAGGGCTGATTTACAGTGAGAGACAGTTCTTTACTCTTATACTTGAAACATGACGATCCTGGATTCTATCCGGCGTCTCTAATGTAGAACAGTTATTTTTCCTCGCGTCTCCGTCGGCACTGATTCTGACTCATTTGAATTCTTCTCATGCTAATCTTGAGACGACGACGACGGCGCTGCTGCTGCTGCTGCTGCTGCTGCTGCTGCTGCTTATTAAAGCAGACTGAAGGTTCGACTTCCCTTTGATTCCTAAAATGCTTCTCAGGTGGGCCGATCCTTCAAGGATGAACAACACTGCTGATCTGAGACGGCTGCAGTTGCCACGGCTGCCCAGCAGGAGGAGGTGTCACTCTGGACTCACAGAGGGTTCTCCCTCCCTCTCCCTCTCTCTCTCTGTGCTGCAGTATCTGTTTGACGCTCTCTCACTCTGTCTTTCTAATTAGACAGACTTGTGAGGCAGGTACAGCCTCAGTCTCATCTCTCTCTCTTTGTCTTCTTCTTCTTCTTCTTCTTCAGACTATCAGTGTCACTGAAGAATCAATAAAGCATCAGGGAAGAAACCACAGAAATCAGCACAACTGGGACTGAAGCCTCTGCTGCTGCTGCTGCTGCTGCTGCAGAGAGGACGACGTCCTCCCGTCCAACACTGATGAGAGACGAGCCGAAGCGGAGGCTGCGATGTAAAGCACCAGCACAGCCTGATTGATTAACACTCTACGACTGTGCTGACATTTCCCAGAAACGCTCGACTACAGTTTCCAGAAATCACAGAAGCACTTGGCCGTCGCTCGGCTTTAGCCTCCGCCCTCGATCAAACAAACAAACAAACAACAACAACGAATGCTGCTGCTTTGTTTATCAGAGCCATAAAGTTGTTATATTAGGATAATAAAGTGTTATAATCATAATATTACAAGAAATAAGCTGTAATACTAGGAGACTAAAATTGTAAAAATATAAAAAATAAAGTTGTAATGTTTTTTTAAGAGAAAAAGTCCTAATATTGCAAGAAAATAGTCATAATATTAGGCGACTAAAGTTGTAAAACTATAAATATGAAGTTGTAGTATTACAAGAATGAAGTTGTACTACGAGGAGAATAAAGCCATCATTTTTCATGAGTTAAAGTCGTAATATTGCAAGAAAAAGGTGTAATTTGAGGAGAATACAGTTGTAACATTACAAGAAACAGTTAGAATATCACACAAATGTAATCCTAACACTGCAAGAATAAAGTTGAAAATTATGAGACTAAATTTATAACATTAGGAGAATGACTTAACAATATTTGTTGTAAAATTATAACATATATAAGTCCTATTACTATTTTCTTTCACTGTTTTAGTGGCGTACGCCTCCATTCACATGACGTGATGATTAAATGAATCTATGCAGCCATTCACTGTGATGTCATACAGCTTCAGTTTATCAAAAATAATCATTATTATGTCATAAAGTGTTCTGTTGTTGAGCTGATTTTTCACTATGACGTCTGCAGACATGTAAACAATGCACATAGTTTTTAATTCATAAACATGAGCTGACACGTGTTTCTCTGGGTTGTAAATTCATCTTAAAATCACAGAAAAAACCTGCAGGACATTCAGCAGATTCTCCCTCTGTTTACTCACATGCAGCTCATTCATCACCGTAAACACGCAGCCGTAATCACAGGGAATAAAATCCCTGCAGGGGAATATTATTCTAATCCAATACACGCTAACACAGTTACATGTGCTAACCGTGCTAACTGTGCTGCCTCAGCCCCATAAAACACAACAGCAGCCTGTTTGTTCTGTCCTGTTGTTGAGGGAAACTCAAAATAAAAGCCTTATCTTTAAACTTAACCTCATCACAATTTAGTCCTTAACTTAACCACTTCCTTTTGCCTCATTAGGTCCTGCATTATATATGTAAATGTTTGTCCACCACAACAACTGCACATATATTTTACAACAATACCATTTACGAACTGTAGGGGGAAGCAGAGAGCAAATCCTACATTGTGTTACTTTAACTATACCCAGTTAATGACTTACCCTCACCTTATCCTTACCCACAACTCAAATCTTAGTCCCAAACTATTGGTTTTGTTCTCCATGAGGACGAGTGGTCCTGACAAGATCAGTGGTTATGCGCGGTCCTCAAGAGGCAACAAATACAAGAACACTCACACAAACACACGGATCTGTAATGGCTCCATGAAAAGACCGAATCTAATCTGCCTGAAGTACGTCAGTGTTTGTGTTCGCTGAGCAGAAACCCGGGCTCTTATTTTGTCATCAGACACAATCCTGACATGATTTTTCCTCAAAGTAACAAAGTAACAAAGCAGCAGAGTCTGCTTTTAACGCAGATCTTTTCTTCTCACAGTCTGGACCAACGTTTGAATTCTGACTGAATGAGAAAATCAATTTAGACCAAATCATTGTGAGCGTGGCTGAATGTGCTCTATTATGAGAACACACACTGAGAGTCAACTGTGTTTGGATTTTTCTCTCTGAACCAAACGACTCAAGGCTGAGAGAATTTGGACCGAACCTGAGCCGAGACAGACAAATATCTGGTACTTTCTCTGTTCATAGTTCCTCCTCAACGTGGGCGGAGTCATCACAGCATGGCAACACACAAACTTGAGACTTGTAAAGCAGTCGTTTTGGGTGTAACTGAATCATTAGAGTCAACAGAATGGCTCAGTACATCCTGCATGGTTGGAGCAACAGTCACTGAACGGAAATACCACTGAACGTGGTCGTGATCGGGCTCGCGATCGCTGGCTTTCAGCAGTGCTGTCTCTAAATGCACCAGACTCCTCTGTTAAATGTTGACATTTTAGACATTTCCTTTGCTAAATGTTGGAGATTAACATTTAATGTTTTCAGGATTTTTAAGTCTGTTTAACTTTGATCTACAGTTGGACGTTGTTGGCTTTGATTCTTGTGTCGGACGTCACGCTCATGACTCATCAGTGACGACAATCTCTGCCCAATCAGCGATTTGGAATTAGAAGTAGAATTTGGAATTATACATAGAATTTTGAATTAGAAGTAGAATTTGGAATTATAAGTAGAAATTGGAACGATAAGTAGATTTTGGAAATATTAGTAGAATTTGGAATTTGGAACTATAAGTATATTTTGGAATTATAATTATACTTTGGAACTATAAGTAGAATTTGGAATTATAAGTAGATTCTTTAACTATAAGTAGAATTTGGAATTATAAGTGTATTTATAATTCTTCTCGTAATATTACTAGGATTTTTCTAATATTAGGACTTAATTCTAGAAAGATCATTTTTTTCTCTCTTCAGTTTGTCCCTAATACTCTGTCGTAGTATTACTGATGAAAAAGCAAAAGAAACGAGCCGAGCTAGAAGTGTTTAATGGAAAAACACAATAAGGGTAAGTTGAAGCGACGCTAGCTTTTATTTGTGGTCACGACAGACAATAACAGTTATCGTTACATCCCGATAATATCGAGTTCTTAGTGACTGTTGATGCTGTGAAGCTGGAGGCGGTGAGGGCTGAACCTGACGGATGTTTCCTCACTAATGGACGACCGTGGATCACATTAGACCCACATTAGAGCGACTGTCCACTGAGGTTAATTAAGAAGGTGTGACGCCCGGGGGATCAGGGTGACTTCACACTTCACTGCTGGATTTATCTCACGGCTGCAGAGCAGCAGGGATTCGCGTCCACCATCTCAGGGATGACGCTCGTATATTTTATTCTTTCTTTTCCAGGCTTTGTTTTTGTTTTTGGTTGCTTTGCATAAATCCTGAGGAGCTAAATTTCAAAGTGAAGTGTTTCTACACTTTGAGGGATTCCTTCATTTGGCCCACATTATACTTAAGGCAGCCTCTCGGCAGAAAATCCTACTTCAAATGCAAATACCTCAAACTCCACTCTGTGTTTTCCCCCTCGTGATTCTGAGCAGTTTTAGCCGCAGGTTTGGACGTGGAAACTGAAAAGCTCCTTAAATATGCAGCTGTCAAACTGCCTGTAGTTAAGGTAAGGTCGGTTAAGGGACTGTCTGCATCATATGTGGAAAAATAAAGTACAAACGTGTACTTGACAACATCAAGCTACTTAAATCCTCTAATCCATTCACAAGTGTGTCATTCATTCAGTCATTTATTTGATTTTCAAATAAAAACATGTAATACGATAATAAATATTATAAAATATAGATAATTGTATTATAAAATAGATTAAATGACCCCCGTTGTTGTGGGACTAATAAAGTATTATCTTAATCTTAATTTCCTTACCTTACATTATTTTACCTTACCTTATTTCCTTACCTTATCTAACCTTTTCTTACCTTACCTTATCTAACCTTTTCTTACCTTACCTTATCTATCATTATCTTCACTTACCTTATATTGTTTTACCTTACCTTTAGTTCCTCCCTTTGTCTTACTTCACCTTGACTTGACTTGTTCTTATGCCTTCTCTCATTTAATTTTATCTTTCCTTATCTTAACTTTATTCCCTTACCGTCACTATCATTATCTCACCCTATCGCATCAGACCTTATTTTACATTACCTGATCTGTCTTTATCTTCACTTGCCTTAATTCTGTTATCTTATATTAATACAGGTAACAAACGACTATGAGAGGAACATACGACAATTGTACATACAGTAGTTTGTCTAAATTCGGAGTTATTGAACATTCTATAATTTATTATTGACCAATAATTCAACACAAATCAACTCTCAGTTTAATGTAAATTTACTCAAATACAACTAAACTTGTGTTTCTCCTCCAGACAGGAAGTTAGCCAAAAGACAACGTTGTTCTAATGCATTTTTCTTGTTTGTTTTGTGATAAACTGCAAAATAAAATCAAACCAAAGTGTGAAAACAACGTCAACAACTTTGTCTCAGAGCGTTTAAATCGATAGCTGGTGTTTATGCCGAGTCATGAATGTGTCAAAACTCTTTCTCTCGCCGCCTTTTCTACAAAACACAATAAAATAGTATTTGACACGGACAAAAAAACAACACTATTTTACAGTTTTGTTTGAAGTGAGGTGAAGAAAAGTTTACAGGAATAATCAGTGAGTGGAATAACAGTGTTTTCTCTTTGATTGCCCTCACAACACTCACCTACACCACTCTTCATCTGTTTTCATTAAATATTCATCCACACTGAGGTGATGTTTCCACTTTCACTCGTTTCACTGATGAGAAAATGCATTTTTTATGTCCTGGGTGTGAAAATGCAGAACTAACAGGTGAAGCGTCTTCTTTCCATAACATGTAAAAAACATCTCCAGAGTTACCTGAATTCACCTCAAACCGTGAAATGAACACAGGATGAGACACAGTGAACTAAAACACGGTCAAACACGGTTGTCCTACATTCACGCTGAGGAACTCACAGCCAAAAACTAATTATATTACGTAAGAGCCTGATTTTTCCACCTTCTTTTTTGTGAATGAGCAAAGATTTAAAGTGACAGTTCAGGAAAAAACGATTCTATCCTTGAAAAAACCTCTTAAGTCAATCACAGTATATTTAATATATATATATATATATATATATATATTCATATAATCACAACTTTATCTAACTGTTTTATCTAAGTTTCTGCACCACCCACACCAAGCCCCATAGACAAAATCAATGATTTAAGCCGTCTGAGACACAGGAGCTGCTGGTCTACTGCTGCCTCGTGTGGTCACTTTGTGTCACTGAGGTAAAGCTGAGCAAAGGATTTCAAACTGAATTCACAAAATAACACATTTCAGCTTACTGATGGAGGCAGCAGTGGATCAACAAGTCCTGTGTGTTGTGATGTTAAATTATTGTGGTCTAAAAAAGGGGAAAAATTGCCACTATAGATTCACAGCCAATACTACTACGGCACGATATACTAAGAAATATAAACGTAAATTAAAAAGATTATGTACCACTGTATCAAATAGACATTAACTGAATAAATAAGGATATACAGAAGATACTTAAGTAAAGTGTGTAGAACCTAATGTATACATACAAGTGTTGAAATGCAAATCCTTAGACCACCACACTGCAAAAAACCTTAACTATCCCTTTAACAATACTCTCAAATTACACAACATGACGACCTGAGTTCACCTACAGTGTTTGTGTAACGAGGAGAAATAAAGAACAAAAATATGCAAAAAGGTTCAGTGTGGCAGATGTGGGTCACAGTGCAGCCTCAAGCTCTCTCTCTCTCTCTCTTTCTCGTCTCTTCCACTTTTGGCTGAGCGAGCGAGGGTTTGTGTCTGATTCACCTGAAAGCAGCCGCAGCAGCAGCAGCAGGTGGGCCGTTAATCTACCGCTTCACCGACCATCACGACTCTGGGATTGGGGATTACCGCGATTGGATTTAGGGTTTAACGTTCATTCTTGTTTTTATTTGTATTTTTGTATCTATTTTACCTCAGAATTCTCCTTTAGCTCCTCACCCCTCGTCTACAGGTTTTCTACCACTAACATTGTGTGTAAGAGACCCACACTGAGTCCTGGTCCTGGTGGACCCTCTAGTCCTGCATGTTTTAGATGTTTCCCCTGAATTAAATCATTGATGCTGGATGACAGGCTGACCATTTGGATCAGCTGGAGCAGGAAAAACATCTCATACATGTTCATTTAGAGTAGTTTCCCTTTCCTTTAATTCAGATTTATCCATGAGAGACTTCTTGAATTTGAAGTTGAATTAAACGTTATAAAATATTAAACGCCCATGTCTCATTTGTGCTAAATAAAACATGGCTCGCTGCAGAACAGGAGGTCAAGACGATTTATTTTAGATTTTTTTTTTTTAGTTTAGTAGCTGCTCTGGGGCTTTTTGATCGTGATCCTCATTGAAAAATTCTAGGTCATGGGAGAATAACTTTCTCCTGTGGTGATATACAACTAACATCCTTGAAACTTCACTTTAGAATGTTACAGAATCCATACTTTGAAATCCACTTGCTCAATAATCCTACGTTATCATTGAGAAAGCAACAAATAATTGGGAAATATTGGCCAAATAATCACCTCTAATAACAATATTACTACTACTAATGAATGAATACATGTATTTTCATTTAGACAAATAAAAAAGCATTACTTTAGTTTACTTTGAGTTTTAATGACTAGTAACAGGCTAAAAACAGTGCTGTGTTAAATACAAAAATATATAAAATTCACTAAAGTCAGTAGTTTTCCTTGTTTTCCTTGTTTTAAGGCACATTATAGCCTGACAGTGGCTCAATTTACAAGGCATTTTTAATTTCATTTCATTTCATTCTACCCAAGCAAACTTTGCCTTGCAATATTCTTTTTCAACAAGAAAATTTGAATTAATTAAAACAAATATTTGGCTTATTTCTAGTAGGGCTTACAAATGTAGTAATGAATAGAGAGTACGATCTAATGGTCGAGGAGATGAGTTTTGTTAAAAATACAATCAGTTTTGACAGCGATATGATTGTTTTGCCCATTCATCAGTGAGCAGATTGTTACCTTCATTTATTGGCACATACTTGGGTGATCTACGGTGGCCCTGAAGTGCAACTCACCAACACAAATAGGAAAACCCAACAACATTTACTAAAACACAACATTAACTAAAACAAACTAGTAAATGATGTTGTGTACTAGTTAACGTTGTTGTGGTAATGTTGTGTTTTCTTATTTTTGTTGATGATTTACAGAGATAGAAGTGTAGACAGGAAATTGGTAACAGATCGTCCACACAAAGTAATTTGTCCACTTTCAGCTACTCGGTCCTCACTTTTGCTGCGTCCTTGACTTTTCACCTGCTTAGTGGGGACACGGGGGCCTCACAGGGACGCTAACGTGGAGGTGGGGGAGGGGTGTTGTGCTCACACACGCGCTACAACATGTCGAAGTCAGTCAAGCAGCTGTGGTCATGATAGACACGAACAACATGCCCTACAACACCAGGACAGCACTCATGGACGCAGCCATGCATGAACATGACACACACACACACACACACACACACAGAGAGAGAGAGGGAGAATTTACTGCAGGCTAATTTCTTGCGGGTGTTTGCATTTTCCCTTTTTTTGTCCTTCACACACATGAACACAAACCAGCAGTTTAACAGTGAACCAGTAGTGACAGCTTCACTCCTCGTTCAGTCACCGCAGCCCCGAGAGCTGATGAATCGAGTCGGACACGTAGAAGTGATTGATTAAATGCTTCAAAGGCAAAAAAAAATCATCTTAAGGAAAAATAAAGGAGAGAGAAATAAAACTGAACTGACTTTGACAGTTTTTTAAAATATAAAAATGTCCACGGCGGCGACATGTAAGTCAGGTTTCTACTTTATCTTCATTTAATCCAAAGTGTTCCAACAGTTAATAAAAGAAAGAATATAATTATACTCTGCAGATGTTTGTTTTTGACTTCACAGCAACGTCAGGACTAAGACAGATGACAGACTGCTGCTGTGTTTTCCATCAAAATAGAAAGATAAACCAATGGATTGACTAAAATTGCCATATACAGTTATTCAAAGCCACTTATGATCAATTCAAAATGACTTGATTGAACTGTTAAGTCCATGTGGCATCTTATCTGAAGCTTTTATCATGTTTTGAAGTGAAGATGTTGCATATTTGTCATTTAAATGCTACTTTTCATTTGTTAGGACTTTTAAGGAGTTTAAGGTTCAAACTTCATTTTTTCATCAAACAGGTTTTTTTCTATTGACTGATTTGTTTGTTAGGTGTTTAGATGTTGCTTTGATAGTGTCTGTCATTAATTAAATTGATAGTTTTGTTTTGGTAGTTTTGTTATTTAAAACCCTTGGTAAATTCTCCTTATAAACTCCTTATATGGACATCCTGGGGTGTGTGTTGATAGTATTTTTTTTTTAAAAAAAGGGAGTAGCGTTTATTAGCCTTTACTGTGCAGAGGTTGCAAAATAGACAGTTTTTATTTCATTTTTGTTCAAACCCAACAAACTAAACTGTGACATATTCCCAAATATTCCCAATTTCATCACATTGCCTATAGAGTTGTGCTGAAAAAATGGATATAAAAACAATTTGTTTTATTTTTTGGTATTTCTTTTTTTTTGGACAATAAAAACCACACAAACATGACAACAACCTACGTTGGACATTATGTTTTTGTCAAGACTGACCTAAGATAAGATAAATAATGTGTCTAGACACCACAGCCGCATTTTAAGTGTTTACAGACAATGTGTAGGTTAACCACACCACAGCCTGACATATAGTATGAACGTTATCTATAATAATAAACTACACCACAATCGTTCCCTCATCACAGCCACAACAAATCCCCGTGTTACTGCTCTAAACAAAACCACAGACAGTCGTAAAGAAAACCAACATCCTCCCCGGACGCTGCAGCCCGTTCCGCCGCCTCATTCAAAAGTAAAAAAAAGCAGGATTCAGTCAGGACATTAAAAAATCCCCAAAGACTGTGTTTGCCCTTGTTTCTTTTAAATGATGCATTTTCCAAACACAACTGTCCCTACAGGAGGAGAACTTCTCTGTCTTTATGTGTTGTTGTTCCTTCTTCTCTGCTCGTCCGCGTCGTGAATCAGTGATGAGTTGGGTTTGTGTTTGTTCTGCGGCGCAGTCTTTAATCAACCTCCGCATCAATCATTGATGCCCGAGTGACAAGAGACTCGCAAAGCTGCGATCAAACAAGCTCCAGGTCAGAGAAGAGCAGGGATTGGTGTGATTTTACTTTACTTTATTTTTAACAGAATATAGTACAAACCACAGAACAACCGGAGGACCTGAGATGTTTTATTCTGCACAGAAACAGGAGGGTTCACTCTGTGTGAGAAGAACTAAACTACGAAAAAAACAACACATTTGTGTTTTTAACCGCTTTGTTTTTGTTCCATTTTAGAGAAAAAGACTATGAGTTTTTGAGGATCTGAGGGATCCACAGCCAAACCTGATACTACTACTACTGCCACTGCTGCTACTGCTACCACCACTAATACTACTACTACCACTACTAATACTACCACTATTACTACTGCTACTACCAGTGCCACTATTACCACCACTACTGCTTCAACTACTGCTACTACCAGTACCACCACAACTACTACTACTAGTATTACTGCTACTACCAGTAGAATTAGAATTAGAATTAGAACCATTACCACCACAACTACTACTGCCACTACTATTACCAGTACCACCACTACTACGACTACTACCACCACTAATACTACTGCCTGTACAGATACAGTTGCAGGCTATTATTGTTATTATTATTATTTGTACATTATGTTAAAAAACTTTTTAATTTTTACAATTTCAGCTACTGCTCGTATAAGTTATACACTACTATACTATAAAATATTACGAGTGTACTTTGAATTATTCTGACAGAACTTTATACACCTAATATATTTGTTCTCTCTCTTCTGTCCTCTCTTTTTTGTCCCCTGTCTCTCCTCTGCTGTCCCACATTTTTCTCCCTTTCACCGCAACCTACTGAGGCAGATTCTGCTCACTGTGCGAACTGTTAGGTTTCTCTTCTCTGTGATGATTTGTGCGTTTTGTTTTTCAGATTTCTGTTTTACACGGACAATCAATGAACTCTTCGGTTGATCTTTCTGTCACAAAGAAAGGGTTGGAGGTGACGTGACGACGAACAAACAGAATGAAAATGAAGGTAAAAATGTCGTGACGGCGTCTCACAGACGCGTCCTCACCTTCATGTGTCGTCGCCTCCGTCTGCTGAAGCGCAGCAGCTCCTTGTGTTGGCGAGCGATGAAGTTGACGGCGGCGTACTCCAGCAGAGCCGAGAAGACGAACAGCAGACACACGGCCATCCAGATGTCGATGGCTTTGACGTAGGACACCTGTGGACAAGGACAGAGGACAAGGACGCATCAGATTATTGTTGACCTTTGTAGCTCAATAAAGGAACGAGGAAGATAGTGTGTATGCAAGATATATTCATCATATTTGTGTCTTTAAAGTCTGAAAATCATTGGAAATACACATTTTATTTCACAATAATTTTTTTCCCCTTAAATTGAAACATTTAAGAAATAATTTGGTTTAAAATTAAATGCACACAGTACATGACAGATGTAATATTTGAGAGAAATTAAAAAAAATACATTATAACCCTGTCATTAATAGATGCATATTATCTGATTCACGATGTCCTAGATTAAACATAATCTACAGTTTAAAATAGTTTTATTGCCTTTATTTTAAGTTTGATGTCCTGTGTACCTAATAAACTGGCCAGTGAAATGCAGTCACAAATGACACAACTGTCTTTTAATATGCACGTCACAGTTTAACATAAACATCCTTCTTTCCTTCTTTCCTTCCTTCCTTCCTTCCTTCCCCTCAGCTGTGATCACTGCTGTGCACAGGAATCACGGTTCACCTGTTTAATATCTGGAGCGTAAGACTTGGTTTGTGTGTTTGTTGCCTTTTTAGGACCTTTTTTCTGTTCTTGTCAGGGCCAGTCCTCACAGAGACCAAAACCTGGTCCTAATGAAGCAGAACATCATTTAAGGGGAATTATAGTGAAGTTAAGGTTAAAGATAAGGTTATTTTTGTCCAAATGAATGGAAGTCAGTGCAGTGTGTATGTGTGTGTGTGTGTGGGATTACAGCTTCCCTGCACTTAATTACACAATCCTTCCACCTCACGCAAACTCACACACCATGTTGTTTTCCCCCTCCTTTAATCTGAAAATCTCTTGTGTCACCACTAACTCCTCCCCCTGCACTCTCCGCCCATGTCTCCGCCCTTGTCTGGCGTGACGCTCACCTTGGGCAGCGAGGCCCTGGAGCCGGAGCTCTGCGTGGTCATGGTCAGCACGGTGGTGATGCCCAGACCCACTCGAGCCGGCGCGGCGTCCATGTTGATCCAGAAGGAGACCCAGGACAGGATGACGATGAGCAGCGACGGGATGTACATCTGGATCAGGTAGTAACCCATCTGACGCTCCAGGTGGAAACGAGCCTCGATGCACGTGAATTTACCTGAAGAAAAGAAGAAATGTACAAAGGAAACGACGGATTATGGAGGAAACACATTATCCTTTGTCCATAACAGTCACACTAATCTCTGTTAGGTAAATAATCTGATAAACATATACACAGTATATACATATAGTATGGATATATATACTGTATATAAACTGCATTTCACATGAAAACACAAGAAAATAAAGAGTATAGCGCAAATTATTTACAAAACGAGAAATATGAGTATTAATATAACACTATGTGTGTCATTGCATAAAAATGAAAAAAACAACAACAATTGTACGGTGCAGCAAGAACAAATACGGTAAAAACCCTCCTGCTTCCTTAATATCCCACAGCCAGGGGGAGCAGTGTCATTCTGAAGCCAGCGGGTCAATCTGACCCACATAAGGTAGCAGGAGGGTTAAAAAGAAAAGATAGAAAAATAAACAATAACTTAAAATTAAAAAGTGGAATCCCTCGATACATATTCTGCAATGTTTTGTTTTATGAGTATATTGTTTTAGTAAAATCCTTGGAATATAATATTTTTTGGGGTATTTTAAATTTTTTAATTTTAAAGTGCAAATTATTTACAAAGAGAGAAATATGAATATTGTATATATGTAAACACACAATATGTGTTACAGTTTCCTGTTATAATATGATAATGTTGTTTGTCATAATAACAATATTTTGCTTTTATTTTATGGTTGTTCTGTGACAGAGCACAACACACACACACAAATGTGATTTTTAGGCTGCACTCTACCTACACATAAGATTATAAAGCTTTTCATTTATTTATAAAATGATATCGTATGTGAGTTTAGATTATAACAAAGACGATCAATGGAAAACAAGGACAGGAGAGATTCATGTGTGTGTGTGTTAATTAAAGGTTACACCAACATCTCAGGATTCATCCACACTTCACTGCAAATGAGCTGAAAATGAGGTGAAAATGAGGCGAATATGAAAGAGAAGGAGGAGGAGTCACGACCATGATTTGTAGCAGAAATGTGAAAGAAACACATTATTGTTCATTAATTGTTGTTTTTTAATTTTTATAAAACCATGGAAAGAATTAAATGATGTTATTATGACGTATTTGTGTAAATAAAGCTGCAGATGATCTCTTTATTCTGTGTGAATACTGTGTGTGTGTGTGTGTGCGTGTGCGTGTTGATTAGTTCAGACTCAGAGTCATCACTCACACAGAGGTCGACGGCTGCTGTCGACACTGAGGAGATGAACGATCCACCTCCAGACGACGCACACACACACTGACCGGCGCCCATTTTTGTGGGTTTTTGTCGGGGGAAACTTTCGTCTAAAGTTTGTTTTGTGTCTGTTTCTAAGCATCGATGTGAAAAATAATCCAGTTCTGCACATAATCTGAAATTATGAACCACATACTAACTCACAGTTTACTCTGAGTGCTGACTCTGAGTCCTGACAGTGACTCTGAGACTCTGAGTCCTGACTCTGAGACTCTGAGACTCTGAGACTCACCTGTGTTGTAGTGCTTGGTGCAGTAGCGCAGGTCCTTCTCCTCTTTGAGTATAAACTGAGGTAACGTCAGACCGTCGGCCACCTGCACCGGTCCTTTCTCATCCCACTCGAATATGAGGTCGTTCATGGTGTAGCCGACTGGAGGAGACAGAGACAGAGACAGAGGACGACAGGACAGTGAGACACAGGACAGCTTTGTTAACTACACTAAACTAAACTGAAATAAACCTCTTTCACACCGAAATCCATCGAGAACTTTGAACTTAGTGATGGAGGCAGCAGTGGATCAACAACTCCTGTGTGCTGTGATGTTAAAATTGCACATTTTCTCTATGGACTTTGTTGTGGGAGGAGAAAAACATTTACAAACTTGATTTCCGAAGAAAAGTCTATTTGACAGTGAGATGAAGACGTGAACATATGTTTAAGATGTTGTTATTGGTGCCGATTTTATCAGGTGAGTCTTTTGTTGAGTGAAGAATCATTAAATCTTCACTCATATGTGACACTGGTGTTTTAACGGTTTCCAGTGTCTGTTTATTTCCCTGTGAAGCTTTAAATTCAAAAGCAGCAGCAGCAGCAGCAGCATTAGTGTGTGTTTGTTCTGACGTCACTGCCGTTCACTGACGTCATTGTGTTCTGCAGAAGATCTGAGATCTTTGAATTTCAGCTTCATCGATTCAGCTCACGTTTGAGCCGAGAATGGAAAGAAAAGGAAGAAAAGGACACGAGAAGAAAATCTATATCATAACTGTGAAGCTGTCAACTGCTCACTCATTCATTCACACATAGTCTGTGTGTGTGTGTGTGTGTTTATGTTCTTGTATTTGTGTCCTCTTTAGGACCGCACATAAACACTGACTTATCAGGACCACTAGTCCTCATGGAGACCAAAACCTTTAAATAGTTATGGTTATGGTTAGTGACAACACTTTGGAAGTCAATGTTATGTCCTACGAGGAACCTATAAACCACATGTGTCAAACTCGAGGCCCGGGGGCTACATCTAGCCCGCCTTACAATTATATTCGACCCAACATGTTTTGTCTTTCCTGCTCCTCCGTTGACACACTTTTAATTCATAACACACATAAAGTTAACTCACCTGTATAAGATACAAACAAATTAAATGTGTCCTTTCAAAACACAGAGCCGTAACCAGAGGGGGGGTATAAGGGGGCTCAACCCTTCATCTTTTAGCTGTATAAGTCTAGTAAAAAATGACTGATTACAGCTAATTATTGGCTAAGATACACATGATTACTGTTCTACTGAGGGACAGCAGAGGAAATCAGGTAAGAAATTACTATACTGTATACATAACATTTACCGCTTGTCTACATTTATCTCCAACTGATGTGTATATGACTTTGAAACAGTCTTCTGAAGTTATTCCATGTGTACTTTTATGAAGAAAGCATCCTCTAAATTACTTCCTTTATTTAATCTACAAGCTTGGCTTATTCTGAATGTTATATTATTTATATTATTATTATATTATTCTACCTTGTCTGTGTGTCCTTTAATTTCAGCCTCTTTCTGGAATAGATTTTGACCCTGAATAAACCACAGGACGCAAGGACATTCTGGGAATATGGGGACATTTTTTGGCTGGTCTTTACAACTTGAACGGGCCTTTTAGATTAGATAAGATTAGATTAGATTGGATAAAATTAGATTAGATAAAATTAGAGTCGGGTTCAGACAACTACTATAATAGGATATACATTTTTAAAAAACATACAAATGCAAAATAGAGAACACAGTAGAAATACTATATACAATGTTTATAAAAATATCAACAATACAACAATTGATACTACAACTGTAGTATTGTATAATACTAGCATCAATACTACAATAATACTGCAACTGTAGTATTGTAGTATCAACATTACTACAAAGTTATTTTTTCTTGTTAACATATTATACAGTTTAGCCTTAGTCGAAGAAGTAAACAAATCAGGAGAAACTTATATACTAGAATTATGTTTCTATTCAAATTAAAGGTTAGGTTTAAGCAATTATATGCATATTTTATGTATGTATATATATATATGTAGTTACTCACAACTCTCCAGCTGCATGATGCACGTTTGGACATCCATAGGGAAGTTCTTCAGATCCATGGGACAGGCCAAGACCAGTGTTATTCTGCAAATACACAAACACAGAGCATCACTTTGATGAGGAGGATTATCCAGACTCCAGTTAGCAGCAGCAGCAGCAGAAGAGTGAGTCCTGACACTGACACAACCCCGACAGACCAGGACGTGTTTAAAATTGATTTTAAAATTTAATAAACACATGTTCTCTGTTTTTGGTGTTATAAAAAAAAAAAAGAAAATCGATTTGTCCACCTCTGCTCTCCAAACTGACTCATGAAAAGTCAAACACGCAGAGTTCTATATCCAACCTGGGAAAAGTATCAAAAAAAAAACATGGAAAAAGATTCAGAATCAATGTTTAGTTTTACAAAGACAGACTTAACATTTAAAAGTTACACTAAACACCTTTAGGACAAAATTGGAATGACTGAAACAAATCAACAGATTAAAATAAATTAGTCTGTGAGCAGGAAAAATCAATTCTGCATTTCTGTTTTTCTGTTTGATGACGCTATGAATTTAACCCTGTTCAATGAGTGAGTGCTTCTGCTCCTTTTTTCCCCAAGATAATTTTCACTTTCCATATCTGGCAGTTATTTAACCATTTAGGGATTATGGTACTGAGAAGCTGATGTCACACGGTAAATATGGGCACAAAACTGTATTTCTCTGCTTTCCGGTTTCCATCCCTTTAACACTTTTTGAATTTTCTAGATATCACAAACAGATAATAAAAACCTCTACATATTTACCGCAAACAAAAATAGCATCGTAATGTGTTTATGGGTAAAAACTGTGTATGACTGATTTACTGTGAAACAAATACTTCACAAGTACTTTTTACTTGTGATCCTAACTCTGGAAATCCGAGTTCCCACTACAACTGTTACGCCCCTAAGAGAAGTTCCTAATGGTATATAAGGTCACTCCAAGTTGGAAATTCCGAGTTCCGACTACAAATAGAATGCACCACAACCTCTAAGATAAGTTCCTAACACACAGTACGTGAGGTTGCTCCGAGTTGGAAATTCCGAGTTCCCACTACAAGTGGAATGCACCACAACTTCTCATAGATGTTCCTAACACGTGGTACATAATTATTTCATGTGTTCATTTTGACAGGACTAACTATACCAAAAGTTTATTGTGGAAATTTTTGATCAATAACAACAATTAAAAAATGTTGCCTACCCCAGCTTTAAAGATGATTCTCAGATAGTTCCAGCAGGAACATTTGTCACCACAAATGGACCAAACACTTTATCATAAAAATGTTAATTTAATTAAATTACATGACTTAATAAAGTACTGCAGACACACTGTAACACACACACACGTACCTCATGTACCAGATAAAGTCTGCTGCGTCTGCACATCGCTACATTTCTCTGACAGAATGCTGAATATGTTTAACACACACACACACACACACACACACACGGAGAGAGTCATCTGTGCAGATGTCCCACTTTCTCATGTGTGGACTTTCTGCTGCTTCCTGACACCTAAACGCCACATGCTGACTCAGTCAGTGTCTTCCTTCTTTTTATTCCCTCGCCGCGTCACCATGAGTTCAACCTCCGAGTGGTTTCATTAAAAATCCCATGTTACTGTTGCAGGAGAACACTTGATCACGACATGGAACTTCTCTGATGTGAGTTTGGGCTCAAACTAAAGAAGAAAAGTCTCAATCTGTGGTTGAATTTCATTATTTTCAGCCTGTGGTTGAGCAGAGTTTTGAAAACTCATCATATCAAAACTGTGATGAATTAGCCCATTAGTAGTTTCTGTACGCAGTGAACTGAAAACAACTATAACTGGATTATTTATAAACTAAAGGAAACTACAACGTGATCATTCTTAACTGAGTTCTGGACGTATTTTCTGTTTTAGGCCACGTAGAAAACTAAAATTAAAGAATTCAGAATTCTAATAAAATCTTGAATTTATATTTTTTCTCAGAATTCTGAAATTGAACTCTGAACTTGAAATAAAGTTAAGAATTCTGGGATTAAAGTCAGAATTATATTCAGGAGTCAGAATTAATTCAATCAGAACTAATCAGAACTTTTTCGTGGAATTGTGAGATTTAGAAATATGAGATTAAAATCTATTTGTTTTTATATTAACAATATGCTATCATGAAAATATTCAAATGTAAACCCAATCCTAATCTTCTATATTGGAGATGATTATTGCCTCAGAAAGTGAAGTTAAAAAATATTTTATTTTATTTTGCATCTTCATGCACTTGAATGTTTATGAGATTATTTTAATGTATAGAGCTAGGGGTCGGTCCAAAATATTCTATTTCTTCTAATGTAAAATATTCAATATCATTTAAAAATGTCAAATTTAAGAGATGTGTTGGTTTAAAAAAGTAACTTGAATTTGCCACTGATTTTCTTTTTTTTTTTTTCAGAATAAAGGCTCATAATGCTTCATTACTGTCACTTATGTGAAGAAATATCAACAATTAACGTTGTTTTACTTCATCTCCCGGGCCAGGTATTTTTGCTGACGGGCCAGTTTTGGCCCACGAGCCGCAGGTTGCTGACCACTGTGCTACTGCAGGTAGTGGCGTCTTTATTTACATTATCATAGAAAAATAAAAGATTCTGTTGAGCCTCGTATTCAATCATCCAGAAATAAGACATCAGGAAAAATTACTTCTATTTTCTACACGAGACCACGAGTCACTTCAAGAGCAGCGGCTCGTCCGATCTCAGAGACGATACTTTGTCATCCAGTCATGAATTCTCCTCACGCTGCTGCTGCTGCTCCAGCGACGGAGCGATAAACATCCCATAATAAAAAAAGAAAAAAAAGAGTAAACAGCATTTACAAGATCCATTTTCTCGCTCGTCCCTCGAGATGCTTTGATATCCCGAGCCGCTTCGAGATCGAGATCGAGCGAAGCCTCGTTCTGATGTTGTCAAGTTAAAAAATGAAAAGCCGTGTATCGTTCTGATGATATTTATAAAAGGCCACTCTCTTTCTACGGCTGCTGCTGCTGCTGCTGGACATGAAGGTGAAAACTCAGGTTGATAACGGATCAGAGTCGCCTCGGGAATACTAAGAGGCTGAGTAGATTACCAACACCACCAGCACCACTGCTGCTGCTGCCTCCTCACTTTTTATTACCTCTGCTCAGGGTAAATCAGCAGCAGCAGCAGCAGCAGCAACAGCAGCAACAACAGCAGCAGCAGAGGCAGGATGAAAAGATTTGTCAGCTGAAGGCAACCCATAACTCTGAGAGCCTTGAGAAAGACGACTTACAGATACGGAGCGGAAAAAAGAGCCAACAAGGAAATAAAAACCTCCAGCTCTGGATGGATGAAGGTCTCTAGAACGTTGTCAACAGGAAGTCCTCCATCATCGTTTCTGCTTTAGTTTGCTGGCACTTGAAACATCCTCCCTCATCTGATGCAACAAATGGACACTTTTCCTGTTTAAAATGAATTAACTAAACAAACTTAACTTATCAAATTAAGCTACCTTTTTTCAACCATGTAAAACTAATAAATTCAAAATATTTGCACTGCCCACACACATTTATGTAACAACACAAATGAATTAATCTACATTAGCAAATTCAATCAACCACATAAACTAATAATAATTTATCTTTAATTTGTTCATTAAAATAGATTTTTTCAACCCCGTACAGCTTATTATTTCAACCACTTAAAAATAATTAAACTACTAATTTATTCAACTACTTATCAGATTAATCTAAATAAACAAATTAAACAACATAAACTAATGTATTCAATGTTATTTCATAAATTCAACCATATTATTTCACCTGAAACAACTCATCAGTGTCTCGTTTTGAAATTAGAGAAAAATCTGGCGTTTCTGAGGTTTTTGGCAGCGTTGAACTCGTGACCCGGAGCCTCGTTAAGAACTTTCCAAACATTCTCACGGGGCCCGACTCGGCTCAGGGGCCCCAGACAATTACCTGCTCTACCTGCCCAGTTACTACAGCCGCGCTTGCCGAGCAGATAATGGAAGAGTTTTTAAATCAATTTTCCTCAAATTTCTCTCATCTTGACTCTTGTTTGTGAGAGATTAATGATTTTCTGTAGCTTTTGTGGATCCTCGTTTTTCACCTTCAATCATTGAGCTGTTGTTTTTATTAACTGCAGTTTTTTTTTCTTTATTGTTGAGATTTGACAGAATTTTTACGTTTATTTAAAAAATAATAAAATAAAAAAAATAATGTGATGTTGAGTTTGATGCCAAAACGTGACTGGAATAAATATCACATAAGGTGAATAAACCTGAGGTGAAAAGTAAAGAATTACATTTATTCGCGTTACTGCAGTCTTTTTTGTGTACTTTACTTTTTAAAGTAAGTTTGTAAAATTTGTAATTTTACTTTTCCTTTTTTTTGGGAGTTACTGTTTAATCACATCTGTTATGAATGATGAGGACAGACAGGTGAATGATGAGGACAGGTGAACGGTGAGGACAAGTGAACGATGAGGACAAGTGAACGATGAGGAAAAGTGAATGATGAGGACAGGTGAATTGACGTTACTTAAGTTTACATATTTTATTTTGTCAGCACTTAAATTTGTTAAGTTTTGCCTTAAATTGATAACAATGCATGTGAGATTTGTGTTCCCTTGTTCTTTTTGCACGACACAAGAACTTAACTTGAGTACATAGGCCAGTACTTAAATTGTACTTAAGTAAAATGTTATCAAAATAGTGGAACTTTTATTAAATGTCCCTGGAGCTCACACTCACCGTATGCTGTAGAGCACGTTGCCGTTCTTGGAGATGCGCAGCAGCTTGTTGTCGGTGGTGACCTCGTGGAAGTTGGCCCCCTTCTCGTTGGCGAAGAACAAGTCGGGTTTCCAGATGGAGTCCAACATAGACGGGTCGAGGTCCAGCGAGTCGTCGGGATACTCGCTGTACGCCAGCCGGGGGTCGTTCCACTGCTGCCGCAAGAAGATGTTCACTCTGTAGTCCTGAGAGGAGATGGAGACAGAGACGGTGGACCATCAGAGGACAACAACGAGAGACAACAAGAGACGTTTAAGGTGTTTTTTTAACACACATGAATACAATTCAAACACAATAAACCACACAAAACAACAATGAAATTGTACACGCTGCAAAAACTAATTTACAAGAAACCCAGAGTTCAGAATTCCAAGATGACAAGAACACTGCTAGTTTCACTATTATTAGCACTTTTGGATTGTCTTTGTTTCCCAGTAAATCAGTCGTATACATGGCACTGTTTCATTTTTAAGTGTAGACATGTTCCTGTGCTGTTTGTGTGAGAAAATACCACATAGAGCGTGGTTATCGACTGGGATTGCTAACAATAGCTGAAGTGGTCGGCACAAGAGGTGAAAAAGGATTGATCCTAACACTATGTGCATCATTTATATTTGGGGAAATCTATTTTTTCTGTCTCTTGGAGACAGTTTTCCTCTTGCCAGGAAAAGCTGAAGTCAGGACTAAGTGGTGCTTCTCTCTTTGCCTTTAAAAGCTTTCCTTTGTTTTTGACATGAAAAATGTATCAGAATGCAGATCCTTTGCAACTAAACCCCCCCTCAAAGAATCATTCATTTAACATCTCTTTCTCCTCAGTTTTTTGAAATCTAAACATTGAGCCCAGAGGATTTGTCTTTGAGGAGAAAACCCTCTGTCTTCTCTTCATCTCTCCGTCTATCTGTCCGCCTGCCGTATCTCTCCATCTCCTCATGTTTGACTAAAGAGCGAGCAGCAGCTCAGTGACCTTCAGCTTTGTGCCGCGACAAATCTCCGAACATCAATCTGCTCGTCTCTGCTTCGTAAAGAACAGAAAAACTATCATATCACAACTGAAGGGTTATATATTCTACATTATTTTAATATCCACATTTACATAACTTATCTTATATTTTATTTATATTGTTATCTTTTTTAGTATTTTTGTGTCCATTTCCATTTATACTATACTTTACACTAGAATCGTACAGACCACTTTGCTGCTGAAACAAGTGATTTCCCTGGTGGGACATCAATAAAGTCTAATCTAATCTAATCCACAACCCAGAGGTACTTTGTTATTTGACATTGAAAAATATGTGTGTATTTTTTTTTACTTGAATTAAGTTGTAGTTTGAGACTAAGAAGAAAAATTCAGGTTACCAATTAAATGCTAGCAATCTTTTTTTTTTAATGGCAAACTCGCTACAGCTACACAATCTATGTAATTGTGTGGAACTGAGGAACACTCGTTGTTATTAATTCAGGGAACTTCTGTCGTTCTGTCTTTAAACATATAAATGGTCAATGGTCTGTGTTTATAAAGCACTTTACACTACACAGCTGCCAGGAGCAAGGCAGGGTTAACACACATTGGAGCCGAGAATCAAACCCACAACCTTCCACAGGATAGTATTAAATTCTAGCTGTAGGTTTAATGTTAGCTGTAGGTTTTTCATGGCAAACTCTCCAGCTGCACGATATAAATAATGGTGTCATCATCGTAACAATTGACTTTGCAACCACTTAAAGATGAGAATATGTCATTAGTAATGGTGGTGAAAAGGAGTGGAACCAAACCTGACCCCTGAGGAACACCCTTTGTTATTGGTAAACAAATTTTGCTTGTATATATACACGTGTATATACTGTGTATAACTCTGTCATCTGAGGAGAATCTGAGGTGGAAGATTCGAGAAAAAGATCTCAGATGTTGCTCGAGGCCACAGCTCGTCACGATCGGTGAAATCTCTCATATTCACATGAAGCAGAAAACGACATATGGATGAAGGCCCATAACCAGCTGCTCAGCCGACCGCAAAATCCTGCCCGTCATCCATCTCTTCATCTGTCCATCCCTCGCTTCATGTGGAGTTACGGCGTCGCGAGTCAACGGCGCAATGACCCTTAACAAGTCTGTTTTTCTTATTCTTTCCCTCCTCACTTTCCTCTACATCTTTGTGTCCCACATCATCCTCATGTCACTGAGGAAAAACCTCTCACATAAGATTTATTCTTTATTTATTCCATCTATTCTTTATTAAGTTTCTCTGTTGGACAGATGTGATCCTGCCTCAGAGAAACTCTGGCTCTTCAGAAAGCAGTTTTGGGCGTTGAAAAACCTGAAAGCTGCAGATTTTTATCATATCGTAAAAATTGAAAAGTCATTTTCTTAATGACACACATTTTATTGTATTTTTAAATCACTTTTTTATTTGGTTTTATCCTGATTTTATGTTAAGTGTTGTTATAGTTTTAGTACCATAAACCTGGGTTTTAAATAATCCTACATATTGTACCCATTTTTGTAAAAGCTTTCATATCAATTTTAAACTTTTATTTTCTACTTTTACTGATTGATTGATTTGTTCAAAACATGTATTTTCAAATTTCAAATGTCAAGTTTCATGTAAAAATAACTGTTTAAATTTTATCAGTGATTATGAATTTATTAACATTGATCTAATATCAGGTTATTTTCATTTTGTTATTTTTATTCAGCAAAATGGGTGACAGACCTTTGTGATTTAATTCTGTATTCCGCTTTACACTGTTTATTTATTCCGTATGGCTAATTTAACACTTATTCTAATACAACACAAAGCAAACATTTTGTTATTTTACATAGATTGTACCCTTGATACTTACACCTATATTCGTATATTCACGTTCTGCCAATAAAGCTGCTAAATGTTGCACACTGCACCTTTAACATGTTTCATCCAGTCTCAGTTGGAGGTTAAATCCAGACTCTGAGATCTTCAGCCTTCACTGTTTATCAGATCAATATGTTTGTGTGAGTGCGTGTGTTTATTCCTGAGTTATATCCTTCTTACTATGCCAAATCTATCCGGTATACATGGGATTTTGAAACATATTCTTTCTGATGTTATTTTGTTGGTACACGCTGGTTAACAACATGCAGTCAGTAGTAAAGGAAGAAAACACCGTGGAAAGCAAAGATAACTTTGAGAGGAAACGTGTTTTTACATCGTTCATTCCGGTTTGTCTTTCAAACTCAGTGACAAATGAAGAATTTAAATTGCTGCATAAACAGCTTGTGTTAAAAATGTGTCTGACTCAGCGTCTAGACAGACAAAAATTAAGTAGAAGAAGAAGAAATGAGCCTGTTCACTGAGGTGTGACGTTTCCATCACTGCTGTTCTGACGTGAATTTTCAGGTTGCGTTAGTTGAGTGAATTTGGCCGACGGTAAATTTGTGTGAGCTCATGTGAATAATTGTGCTTGAGTGTATACATTTCAGTATAAGTGACGCTAATGAAGGGAATGTTGCATCTTTAAATGTTAAGCGTAGCCGCAGGCAGGAAGTGGATGTGAGTCTCACATCGATGTGGTATCATTTCATTTCACAGGGTCGTGAAGGCGGCACGAAAAATAAAGCTGCTGCTGCTGCTGCTTCAGGAAAACAGGAAATCAACAGGTTCTTAAAAATGGACTCATTTAACAAATAACGAATCAGGTTAAAAAGAACTCAACCCTTTAACACCGAGTGTATTGCAGACGACGCGTTTGCATTAGCATAATTACGCAACGGTTTGTGCTGTTGGAAAAATTCTAGCGGTTTCTGAAAGCTGAGAAGCTGCACGTCAAAGTCAACGTGTGATTATTATGGTAATTTCACTCCCACTGTCGCAGGAAGCTGGCGAATCAGCATCTTTGTCACCAGAGATAGAGTTGGAAAAACCTAACTTTAGCCAAAAGCTACCGTTTTTGAAAACCGTGAACATGTTTCAATCATATTTTTTTGCTAACTTACAGCTATCATTATGCTAACTTAGAGCTACCTTTTTAAAAAAACTTTTAGCCAACTTTTAATCATCTTAAGGCTAAATTTCTGTCTTTTTTTTGGCTAACTTCCAGCTATCATCTGACTAGCTTTTAGCTAACGTATTTTTGAAAATATTTAGCTAACGCTTCATCACATTTAGGCTAACCTTACTGTACCTTACCATTGATCATTGATTGGCTATATTCTAGCTAACTTCTAGCTCATTTTGGCTAACCTTTAGCTAACTTGAAGCTAAAAGTGGTATAGGTTTGGAAAACAACAACTGGGTTAAGTCAAACTCTGCTGTGTCTCTGTAATAGTGTTATATTTACAGTAACATAATAACCTGATTTTCTCTTTGGCTCCTGACGGACACAGTAATGAGTCCTGAGTGATTCACTCAGTAAGTACAGCAGAATTAGTCTCCAATAATTACTCTCTCAACTGGAGTTAAGGTTTGTGTGAGGTTACAGAGATCAACAGGGGAACAAACATTTAAAAATGAATCTGTGTGGTGAATATAAAACACCTACTACAGTAAAGGGGTAGTTCAGTTTTTCATAAGAGGAGCTGTATGATGTACTGACTGAGTGCCAAGAACCACTGTAAGAGAGTAAAAAAAAAAAGATTTGAATCCCATCTCATAAAATTTACACCAGCTCAAGTCAAGACAATATATTAATAATAGTGTTCCTGTTTTTTCCTCACTGCTAGACAGATTTTCTAAAAGGGAACTGAAGTTTATAAACCTCTCACTCCCCCACACAAAATTCCACAGAGAAAATCAGTGATTATAGCAGGAGCTGCTGTCTCGTATGGCAAAGGATATGAAACACCCAAGTCTAAAATATAAGACATTTGAAGTTACTGATGGTGGCAGTAGTGGGTCAACAACTCCTGTGTGCTGTGATGTAAAAACGCTGACTTCGGTGTTGGAGAGTGAGCGATTTACAAAATGACAGAAACGTCATTTCCTGTTGGAAAAATCAGGGGCCGTCCACACGGAAATGTGTTTAGGTGAATATGCTTACTTTATTTTGTCGGAGAGGTGTTCCGTCCACATGGAAACTGCGTTTTAGGGGACCTGAACCGGCCTCACGCTCCTGTGCAGACAGCAAATACGCTACTTCGTCCTAGCCCGACCTCCCTAACCTTTAACCCCACATGATGGGACGTAACAACAACATTTATTTATGAATAACACTTAATCATATTTAGGCTAACCTTTAGCTGACTTTAGATCATCTTCAGGCTAATGTTTAGCTATCTTTTTTTGAAAACATTTAGCCAACTTTTTATCATCTTCAGGCTAACTGTTCTTCGTCTCCATTTTTGATACAGCGCCACTTACAGGCCTGGCGTATGTATTAAAGTGTTTTGAGTCGTTTCAGGAAATATCTCCGTCCACACCGACGCCCCTGAATCGATGCTGACTTCACGGGGAACTTTTTAAAATGACAAAGTGGCATCTGTGTGGCCGTGGCCTCAGTGTAACCGTGAGATAAAGCAGCAAGATTATGTTGCAGACTTTGCAGCTGATATAGATTTTATCAGGTCTTTTGTTTCATGGCTAAAATCAGTTTTTCCTTGTGTCCCCACAGCGGCCATAGAACCACACATGAAAGCAGAACAATCTTTCTCTCGCACACACACACTCAGAGCTCCATACTTGCTCTGTATATGCAGTTCAATCAATCCTGACTGAATAAATCAGCTGCACAGATGCAGCGTGGTTTGGCATTTAGCTCGGCCCTCCATCCCCCTAATTGTCAATTATTCTCAGAATATGGAGCTGGGCCACTTCACGCGAGGCTGGAACCGTCATTAGGTTTAACTCGCGGGAGGGAGGCGGGGCCACGCCGACGGGTGGCATTCACACTCTCAGAGCGGCACACGTGCGAAATACCGTCAGGCGACGGCGGCGGCGATCGGTCTCAGCTGGAGCCGTTCGCCGTTTATCACGGTTTATTAGACGGAATATTTCACGTGAAACAAACGAGCCTGACCTTTCATGAGCGAGCCGCTTTTTTTCTCCTGCTGCCGGAGAATATGATAAACAACCTGAGATGATGAGGAGAGTGTGTGTCGACGGAGAGAAGGGAGGAGGCGTCAGGATCATCAGTCAGTGCAGTCTGGCACCGCGAAAAGTCAGGGAGACGTGATTTACAGCGGAGATAATCGCGCGTTCACAAACACGAGCACGGAGCACTTTTTACACGAGACGTACACTGAATTTAAACTGCGGAAATCCGAAGTGGAACTCAGATGTTTGGGAATTTGGCAAAACACAGAGACAAATTCTTGTTATTTTTCAAACTCACTGACATTTCTGAAGCTTAGTGAGAAACAAAATAGATAAATAAATACTGAATCTTCAAATTTGATTTCAATTATGTCTAAGATTTCAGGGGATTTTCTGAACATGGGATTTTTGTCATAAACACTGACCTTGTCAGGACCAGTAGTCCTCATGGAGACCAAAACCTGGTCCTAATGAAGCAGAACCTAATTTCTGAAGAACAGGTTAAGTTTAGGACTAAGATTTAAATGTTGTTAGGTTTAGGTTCGGGTTAACTGGTTATGGTTAATGTTTGGGATACAGCTTTGGTTGAGAAGAATAGCTGCACAAATCTGTGTGTGTGTGTGTGTGGAGAAACAGAAATAAAGTCATGTACCGCCGGGACTTGAACAAGCACTGCGCCATTCTACCAGCTCCATCTATCACTGAGCTCCTGCCCCAACAGCAGCAGCGTCAGTGTGTGTGTGTGTGTGTATGGAGAATGGAGAGATTCTCTCTAGTCCAGGTCCAGAACAGAATCTTCACAGCATCACTGGATCAAAGAACTCACCTCTGCAACTGTAAAAACAAGCCTTCTATCACTAACCTTAACCAGTTACTGACTAACTCTAACTACAAGCCAAATATTTCCTGTTCTGATTCTTAAAGAATTCTTAAAAGAACTGAAACCAGTTCTTTTAAGAAATGATATTTTGCCTTATTAGGACCAGGTTTTGGTCTCCATGAGGACTACTGGTCCTGACAAGGTTGAGTGTTTACGACAGAAAAAAGGTCCTACGGTAACAAATACAAAGTTCCTCAGAAATGATGCTGCGTTCCATTTACATCAGAACTCGGAACTGGGAGCGACGTTACCCGTGAGTCGCAACCATAAAACCTGCTTAGCTATTGTTAGCATTACAATATATAACAACAATGTAAACTACAGCGTAGCAACACATTACTATGTGTACGACTGATTTACTGTGAAATAAATAAAACAACTCGGTGACATCCGACTACAACTGGACTGTACGATGAGGTTCTGCCTTACTGGGACCAGGTTTTGGTCTCCATGAGGACTAATGGGCCTGACAAGGTCAGTGTTTATGACAAATCATGTCCTAAAGAGGTAAAAGATACAAGAAGACACACACGGTTTTTCAGAAGTGATGCAGAGTTCCATTTACATCGGAAAAGCAGAAGTCAGAATTGCAGAAGACCTTCGTTCCAGTTGGAAAAATCATCCTCCTGGTTAGCTTTTGTTAGCAATATCATATATAACAACAATCTACATGGACATTTGCTCACACCAACAGCGTAGCAACATTCCCACGACTAACAACTCATTTCCTGGAATCCCAGGTTGGGGTTGGTGAGGTTTCTCCAACTTTCCGAGTTAGAAGACCAATTTCCTGTTGAAGAAACTCAGAAATTCCAACTTCTGGAGCGTACCATGAGGTTCTGCCTCTTTAGGACCAGGTTTCTCTACTATTGATCCTCACAAGGCCAGAAAAGTTGACACTGTGTGACCTCAGTGACCTCTGCTGTCACACGCCCTGTGGCTCAGTGTGTCTGCTCGCGATGCCGTTTGAAAAAGGTTGATGGGTCAGTTTTATGGACACATTAATGGGTTTTCTGTGTAATGAATGAGCATGAATTTGCCGCTGATGAACTGGTGATGCCGCCTCTTTTCAAACGAAGCGCTGGAAATGAGAGGGAGGCTCAATGAGGCGCACGAAACCTCGCAACGCTCGGCGGAGCACACGCCTCTTAATCTCTGAGAGGGAAATAAAAATGAAATTTCGGGGGAAGTGGCGAATATCAGCGGCGCCGTCGTTTCAATTAATTGTGTTTTTCAAGGGTGGGGGTGGGGGGGAGAGAGGAGAAAATGTCTGAAATGAAGCTGCGGTGAAATGTGACAGCTGCGATCATCCACGTCGACAACACACGGACAAAATGACGCGTGAAAAACAGCGAGAAGCGCTTCTAAAACAAAGTCACGGTGAGAAAACGTGATCTTACCATCGTTGTCTCTGCGATGGACCCAAAACTGTTGATAAAAATGTTGCAGGTGACGTTCACAGGCGGACCTGCAGGTGGAGACAAAACGAGATGAAGAAGAAACGATGAATACATTTTTATACACATTTATATCCTTCTTCAGCGGATAGCGCGCGTCCTTTGGTGGTGCCAACTGTGCTGTGAGCGCCCCCCTGTGTTAGGAGCTATGTAGACACTTGCCTCCAGAAAGCTACGATATTTGTGCTGCTTTATCTCACTATTGGAAAACATTTTATGACAAAAAAGTTTGTGTCACTTTGAAAACACTTAACTCTGCCACACCAAACTCCATTGAGTGAGATAAAGACGTGAACATGTTATTAAGACGTCGTATATTATATAGTCTATGAAGTAAGTGGCAGCCACGTTTTCAGTGAGAGCGAAACGACAAACAAACAAATAAACTAAGCGTTTCACAAATATGTGGTAAAACATTCACGTGTCTTTAGCCTCGAGGTTCCTTAAAACAACATAATATATTGTTTTTCTTCCACTGTTGCAGTGAAATACATATATATTGTGATGTGTACTATTACAGGATTGTCAGTAAACCCATACTTACCTCCAATTTTTAAAAACAACCGTTAAAGTTGTTTCTTATTGATAATTTGCTGTCTTTTGCATTTTCTATTTCATATAACTCTGTTTTTACGTGAAAGTAAATAAAGTTTGATAAAACCCACTCTTGATTCATCTATGTGGGAGAAGAGTTCACAGATCGCAGTCAAACGCTCTTTTATACAAACTGAATGTGCTTGATCTTTGACGTTGACACAGTGAAATGTTGAACAAAATCACTGTGAAAGCTAACGTCGCATCCACAGAGACGCCAGAGCCTCTGCTGTCTGTCAGTGTGTCCGTCCTCCAAACCCCTCGCTCCGCCGTGAACCCACTTCTGCTGCCAAAGTAATCGCATTTGTGTTTGTACGACCTGGTAATAGAGCAAATCAATGGAGCAGCTGCACACACACACACACACAGGCCTGAACTCTATTTACTTTCACCTTGAGTCGCAGCGAGAAGACAAGAGGCAAAGTGAGGAGTTTCTGTGAAACGACTCTTTAACGTTCACAGAGTCTGAGTGACAGACGGCGAGGACGTGGAATTGATTTTTGTTTGCACTTTTTCTAAAGTTGTAAGAAGACGTTGAAACGATTTTTTTCCTCCTGAAACAAACTTCACTGTCGGGATTTTCAGCCGCTGTTGTTACTGTTATCATTATTATTATTATCATTACAACAATATCATGACATAAGACAAGAAATGGACTTTGGATTTTGATATCGTAATATCAAGATACAGAGGGTTCCCACACATCAAATTTGCCACCAAATTCAATGACTTTCCAGGACTAATTCCCTCAAATTCAAGGACCAGAATGTGCTGACACAGCTTAAAGAGGACAACTTGATGGCGTCCACTTTTGTCTGGACAAGTGATTGTCCTTTGGGATCTTGGTCAAAGTCAGTCTTTACCTGTGAGATCTTGGAATTTTCATTTCCCAGACATCACGTGGTCATTGTTCTTTGAGAAAGGCAATTAAAGAAAACTACAGTTTAGTTTGTTTGTTCCCAAAGCCTGGGTCGGGGCGCACAGATGAGTCGTGGGCGATTTTTTTGGGTCCCCAAAAATGTCTTAAATTTCCCCAAACTTTCAGTTAAGATTTATATGTCCATGTTTTAATACAAAATAAGTTGTAATTAAATTATTGGACATCTCTAAATTAGTAAATCAGTCACTGCATGATTTATATTTTCATCCACTGGATCCAGAATAACTCTCTGGATCTTTGTAGAACTTACTACCCACTAATAGCTATCACCATTTCACATAAACATAACAAAATTCATCCTGATCTGTGAAGATATCGCAGAGATAAACGCTGGTGATCTGGTTCAATGGAACGTTTAAATCCGTAATCTACAGTTTTGCCCATTGTGATGTGGATGATGTGGATTCTTACCAACATTGCATGAGAACGTACTTGTGTGGTCACGTATCCATCACAGAAAATTCACATTGATTTCGTCAAAAACTGTAGACAGGAACGACTCCTTCTGGGTAAAAAAAATGAACATAATCCTGATCCCACACTATTACTAAAATGATGTTTATTCATTTTACTAATGCTTCACAGAAAAGCTCCTTGACAACGAGACAAACACAGAGAAAGTGTAAAAAATCTGAAGACAAGGCTTCATTATGAGGCTTTTGTCTGTGAAACAATTAAGACACAAAACTTCATCTAAATTCCTTTAATCCCATTAGTTTTAATCCTCATCAGTCGCCTTGTGTGCAGCACAGATGCTTTATTATAATACTTGGCTACAGATTATGTCGCTTTTGCAATAAATCAGGAGGTCGGATCATGAACATGAACACACACAGACACACACTCTGGAACGCACAATCACAGAGTTTGTGTTCAGTGTTTGCGGCTAAACTGGATGTAATTCTATTCGCTGGAGGCAAACTGGGAATGAGGGATTATTTTGATGGCCAATTACTCTCGCTGTCACTGTGTGAGGACGGCTGCAGGCCACAGGGGACGGATATCATCGCACACACTCACACAGACACACACACAAACTGTGGCTTAATCCATAGAGAAGAATCATTGGGTTGAAGTTCCTCCAGGAAAGACAGAGGAAGAAGAAGAAAAACAAAAATCATTAAATTCCGTGTGACTTCAACATTCGGCCCCTAATTAGACCAAACGATTGATTAATGATTGATTTACGCACATCGCGTTGTGATAAAAGCCAGACAAAGTAGTAAAGATGTTCACTCATTAGCTGCAGATGAAATTAAACTGCAAACTGTGGCCTGTCAATTTTAAAAAGAGTGAGAATTTCTGAGTTCAAATATTTTAGACAGAGGAGAAAAGAAAATTCACTTTGGATAAAAACACAATGAAAATGAATAAAAAAAAATGTATCTGTTGATTTAATGTGTAAAACAAAAAATAAGTTGATTTAAGCAAAAATAGTTAGCTAACGTTAATTTAAATTAAAGTTTGCTAAATAAAAAGTTAGCAAATTTAAGTTTAGCTGAACAGCTAGCCGAACTAAAAAAGTTATCTTATTTTATGATAACTAAATAGTTAGTTACTTTAATATTATGTTAGCTACATAAAATGTCAACTCTACTACTACTCTTCTAGCTAAATATCTGAAATAAAGTTAGTTACTTTAAACTTATGTTAGCTGAATACAATTTTAGATAACTGTAGTTTAGCTGCATATTTAGCTAAACTAAAGTTAGCAAAAATAAATAAATATATCAATAAATAAACATTAGATCAATAGAAAAAGTTAGCCAAGTCTAGTTTAGGTGTTGTTGGCTTAACCTACATTAGATCATTTAAACTGAAGTTAGCTAAACACAATCTAAAAGTAAGCTAATTTTAGTTTAGCTAAATTTTCAACAAAATAAATAGGTATCTAAACTAAGGTTAGCTCAATAAAATTTTAGCTAACCCTAGTTTAGCGGAATAGTTGTTAGCTAAACTTACGTTAGATGATTTAGTGAGCTAAAGTTAAACTCATTTAACTTGTTAAGTTTATTTATCGTGAACTGAAGTAGTTTGTCGTCACTTTCCATAAATGCAAACCTGGTGAAACAGAGACGTTTGAACTACTTTTTCACAACATCAGCAACGTTTCTGTTCTGTTTCTGAGTAAACTAGTGGAAAAGAACCAAGTTCAAAGTATTGATTCTTGAACAACAGCCAAACGTCTTTGAGGGACAACAGTAATGATCCTGCTGCACTTCTCTCTTCAGACTTCCAAAGCTTCACAAACATAATTTATCTCCTCCACCAATTAACAATTTGTCAGTCTTTGTCTCCATTTCCCCCCCTATTTTTTCTCCAGCTGCACATTCTTTTAAAAGACGCAGCTAAAACAGTTCCTTCACTCACAAAGGGAAAAACTGGTAAAAGAAACGGAGGGGAAATTATGCAGGAACACAAATAAGACGATTATTCTCCAGAGGGACTTCCATAAAACAGTTCTGGTTTAACTGGTTCAATATTGAAGCAGAATCATTTAAAATGACCAGTGAGGCGTTCTTTTTTTTTTGTCAATATATATATCCCGCGTGGCTGGACCGATAATAGATACTGATATTTTTGTGTTTACTTGTGTTCATTATTTAGTGTCTTCTGTCGTGACATTAACATAATATTGTTCAAACTCATGACACAGCAGATGTATATGTACATAAATAAATAAACATTAAAAATGAGAGTTGGAGAGGGCGCTAGAGTAGAAGTCAAGGAGGTAGCAGCTTATTCAGGCTACTGTTTTAGTTGTAAGTCGTATCAAGTTGAAATAAAACTGCTTTTGAACAGTTTCCACATGTGAGAACATTATAATCTTCCTGACGGTAGGATTTTTAGTTTTATCCAAGTGTACCTAATAAACCGGTGTTTAGGTGTATCGCACAGTCGCAGATACACACCTCCTCTTGTTGCCGTGGAAGAACTGTAACAACATCACGAAAATAAACTGAATTTATTTGCTCTTTCTTTTTTTAATCCCAACAAACACTCGCTCTCACTGAGAAGCTTTCTGGTCTAACGTCTCCACAGACGCAGAGAGAAGAGGCTTTTAAACGTCTCGTCGTCTGCTCCGGAGTCTTTATCAACAAACCAGCGGGATCTTACATTATCACACTGTTTTCACGCTGAGTGGCTCTTTCAGGTTTAACTCTGACACGCTTCCTCCACGCCGCGCTTTCCTACGAAATCCCCCGCTTCAAAGTGTTCGTGCTGCTCGGCGGGAGAGGCGCGAGCGAGAGGATGTCATCATTTGTCTTTTTTTTTTATGACGTCCCTCCTATGGTTTGACGGAAGAAGAAAAAAAAAGCTGACGAGGAGAAGCTAATTCCCTAAAACCTGTCTTCTTCTTTTTATTCTTCTTCTCTGCTTCTTTCCTGCTGCTGCCGCTGTTCACTCAATAAAGACAGTTTACTTTACAACTTTCCAATAATTGACAGAAGACAGGAAGAAGAGGAGGAAGACAGGTGAATGTAGAAACAGCTCATTAACTGTCTTGGTGGACACACGCTCAAATATGTCCTTTTCCCTGCACCTGTGAGGTCCTTGTCTCTTGAATTAAATGAATTATTTTCATAATCAAAACGTCCAAAATACGTGTCGTCGTGAGCTGTCGCAGGTTTATATGTGAAGTAATTATATTTCTGGCTTGGCAGCACGGTGGTGAAGCGGTTCGTGCTGGGACACACATGGTGGAGGTGTCGACACAAACACTTCCAACCATTCCAAACCATTCCATTTAAATGGGCGAAAAGTTCAACTTTCCGAGCGTCAGTCAATCAAATCACTATTTAGCTCAAACAGAGACATCGGACAAGGTTGTTCCTCCCCGTTAATGATGTTTTTTCCTCGGTCCAACAATGGCGGACATCACATCACCATCCCTTTAGCAAAATTAGCACATCTAGGTATGTAGTTAGCCTTGACAAACACGGCTCTGCTAATCTACTATAGCCACCAAATGTTATGTTGCGCACACTTGTGGACGTGGAAAGTGTAATTCCTGACGAAGGCTCTCCATTTTTTCAGTTTTCTGTATTTAACGAAGGTTCTGCCCATTGATTGATTGATTAACTGATGCACAAATTCGATTTTTTAGCATTGCACATTTTCTACCACTAAATTGATTGAGTAAATAACTGTTCGTTGCAGTCCAAACACATCATGAAACTGCACTGAATTGCAACTGCTCAGTTGAAGTGAATGGGAAAAGTTAATTCCAGGGAATAAAATGAACACACACACACACACACACACACACACAGTCCCCGTTCCTCTGCTGAATTCCACTTTCATTAAAAACAAGTGACAACAGCAATAAAGCAGGAAGAAACAAACAAAGTGGGCTCGGCCTCTCAGCATTTTCTGCTCACTGTACAAACCTGAGCTTCACAAAACCTCTGTGTACCACACACACACACACACACACGTACTAGTCTGATCTGGATAAATATGTCCTTGATAATCATCTCTGGATACAATACAAAAAAAACGGGAGTCACGTTCAGCATGTGGATGAAGCCAACCGTTTCTACTGTAGGGAACCATATATTTGGCGATGTGAAACGCCACCACATCGGTGATGTGTTTCCGCTTTGTCCCTTTCGTTTCATACGGGGTATTGTGTGCAAATCAAGCGCCTAACGTTACCTGCCTCTGTTTTGTTTGGGGGCTATCGTTATCCTTCTTAGCAGATTGCAGGGCAACACACCGCTCCCACTCGGCTGTGTGCTTATTTTTAAGATGAACATTGACTGATCTGCTAAAAACTTGAACTTTTTACTCTTCTTACTCATGTTCAAGTGCTTCGGACTAAAATGTACTAAGTCTTGCTGTATTTTAATGACACACTGACATTAATAAAACCTTTATTCTACTTGACAGAATTAGGGGTGCGATTGTTGTAAGATTCCCCTTAACTGCTGACCAGGAAGCTGTGAATCAGGATGCTAACTTGAGTGTCGTTACAGACTCCACCGCTAATTAACTTATATTTGACATGGTTTTATTGCGATGTGTGAGCGTTCCCTTGAGTACAATGAGGGAAATTTTATGAGAAATTTGAAAGATGTTAGAATACTGTAGGTCATGCTCAGTAGTTAGCTTTAGTTGCCTACAGCTAACTACTGAATATGACTGTGACCTTGACGACAGAGAACTTTCACAGATAAAACTGCAGGTCTGGATTTAAAGTTCAAAAGCTGCCAACATGGTGGCGTAAACAACCTAAATCAGGTGAAGTCACCATGATAGGTTTTTAAAATGTCCTATTAGAGCCAGTAAATCTGCTAAAACAAGGGATTAGTCGACCTCTTCTACCTTCACTTAGACTCTAAATCTTCTTCTACACATATTTTATCTATAATGTCACTCGCAGTAACAGTAACAATGAAACTTTCTGTTTGGTTATGAGTAGAGTTCGAGCAGATTCAAAGAGAGAAGACGCTGTTCTGCAAACATGTCACAGATATGTCATCTCACTTCCCTTCTGATGGTGGTTTGATCCCCATCTGTCCACATCCATTCACACAAACAATGGTCCTCGCACACAACGGCAGCGGCTCATGGGACACGTGCGCCGCGGCGTCGGAAGCTTTCACCGTTCACCTCCTGCTCGGGATGACAGGAAGCTGAGCCGGCGGTGCGTGTCTGAGGAGCAGATTTATGTTCCCACGAGCTCAGGAAGTCAAAGTGCCAGATGTTGTTGTTGGCGGGTGGGAACGCTAAAATCCAGCCGCGGTTCATTCATAAAGAATCAACAGTGCTGAGCTGCATTTAAGTGCATTTAAAAAAGGATAAAGGTCTTTGATTTATCTGATAATGTTTATCAGTTTGTATGACAGTGGCCAGTAAGTGCAAAACAATATAACCAAAGGATTAAATACTTTTACAAAGCTTGACACAAATTTACCTTAAGGACATTAAGATTACATTTTAGACAACAAATGTACACGTTTGTTTTCTAAAATGTAATTTTTTCTCAACTTTTGTAAAAAATTTGAACAATTTGTAGATAAATTACGTAGCTTTGTATTCTAAAATTAAAATTTTGTCTAAGCTTTTGTAAATTTGTCTCAACTTCAGTGAATTTGTTTGTAGGATTTGCTAATGTGTTTCATATTTTGTAAATTTGTTTTCTAAAATGTAATTTTTATGTCATTGAGTTAAATTTGTCTCATCGTTTGTAAATATGCTTCACACTTTGTTAAAATGTAGAATTACATTGACTTCATCAGATTTGTTTTTAGGATTTGTAAAAGTGATTAAAATTTTGTAAAAATTTAAATTTTCTAAAATTAAAATGTTGGAAAATTTGTTTCAGGATTTGTAAAAGTGTTTAACATTTTATAAGTTGGTTTCAACTTCAACTTCAACTTCAGGTTTCATGATTTGGAATTGTGTTGTGCAAATTTTGTTTTCTAATACGTACATTTGTCTCAATTTTTGTAAATTTGCTTCACACTTTGTGAAAATTACAATTTTACATAACTTTAGCAGATTTGTTTTCTGGATTTGTGAAAGTGGGTCAAATTTTATAAATTTGTTTTCTTAAGTAACAATTTTGTCTCAACAATTGAAAAAGTGTTTCACATCACACAATTTGTATAAAGCTTTGCAAAAGTGTCTTTTTTAACACTTTTCAATATTGTTTTGCACTTGCTTACTGTGTTTAAGTCAGTAAGTAAACTTACACATTCACTGAAACTCCACAAAATAAACATATCTCTTGAATTTCTTATCCAAACACCACTAAAGTCGGCACTGCACACGCGGGTACTCTTCGTAAGTCACCTGCCAAGTTTGAAGCCTGTCACGTGAACCGTTGGACAGTTATACGATGAAAGACAGACGTTCCTTAACTTATCTCTCACTTTACTTACTTTACTTCTTCCCTTGTTTAGAGTCAATACTGATGTTGTGCTCTTTGCTAATGGTGCTACACAGACGAACGTCTCCTGCTCTAATTATGTGAAAACGAGGCTCGACCGTCCCTCGGACAACACTAAGATGTATTTATCCGACGATTGTAGCCGACAGATCGGCCTGCGGGGACTCGTCTTAACCCACGCGGCCACCGCGGCATTAACAGGCACCAATTAACCGCTCAGGCCATCAGCCTTTCCCCGCTGACGTCCTCATTACTAGCATCACCCCACTGCGGCGTACCAGCACGACCAAGTGGAACTAATGGTTCAGCATAAATCAAGCGCACCTTGTGGTTTACCGAGACGGAAAACAGTATAGTGGTAAAGACGGCGGGGAACGTACCATTATCGGGCCTTAGGGGGGTTGTAAAGCACTCGTATATGTAACTCTCTCTTCTCCCGATGTCCAATTTGCTCCACGCTTCACATCAAGGAAACCAAAGTTATTCACGGCGACAAACGGCATGGAGACGAGGACGAGTCACAGGCTACAAATTAGATGAGGAACGCTCTGAATTACGCAGAATCGCCTGTTTTTCATTGAGCTGCCGTCAGCGGAAAAAGTACGACAATGGCTGTGAGACATTAAATATTTATAGGGCGGCGTCTGTAGGGTATGTGGGCGAGGGGGAGCCGCTCTACTCTTTTATTGAACTAATATATTTTCCTCACACACACATGCTCACGGACATCGAGGAGCCCCTGAATCATTTCAGGGGCAGGAATCTGGTGGAAAAGAAAGTTTAAAAGAAAGACAGAGAGTTTTTCCTTCGTCTCCTTTTTTACCCATTATGTCACGATGCGACAGCTGAGGAGGTGATGATTTTCTTTTTTTTGGTTCTTACTCTTCATGAATAAACATCAGCAGTGAGAGTAATGCTGGCGCGAGGTGAACACATTAGGGTGTCGTAAATCTCTTCCCGACTCAAATGGTGAAACTGTGAAATTAATGAACATTTTTATCAAACGCCGGGAGCTTCAGACTCGGGAGGAACTCGGGAACTTTTGCTAAAAGTCGTAAAAGAGACTCTGGACCTCAACGTCTTTGGGGACAAAGAGTTTGAAAGATGAGCAGGGGAGGCGCTAAGGAAGAGGGACGAGTAGAGGATCTAGAGGTTTTTCCCCAGGTCCACCTGAATCCTTGGACCCAACCCAGGACTTACACTGGTTTGGATCCACTTTTTATACAGTAAATCAGGTCAACGTTGGGTCCAGTACTGCTGTAAGGCATGGATAGTCATTAGATGATAAAAAGCTCAAAATCACTGGATTGGATATTGGTTAAATCTAATATGATCCAAAATCCCAAAACATGGTGTGTTAACAGCTTAGTAGCTCAAAACCAAATAGGTAAAACTACTATATTAAGCCAATAAAGGTATCAGTAGTTACTCAAGACTGCAAGCTCAGCTGTTTCATCTCCATAATGGAACAATTATATTATTACGAGTACTATTAATTGCAAAGCAGAATACAATCTTTTCATCTTACTTTATGACGTATTTACCACTTTATCTCACTGTTAAATAGACTTTTATGACCGGAAAATGTACCATTGTACCATTTAGTGAACCCAGTCACTCTCCTGCACCAAATCCCATAGAATAAAACAGTGATTTCAAGACCTCAGTTGTTGATCCACCGCTGCCTCCGTCATGAACTCACATGTGTTATTTTGTGACGTAGGTGTTTGAAACCCTTCGTTCACATTAACCTCAGTGACACAGCAGAAGACCAGCAGCTCCTGTTTCACCAATCACCAATTTTCTCTATGGGGTTTAATGTGGGCGAGTACACAGTACACGGTATTAGTCAGAAAAGTCCTTTTCAACACCAAGACCAAGCATCTAACTTATTCCTTAGATATATTAGACTTAATCTGACGTGGATTTTAGTAAGTGGCTAAAATCTGGCTCTTTTATTCAGTCCTTCTCCTCCGTTACATCCAGACAAGACAACAGAGGAGAAGACAAACATGCTGGGAGGCAGCGAGACATTAGAGCAGTGTCCATCTCCTGACAACACTGAAACACGGCGTGGGTTTTTTCCCTCCTCGTCTCTTTTTCGATCGCCGGCTTCCTCCACAGCGACCACAGAAAACCTGCCTGCGTCGTCGTCTCGTTCATTCCCATGCAGATGCCACAGCTCTCCATCCCTCTTCATTTCCAGCGACAGCTCTCATTACTCTCCCACGTGTAAGAGAGTCCACCCGGCCTCTCCCTCCACAGAACAGAGAAGCCTCTCCGCTTTAAACCAGGGGAGTAAACAGTGTGGTTGATCAGCAGCGGAGGGAGGGGGGAAAAAAAAAGGAAAACACTTCCTGTCACATTTTAATTGGAGTGGTGCGATGAGGGATGGTGGTTTCTCCTGCCGACACATTCAGCCATCCATCATCGCCTCTTCCATGGAAGTGAACTTTAGGGAAAAAACTTAATTTTCCTCCCGAGCGAAGGAGGAGAAATGCCATTATGACATGTTTCACTCCTCTTCCGTAACACACACACACACACTCTCTCTTTTTTCCATGAATCCTTTTCTTCTTCTCTTATAGAGTTTTTTTCCCCTCCTTATTCTCTTTCCTCGTCTCATTTGTATTCTGTCTTTCTGCCACAGGGAGTTTGAGTTTCATTATTTGAAACATTCAAAGTGGAAGAATAAGAAGAGGCGGAGGAGGAGATGGAGAGATGGATGGATGGATGGATGCAGGCAGCCTGGTCAGGAAATCACCTGAGGCATGTGTGTGTGTGTGTGTGTGTGTGTGTTTATTTGTCTGTGCATATTTACTCAAAATTGACATTTGTGCCCGGGAGCATGTTCAGTTTCTCCATATGACAATAGATCTATCTATCTATCTATCTATCTATCTATCTATCTATCTATCTATCTATCTATCTATCCATCTTATCTTATATTATCTTGCTAGCTATGTACATTTCAGGCTAATAATCTAACTATACATCCATCATGTCTTCATTTAACCCATCTCTCTATCCATCTGACTTTCTGTCCATCCATCCATATACATATGTAAACACATGTAGTTCTAATGTTTTATAAATAATGAATATTTATATAAATGCAGATGAGAAATTAATAATTTAATTAAAACCTGCCCTAAAGAAACAAATGAAGGTCACACAGCAGTGACCTTTCACCCCTGCACATACACTCTGAAATATTAAAGGACAATGCTACTACAACACACAAATCTTCAGGTTTTGCGCTGTGTTTTCTTCTTTAAGTAAATGACGTTTCTCTCTAATTAAGAGCACACGCTGACCTGGAGTCAGTGGGGAACTGTAAATCAGCGTCTCAGGGCCTTCCAGGTTTTTCCAGGCCGGGGTTTTGAATGACGGGTGGACATGACAGTCTGACAGCCGCTGACTTTAGAGGAGCACAAATCAATAGAAGGTCCGCGGCGGTGACACAGACGAGGGGACGGGAGCTTTAGTCCACTGGATTACTGAGAGGTGGCCATGTGTGTGTGTGTGTGTGTGTGTGACATGTAAGAATTAAATACAGGAGTATTTGTGTGTTTTTATGCATGCAACCATTAATGTATGTGTGTACTTTCTGCTGGTTATTAGCATTGTGTGTGTGTGTGCGTGTGTGTGTGAGAGAGAGATAAGTCATCTACACAATAAATCAGTGTGTGATTTAAGGTTGTGTCGTGATGATGCTCCGCTGTTAGCTCCGATGCTTTTAATCATCTTGAGAGGAAGGTAGATATGAGATTAGTGGATGAATGCACACACACACACACACACACCACCCCCTCAACTTATCCTTCAAACACAGCAGGGATAATATAAACTGTACGTTCCCTCCTACAAGTGAACAGATAAAGCGGTTAATTCATTTTCAAAAAACTTTCTTCTTTCTGTCCCCAGACGTGAATTGAAAAAGGATTCGTAAAAAAATATAAAAACTATAAAAAGCATCTATAAATCGTCCAAATTTACCTTTACATTCATTTACATTTATTTTATTTATTTACAAACCAAAGACACATCCAACCGTGCCAGCTCCACGTAGCTTCCCAACCCAAAATCGAGCTGATGACGCGGATCGCAGATCACAGAATACGTCACGTACGGGGGACCATTACAACAAAATCTTTCTACTAATGTGTACAGGGTGATGGTCTTTCAACTTGAAGGTTATGTCTTCAACTCCTACTTATCTACATGCCGATGTGTCCGTGAGGAAGACACTTAACCCCCATGTTTCCCCTGAACGGGTACGACAGATGAGTCAGTCCAAAAAGATTCCTACTTTCATACTCTTCTCTGTAATATCACTGACAGAAAAATAAGGTTTTTTGGATTACCTTGACATGTTTTGACCACCAGGGGGCGTAGTCATCCCCTGCTGTAAGACCAGTCACGAGTCGAAAAGACGAAAACAAACAAAACTAAAAATATTTTCCAAAACCTAAAATCTGACTGACACACAGAGGGAGGAGACATCACCCCCAAAACTGGAAAATGTTCACAACACATTTCCTGGAATGCAATAAATGGTCCTGATGAAAATGATAGGAAACACTGGGAAGCACCAAGGAACCAACAGTTCTCAGTGGAACCAGTTCAAGAACCAAGAACTAGTACAAGTCCAGAGTTCCCCCAAGAATCAAGAACTGGAACCACAGCTAATCTGTTTGGAAAGACGTGGAACTGTGTGATTACAAGGACTTTTCTGACCTTCTGCTACTTTTTCCTCCTACAATTGACAATTATTCTCCCCCCTCTCTTGAAATAACCAATATTTTATGATACATCAGGACTTTCGGTTTGTGAGACGTTAGAGGTGCTCTGACAGACTCTGTGTCAAACTGCTCTTTAAAACTAAAACGAGAACCTTGATCGTGATGAACGGCCAGAGAGCAGAAATGATGGTGTGACTTTGCCAAATTCAGAAATGCTAACTTTGTGCTTCTCCCTTTGTTTTTGATTTCAGCGCAGTCTCGAGGTTCCTAATTAAGTAGGGTTTTTTTTTTGTATTGTTTTAGTTAATAAAAACTGGCATGAAAAAACAAATTAATGAGGACTAAGGATAAACAATACTTCAATTCTGAGAGGCTGGAGCTTAAAGACCTTTTTTCCCCCAAATGAATATAAAAATGTAGTCGTAAATGATATCCAGGGTGTAACTATGGAGGCGTTTGGTAGGAAATCAATCAGAATGGTGTTGTTGTTGTTATGCGACTCTGAGGATTTTCTGGAATAAAGGGGAAGAACCCTGCGAGTGTTTCCTCTCCGAAGCACCGCGCAGCCACATTATACCATTTAAAATAGGCCACTTGGATGAGAATTAATCTACGCGGGGAGGAGGATATTGAGCTTTACATTCACTAAAAAAAACACACCGTGTGCTCCGGCCTGCAGTAATCATTCTGCAGCGTTAGCTTTCTGCAGCACAGTGCAATCACATTATAAAGGTGTTCTCCACCAGACAGGCCACTTGGATAAGCATAAATCTACATAGCGGCAATTTCTTCCCCCCCCCTTGCTCTCAATAAAAAAAGTAACATAACCGCAATATGCTCCAACCTGCAGTCGTCACATTAAAGTGTCACCTCTCTAAAGCACTGAGCAATCATATTACAAAGCCGCCCTCCATGAAACCAGGCACCTGGATAAGCGTAAATCTACAGAGACAGATTGAATCCTCAGGCGTCCCGCGCCACGCCGTAGGGCGGGGGAAAAGGAGAAGGCGAGCCCTCCCGAGAGTCTGTTAGCAGACAAATATCCCTCGGCCTTACATTAATCTGCATAAAGCGCCGGTGGCGAGGAGGTGACTTACGCGCCAAACGCTCGACAAGAGGGGGAGGAGCGGATTTTAAGCCGCTAATCGGGGAAGAGCGGCTGAGGCTGAGGCTTCAGGATGCTGACCTGCTGACGGGAGGAGAAATCTCCTCTCTCATACTTCCTTCTTCATATCCGTGCGTCCTTGTTCCCTTCTTTATCTCCTCTCTCTACGCACTTTGCTCCAGGCCTCCTGCTCTTGTGGTTTCCTCGCTCCCTTTCCTTTCCCTTTTTAATTCCGTCTTTCCTCATCCTGGCTTTGATGTCCTGTCATCCACCTTCTTTTCCAACCTTAAATTGAGTTTGTTTTCTTTCGATCCCCGCACACGGAATTGAATTTTCTTGTTCCTTAATTTTCTTTGGTAGAATTTACCGTCCCTTTCGTCATCCCCCGCTCTTGCCTGTGACATATCCGTCCTCTCCTCCATTCATATTAACCCAATCTTTCTTTTTCCCTCATGTCTCCTCCACTATGCTGTGCTCTCTTTTCTCGTCAAAATTCCATCAAACTAAGTTGTCATAAAGCCAGTTAGCTCTGCGCGCTACTGTCGTAAACTGTCTTAATGAACGTAAGAATTATAATTTGAGGTTTAAGACGAAGAAAGAAATGGAAAGACAATGGAGGATTCATGTGAAATCATGAAACCATGAAAGTCTGCAGTGTTATTTATTGCAGCGCTATGTTGTCATTTGCGGGTATCTTTCCTGTCTGTTGCTCCCATTAGCATATCCCCCTCTCCCCTCCCTATTTGTAGTCAGAACTTAGAATTCCATTCAGCAATGACTTTCACCACTAAACGGCTGCTTTTACTATTAATTTTCGTTATTAGCAACTGATATTGCTAACAGCGGCTAATCCCTGATATGTTTTCAGCCATTGTTTTTTTCCAAACTACTCAACTGGAACATTTTTACAGTTTTACGTTACAATACAATAAAAATTGAGCTAAATTAGCTAAATTAGACATAGTAGATGAAATATTACTACAAGTGGGAAACACACTGGAAAGTTGTTGGCTAATTTGGGATGTCGCGACAATTACTGAATTGTAAAATTGCCAAGAAAAGTCAAATACACAGTCTCTGTTATTATTCCAGAACTACAGTTTCCAGCAGCCACTGTTTCAGCAGACTGTTTCACTGTAAGATGAAGTAGCTAGCCATATATTTGGTGTTACGATCACGAGTTATGTTTATATTGGTGCTGTCGAGGATGCAGCCCATGATATTAACTTCATATGTTACAATTTTTGTCCTAAGAAAAGTTTCCCAACTTCCCCTAACTGCTGTTACCTAGCAACAGTGTTCTTGTGACATTTTTTTTAAGCCTAATATGAACTAAACGGATGTGTTTTGCATGAGGTTGATATAGTCTAAAGCACTAGCTGTTGCTAATTAGCCTTTTAGTTAGCACAAGCAAAAGTAGCAGCTTTTTCTCGTTGGCACTAATTATGTGAAATAAATATACTTTAATATAAAAAAAAATCCTTGACTGTTTTTGTGTAGCAGTGTGTAGTTTCTCACAAGTTAATCACGTGAATCAGTTTAAAAAATCTGAACATACTTTTAATTAAAACCAGCAAACCAAAGCAAATCACTATGAAAATGGAGTCGCAGTAATTGCACACATTTGTATTCCTGTCTCTTTTCCTGATAATGCCTCAAGTCATTACTGCAAATATTATATTATGAGCTTAAGTTTGACATTAGCATCCTTTTTAACATCTCCCAACCTCCACGACTGTAGTTCTCTGCTCTCTATTTGAACATTAAAATGGGAAATTATATTTTTTTATTAGCTTTTTAATTCTTTTCTTTCCCCTCCGTCTCCTGGGCTAAGTTATGCGTCGCAGCTGCCTGAAGGCAGACGAGCTGCCGCCTCGCTAATATGAGACGCCGTCTCCTGTGAAGCTGACAATAAGCGCTCTGGAGGTAATTGGGGTCTTTAGTTTGTCGCTCTCTCAATGGCAGAAGTCAGCCGGAGTAATCAGACACAAAAGGATCATCCTCTGCACGACGCTCTACTTCATTTTTGTCTGACTCGTGTTAAGACACCATGACGACCCGAGTCAACGGCCCAATCCCATTACTTATTTCTACCCCTTAGCTTTCCCCCGAGTTTAAAGGGATAGTGGTTAAAATTTTGCCCCCTATGAATTGGGACAGCCCCTCAAAATGTTCTGTGATTCAAGCTAAACCTGTCAAAAAGTACATACACATACGTACATACACATTTTGACGTTGTTAGCAATGTTAATAACCGCTGTTAGCTTGACGACAGTGACATTAGTTTGTTTGGATTCAATTAATTTGGGAAAAATCTCGTAACTACCTCTCTGTTTGATGTCTATCCCTAAAAGTTATTGGTTTAAAAGGGAAAAGGTTAGCCTAAAGCTGCCCCAATTTACCCACAATTCACAGTTGGGCAGAGTCTACATCGTCAGCACATTGTCGGTATGGCTAGTTGACTCAGTGGCAGTTGATCAAACACTTGAGTTTGAGTTTTTTGAGTCGACTCTAGATGCAATCGGGTAGCGTTTACTGATAACTGACTGAACTGCAAACAGCCAATGAAAAGGAGCAGATGGAACACGGGAAATAGCGTCAGAAGACGAAGACGTCAGAAGTAGCGGCAATATGAAAACAACGATGGTGACGTTTGTTTACCCTTAAAAATGTTGCTCTCGTTACCATTTAGGCTCTCATGACAGTTTAAATGCTTTCAGTTGGCTTCAGTTGATTTGACAAATCATGTCGTCTGCGATCCCTTATCAAAAAATAAACTTTTCTGTCTTTTCAAAATCGGCTACGACTGTGAAAGTTGTGTAGTGTGTCCACAGCTTAACTTAGCCCTTATAGCCGCGTGTCAGCAGACGTCCACTAGCGTCTGCATAGCGTAAATGTCGTTAACCCAACGTGGACGTACGTGGGCACACACAGTTTGAGTTTGTTTTAGTAAAAAACAAAGTAGAAGACAGTAACCGTTGACATTTTCTTTAGCTTATAAAGGGAAGTTTTTGGCGCTCATAAATGGGGGATTTCCTGGTGAGAAATCACTGCTATCTGAAATGGAACGTGACTTTGTGTTGACGTGTGGAACACTAGACTGACGAGGAACCTCAACAGAACTGAAAATATTTAAAGTTTGACCCAGTCCTTACTCTCAAACCTGGTCTCGGCAGAAGGTGTTAAGGTTTGAGTTAGCGTTTACGGAGCTGGCGTCTCCTCAATGATTTGTACGAAGTCTTTAAATAAGATTACCTGACCTGCGTTATCGTCTCCGTCTGTCAGTGTCTCCTGAAAACGATTCGACCGGTGCATCATCGTCCCTCACTGTAATTATCAGGAAAACTATATGTGTGTGTGTTTGTGTAGGTTGTATGTGTGTGTGTTTCCGCCTTGGTCTCCACTCTGTGCATGCAAATTAGGGCCACGCACACATTAGTCACGAGTGACAGGAGCCACTGTGTAAAGGGCCTGCTGTGCTACGAGCGTTAGCATGTTAGGCTAACGAGCCAAATGGGCTGAGAGAGATTCTTTGACACGGATCAGCGGAGAACAAACCGAGACGAGTGTTTACCAACGTATTTTGTCACCGACTGTGCTCTACTGTACTCACTGTAGACTGTAATATACTGTAATATTGCTTTTTTACATTTAATTTCACAAAAACCTAACTTAATTTAATTTTCACTGCTCTATAATGTATTATGTGATACTCTACTGCTACATTACATCATATTCTGACCTATACTTGTAATATATTATATGTAATATGAAAAACAACACCATATCGTCACATTTCTGCTGACCTACATGTATGTTTGTACATTTCCTGCACAGCAAATCTGAATTTTTGTGCATAACTCAAAGCTGCTCTTTTCATACTGTAGCCAAACCAACGATACGATACAATAAAAAAGCACTTAAACTGATAAACTAATTACTATTAAACTATTACTGAACCTCTATTTGGCATCAAATGCAGGTTTTGTAACTTAACAATGAAGAATTCTGCCTTCTGTTGCCACTATTCTCTCTGTACAGCAGTTATTCGCTGAATTTTACAGCATAAATGCATATTTGTGTGACCAGCGAGTAATTTAGAGATGATTTAAGCTTCTACACAAGCCAACATTTGACAAAACATCATTATTTCCTGCGGGTAAAGACCTTATTTAACAGTTTTACAGTAAAACACAGGTTAATAATGTATTAACGGTAAAATTAACTGTTAACTGTGAAACGTAATTAAAATACTACAGGAACACATCATCATCATCATCACCATCATCATCATCTCTTATATTTGCACAAAATGAGCATTTCCCGGAATGTTCCTACCAACCATTGGAAAATGCCTCATCATTGCATGAGTTAAACAGAAAAAACCATGGTCAGGGAAGAGAAGAATAGAAGGAACAAGAGGAAGAAAAACAAAAGAAACAGAAGTTCAGGAGAGTACCTTTCTTGTGAGTAGCTTCATTTTTGGAGCCTTTGGGGTCTAATAAAACAAAAGATCAGAATTAAACACAGCAATACTCTAACAACACGTTCATGACCAACTCTACGTTGTTTGTCCTCGTTAAGGAAAACAACCGCTTTTGTCTTAATCAAGGAGAGCGGAGCAAGACAGCAAGGCTCGGTTGTCTAAGGTGTCGCACTGCTGCCAACGCTCAGCGGGGGGGAGAGTGTGTGGCAGTGGGGTCGACTGAGGGAGGAGGAGGAGGAAGAGGAGGAGGAAGAGGGAGGGCAACATACTTTAAAAAGGCAATAGCAAGGAAGGAGGGATGCATGAGTCTGTGGAGGAACAATCTACTGCCATACTGCAGCGGGCGGGAGAGGAGAGGCGATGCACTATAAGATGGAAGAGGGTTGCAATGCAGTTCTGTCAAGAGGAGCTGAAGTACGACTAGCACAATGCACTACAGGAGATGCAAGAGAGCCAGAAAGAGACAGGAGTGTAGAGAGAGAGAGAGACAAGGGCAGGGACGATGCAAAGACTACATGTCAAACTGGCTTCCTTTACATTTCAGCCTCATTCGGCCTTCGAAAAATTACACATTTTACTCATTTTTTTTGTGTGTGGGGGCAACAGGTTGATGGTGAGTTTACTCGACTGATTCCCCAAAATGAAACAAACCACCACACTAATGAAGTCCATCGTAAAAACAATGCTTCGTCCCACGACGCCGTCACCCTGAAATGAACCCCCTCCCCCAGTTTCCTCAAAATGGCCACCATTAATTTGAAGTCGTTTGGCTGAAATGGATCCCGTCACTTTGACAAAGGGTTCTATACTTCCATCCCCACCGAGAATGTAAATCGTCCAACTTCCCCTTAATGGGCCACATAATTCCAGCCGCACCAATTAAACTTTAAGCTCGCAGAGGGAGTTATTTATGACAAGAAAATGCCCGACTCTCCCGCTCACTGTTCACCCAAGAAAAGTTACCATCTGTTCTACAAAGTTCTGTTTCTGAAAATTACAATTGGAGCTTTTCCATTACACAAGACTCAACTCGACCCGTTTTATTTTGTTTTTCCATCAGTGACAGAATCTGGTACCTGGTGCTTTTTTCTGAGTATCAGCTTCATGAGACGTCAACAGACTGCCGGCCACTGATTGTCATCACTGGAAGAGTCATGAGCGCGACGTCCGACACAAGAATCTAAGCGAGCAATGCCAAACTGTAGATCAGTTATAAAGACTTAAAAATCCTGAAAATATGCGTCTAAAATCTATGTCTGGTGTACTTAGCGACACCACTGCTGAAAAATATCGGCCACCTCTAACCTCCACCTCACGTAAACATGTTAGTCCGACTGATATAGTACGAAATTGAATTTCAATTCGGAATAAGGTAACGTGATTTGGACTTGAGCTCCGAGTAGGACCAGAGCTGGACTCAAGCTGGTCTGGACTCTCCGCACATACAGTTGAGGCCAAAATTATTAGCCCCCCAGGAATTATGGAACATTTTCCTAAAATTCTTCCCAATGTTTGCAGTGTTGATAAAACTTGATATAATCAAACATTCACCAGTGCCATTTGGTAGCTTTTGGTACATTTTGGATATAAAATACATCTTTTGGCTTGCTTTATATCAAATATAGTGAAAAATGGGGTGGTCAAAAATATTAGCCCCGTATGAATTTTTATTTTCCAAACAAACCTAATTAACCAATCAGTTTTCAAACCACACCTGTGCAGTCAATTGGCTTTCTGACAACACCTGAGCATTAAATCAGCATAAAAGGAATCCAAGGAACAGGGCACATGTGCACATTGAGAGGGATTACTTTTACTCATCATGCCAAAGACAAAGGAAATCAGTTTTGATTTCAGAAAGAAGATAGTGGAGGCTCAGGAGAAGGGGGAAGGTTTTACTGCCATTTCCAAGCGTTTCATAGTGTCTAGAACCGCTGTACGTTGCATCATTGCCAAGTACAAGGAGACAAATTCAGTAAGAAACAAACCTAGGCGTGGTCGTAAGCGCAATATTTCAAGAACTCTGGAGAGAAAAACTCTGGAAAATCATCAGAGATGTCAGCAAGAACCCCGGGACATCTGCCAAGATGATTGTTGCTGACCTGGCCTCTTCTGGAGTTGATGTTTCAAGGAACACAGTTGTGAGGGCTCTTCATCGTGATGGGCTTCACGGCCATCATCCGAGAAGAACCCCTTTACTCAAAGAGCGGCACATCACAGCAAGACTGAAGTTTGCCCGTGAACATTTGAAAGGTAAAGATGAGTTTTGGAAGTCTGTGCTTTGGTCTGATGAGACTAAACTGGAACTTTTGGGCACATGGATGTGGTGTAAGTTTGGCGAAGAAAGGGAGAGACCTTCAACCCAAAGAACACAGTTCCCATGGTGGTGGGAGCATCATGCTGTGGGGCTGTTTTGCAGCCTTGGGCACAGGGAGCCTTGTTCGGGGGCATGGCATCATGAAAAAAGAAAAGGATGTTGAAGTTTTGAGGAATAATATGCAGAAATCTGCTCGTAGTCTATCCATAGGTCGTCAATGGGTCTTCCAACAAGACAATGCCCCAAAGCACACATCAAAATATGTTCGACAGTTCATGAAGGATACCAAAACCAAGGTCCTGGAGTGGCCTGCACAGAGCCCAGACCTCAATCCTATTGAGAATATGTGGCGGGTGCTCAAGGTGAATGTCCATGCTCGGAAACCACGCAATTTGGACCAGCTGGAACAATTTGCAATGGAAGAATGGGCCAAAATCCCTCAGAGGACCTGTGCCAACCTAGTGAAGAACTACTTTAAGAGGTTGTTGTCAGTTGTGGCTCAGAAAGGGTACACTATTGACTATTAATGGCCAGGGGGCTAATAATTTTGGACGTCTAATTTTTCCCTTTCTTATTTCAATTCAGTGTATCGATAAAATATTCTCATCAAACTTGATGGACATTGTGTCTTTGCTATTTTGGAAACAAATGCAATACAAACAGTTGTTGTTAATGGTCATTTCCAGAGAGAAATAAAGAGTTTTGTCTAATTTCACAAGGGGGGCTAATAATTTTGGCCTCAACTGTATGTCACAGTTCCCGCCCTCAAACAATAGAGCTCTGGTGGCTGACAATACGCAACTAAGCGCCATTTTGGCAGGAAACGACGCTGTTTACATCCATAGACATATATATATAACCAGACAATATGTCAGGCAACTCGTTTCTGCAGCAGCTGTTTTCAGCCTCACCGCAAGAAGCTTTGCATCATAAAATGTGACATCCCGATTTGTTCGCGATTCTGTGAACAAATCTTTTTAATCCACTGATCCTAATGATTCAATGATTCAGTTACACCCAAAACAAACTGCTTTACAAGTCACTAGCTTGCGTGTTTGTTTCACGTAGAAAACCAAGGCACGGCAGTTTCACGCAGCCGTGCTACGATGACTTGAGGAGGAACTATGAAATCATGGAAAACAACGCGACTGACACTAAACCGAGAAGAGTCGAGCAGAGCTAGAACTGTATAATGGAAAAACAATAACAGGCTACACTTAAGCTTCTTCTCCACTACTATACCAAAAACAACTTTGGACCCAGGTGAGACTTCATAATACTATTTTGCATCCACACTAAATCTAATATGAAAACATAACCATTTAGTTTCACTGGGCAGGTCAACGTGTGCCAGTGTAAACAGGAAGCAGATTTTCTCAGCTAAAGTTCTTAGCTTAGGCTTTAAAAGTCTCTGTCCATCCAGTCAATCAAGTTTTCTATGGAACTTTCAACGTAACTACACTGTCTTATATAACAAAAAATGACCTTTGACAAAATACAACAAACACATCCCACACCTTCCGTCAATCAGAGCTCCGCCCACAACACAGGAATTTGCTGTTTGACGTAGAACTATACTAATATTCTTGGACGCTTTTGCAGATGTTGACTTTAGAACATCTCGGCTTACCAGAAAGAGTGCAACTGCTTTATTGGAAACCAAGAAGAGACCATGTTTGTAGACAATTGTTGGAATCACATGACCACACACACAAGCGTCCGATAACCTTTGAATGAAACCCTCACGTAAACGGTCAAACACTGTGCGGCTCATTCTGAGACACCTGATGTCTGTGTTGATAACAATCACAGCTGAGCCATTTGGCTGCACGAGTGCAATTCTGATCGAGTCGAGAAATGTCACTAAGCACGGCCGTTGATTTCCATCAAATTCAACACGACTTCATTCTCCTCATACGGGAGTTTCCCTTCCGCCGCTCAAACTTGTTGATTGATGTCCTATTCTTTGCTTCCGAAACGGCACTGAACTGAGTAAACCGGACCCGGCCTGCTTTGCTGTACTTGACAACTGCCACTGTGAGGGATGGCGACTGCGCTGAGCACAAGTCTGGGAGCGATATTGTAATCTGTCATTGTCAGCAAGAGTGAGGGGGGGACGGGGCGAACCATGCTTCTGAGATAGATGGAAAGTATTCGTCGCGACCATGAACTGTTGTCGACAGGTGACTTTAACTCCATAATCTGCCTGAATCCATGAAAGGCATTTTTTTTTCCTGCCTCCTCTGCGCTCTGCAATCTCTCCGTGTCAGTGCTAAGCCTGGGTTTAGCCCCCGCGGCCAGGCAGCCTGTCGACATCCCAGCCCCTGATCCTGGCATTAAAACCGCAGTAGCTTTTGTTTTTGGGCTTCTCTTCGCTCTTTTCTCTTTTTTTTTGGCAGCAGGGATCTCATAATGCCAGTTAATTACTCGCACTGAGCAGAATCAATTCTCCTGGATTTGTGAGCGGAGGTGTAAAAAAACAACACGAGATCAAAATATCCAGACGTTGTGATGGAAAACAAGTGGGTTTTTTTTGATGAGTACCGGGGTTTTCCGCTCTCTGCCGTACTCCCATGGCTGCGTGCATCAGCTGCCGCAATTCCAGAAAGTTCCACAGCAGCAAACACTTTAGCGGCAACCCACTCCATCAGGTCGCTTACGCCAACACGTCGGGCTTTAACCGTTTTTCCCTCTCTCAAGCTGGTAATTAGAGGTGTGATGGGTTTCTAGGGGGAAGACTGAATGGCCTTTTATAAAGCCGTAATCCCTTCCTTATAAACTTATTAGCCACGGACCGGTGGACTGCAGAGGCAGGAAGACGGAGTAATGAAGCCGTCGACTGTTTTTTACACATTAACCTTGCATCGCCTCGAGCTGCAGGGGATCCCGTGTTTCTGCAATCTTGAGATTGAGAAGAAACTATCGTAATGATGCAAGATATTAATCGTAAACTGTGGTGGGACTTTGTTAATTTTCACAGCAATTAGCAGATGTGGTGATTTCTGGTGCAGCTCTCGATGAAACAAGAGATTTTCAATCTCCTCTACTCCTCCAGCCCGAGCCCCGCTCTGAGCCCGGCTCGATTGCTCTCATACAACTGGCTGCCTTTCGCCATTATCCCGTTCAATATTCCTCTCTCCGCTGCCCTTGCTGTTCCGCCTCCTCTCGCTAGACGTGGAAGCGTGATCAATATTTCTGTCATAACTCCCGGGAGAGAGTCACCTCTGAGACGACATTAAAATTCCCCGCTCCCTAGCAATACATTCCTCCATCCAAATTCCCTGGCTTGTAAAAGATGGGGCCATTAACCTGAATACTAAAAGAGCCAGAGGACCTTCCCTCAGTGGCGAGGATGCCCACTCTCCCTCTGCTGGTTTTTCTGTGTTTGCATCATTGTAGGAAGCAGTCGAGGGAGGAGGACAGTGCGGGGGTTACTGTTTACGACTCTTAGCTGCTTCTATGTGTCTGCTTTGATGGATTCATCCTCAAGAACAAGGCACAAGGATGCAGAAGTTAACAAAAATCCAACCAAATTAGCAAGAACACGAGGTGATCTTGCTACCAACTCAACCCTAGAAGCATTTATCCTGTTAAACGTCTGAACATTTAGGGTATTTAAAGCAGCAGAAGTCACTTCTGGAACTTTCCGTTGGGGCCTCTTGACATTTTCTGTCAAACTCAAATTGTCTTGCTTCACTTTTCGTTGTGTAGCTGTGGCTTCCACGAGTCCTAAACATAAAACAATCACTTCCCATGTGCAGCAAAGGGATGTTGCCTGGTGACACAAGGGGAAAACTCCTCTGCTACACAGAGAATTGATGCTTGAACAACGTCACGTATACTCCTCTATCCAAATCCCCTGGCTTGTAAAAGATAGGGCCATTACCCAGAATACTAAAAGAGCCAGAGGACCTTCCCTCGGGGCGAGGATGCCCACCCTCCCTCTGCTGGTTTTCTGTGTTTGCATCCTTGTAGGAAGTAGTCTATGTGTCTGCTTTGATATATTCATCCTTAAGAACAAGGCACAAGGATGCAGATGTTAACAAAAATCCAACCTCGCCCTCCCTGTGGAATTCTGAGTTAGCAAGAACACTAGGTGATCTTGCATCAACCCTAATCCTAGAAGCATTTACCCTGTTAAACGTCTGAACATTCAGGTTTTTTACAGCAGCAGAACTCAGTTCTGGAACTTTTTGTTGGGGCCTCTTGACAATTGCTGTCAAAATGGAATTGACAGGGATGTTGCCAGGTGACACAAGGGGAAGAATTCTCTGCTATACAGTGAATTGATGCTTGAAAGCATCAGGTATATACTCATCCATTCAAATCCCACAGCTTTTAAAAGATAGGGCTGTTACCGAGAATACTAAAAGAGCCAGAGGACCTTCCCTCGGGGCAAGGATGCCCACCCTCCCTCTGCTGGTTTTTCTGTGTTTGCATCCTTGTAGGACGTAGTCGAGGGAGGAGGACGGTGTGGGTGTTACAGTTTACGCCTCTTAGCGGCTTCTTGGTGTCTGCTGCAAAATGTAAAAAATAAAAATAGCAGCGCTCAGTCCCAGTGGGAACTGTGTTAGCATCAGAATGCCGGCACTAAGCTAGTGGAAAACATCCTGTGCAGTGTGAAATCCTGGATTGCACTTTTTCCCATCTGCAGTTTCTCTAAAACCTCCTGGTGTAAGCAAATCCCTGCAACTTGTTTAGCCGTTTTGCAAGGCAACCTTCCCCCACCCATTCATTTTTTCTCCACCCTGCAGCCATCCCTCCATCCCACACTCATTACCTTATGCCCATTAATCCCATTAAGTAGCCATTAGACAAGTGCTGATAACAACAAATGAACGTCAAGCCCCGACAGCTAATAACTACAGTCCCACCTCGACACATTCAACCTCTGCAAGGAGAAAGGAGGTGCAGAGAAGCCGCGGAAGGTATAGAACAGTGTCGTATAGAACTGTGACGCATTCTGGTGTAAGTAATAGACTGTGGAGGGAGAGAAAGAGGAGAGAGTGGAGGAAAAGGAGACAACTAAACATGAAAATGTGCCGCTGCAACATATGTCACACATTTAGGAGAGGCAAAGTGACGCAGTTATGGATTCTCAAAGGGTTTTTTTCTATTTTTGTTTTTCCACTGATCATCACAGGGATTTGAGAGCAGAGAGAAGGACGGGAGCTCTGCCAAAGCTCGACCGCGGGAGCAGCGTGAAATAAAAGGATTGCCTCTGATCCGAGGCAACGACTGTGGATGTTCAAGAGAGCTGAAAATGAAACGCTGCTGACACGGACACGCACACCACCCCCAATGTACGCCGAGTCTGGGGTCCCTGATTCATTCAAGGTCCTTTCACTGATTCCAGAAGAATGTTACAGATGACCCCGAAAAACAATAATCAATAGTATTGGAAAAAGCAAAATCCGATACGATCCGTTAACCCTGAATATCAGTGCTTCAAAAGCACAAACAACTTGTTTTAGAGAGAGATGTCCTCCACCACAAACCGAGAACGACATTCATTCATTCATCATCTACTGCTTTATCCTCCACATGAAGGTCACAGGGACCACTGGAGCCAATCCCAGCTGACACAGAGCAAAAGACGGGGGTTGCACCCTGGACGAGTCACCATTTACCCTCACATTCACCCTAACAATCAGTAAAGAGGATTGGGGATTGCACACCGTACACTGTATATGGAAAAAAATCCAGTTTCCTTGCTTCAATCAACCCAAAAGGAGGAATATATTGAATAGCCACAAGGGGGCAACTTTGAATATTCTCTATAGGAAAACGTCCATACTTCTCACTTTATAATCTCGTTTCTCTGATCAGTTCATCAAAGTTTGTCTTCAAAATTCATCTTTTCTCTTTGGCTGTCGTCTTGTGCCGTGTATGATTTTATGTTTTTTTCAAATGTTAGCCATCTTACTGTACGGCACTTTGGTTAAATATGTTGTTTTAAAGGTGCTTTACATTGGATTTACATTACATTACATAATTACATTGGATTGAAGTGAAAATACATAAAGTACTACACGTGTAAATGGTCCATGTCCAATAAGACCCTGCAATATCGGAGTTCAGATTCTGCTTCCAACTTTTTGCCACTCACACGCGACCTGATTGCTTCCTGTACTCTGGTTTTCATGAGTCATTAAAGTGTAACTTAAACCCCTTAAAGCACATTTTTCATGTGTAAAGCAGTGTATATGTGTTTCTTGTTAATGCTATTTGTTGATTGAGGTGCAAATCTTTACAGTTCAGTGTAAAAGTATTGAAATTGTAAATAAAGAATAAATAGATAAAAATCTACTGCCCTCTCTGGTCAAACACCAGCTACTGCGTACAAATTTTGCCATTGGCTTTCTTACCTCCTCTCTATGAACCAGACTCCTCCCCCCCTTTATAAAGATTCTTTTTCTTACAATGACATCATTTATTTTATGAGGTTTTGACATAATTAACCTTATATGTGAAGTCCATCGCCACGTTCTTACTCTTTTAATATATATATATATATATATATATATATATATATGTATATATATAATTGTCTTTGCTCCTGTGCCTCATCTTATCATCTTGTCATTAATTAATCTGACTGCGCTTCAGTGTTGCCTTTTTCATTCCAATCCATCATATTTTTATTGTTGTTATTATTATTATTATTATTATCATTATTATTATTATTATTGCTGTTCTGTGCTTTTTCTGTGAATAAAATGTTGGTTTTTTATATATATAAAAAAAGGGGAAGCAATCGATAGCCTGGCTCATATTAGCTTGAGCATAAAAGCAGAAGCTGAACTCACAGCCATCGGCCTCGCTGCCTCTCAGCCTGAGTGATGAGGAAGGACAAGGTTATGGCGGAGAGGGAGAGGGGAGTCACAGCTGTAGTCTGTGCCATTCATCAAGTGTGCACACACACTAACACACACACGAAACACCTTCCCCTCAGTGATTCTCTCACTCTGAGCCTCCCTGTCTCATTTTTTTCATCTGTACACGACCATGTGACCGGTCATTACCAGAGCTGGAAAGACCCACTGTCCACTCCTCTCCTCTCCTCGACTCGATACTGTATTGGATCTGCTCGGTGAGCTTCACCGCCGCCTGCACACCTGGTCATCCAGGTCAAAGGAGTCTAATTTGTTTCACGAATCAGTGGAATCAGGAGAAACAAGCCTCAAATACAGACGAGGCCTTGGAGGTGGGGGAGGAATGAGGGGAGGAGGGAGGTCAGTGGAGAGGGGGAGGATGGATGGATGGTGCGATCGCTGTACTAATGACCTTGTCTTTCAGCAGTGAAAATGGATATTTAAGGGGATGCAGGAGGTAGATGGCCGAGTAAAAACACCAATGATGGTAAAGTGGACGGGATTAAAAAACTAGAAAAGATGAATGGTCAATAAAAGAAAAGATTCAAGGAGAGGCAGAAATGATTATAGAAAGGAATGTCGTGGATTATAAATGGTTTGTCCTAAATGTGTCACAGTGTTTGCTCTGCTCTGCCTCCGATGGAAGAACCTGCTAAATCAATTGGAAGATTTTTTGTGGACCCCCAGTCATGATCAGTGTAATTTCCTTTCATGCCAGCACATTCGTAGCTTCGGGCTAATCTCACTCATCTTCCTCTCTCTGTGTGTCTTTTTTCCACCTCTGCCCTCCATCCATCCATCCACGGCTGCTGCCGCGTAGCCACATTAGCAGGACAGAGGCGAATTTGATTTGATTTGAGTGCGTGTGCAGGTTGTCGAGGTGGAATAACAATAATGAGAAAAAGTAAAAATCCCATAAAAAACACACACATCCCCACATTCTGACAGGTTTTCCTTTAATTTCTACAGGTCCAAACATTCCACAGGCAGCTCTGGAATTCAGTCTCCATGTTCTACAACATGGCCATGACACTGAACTTTTTATATTTTACTTAAAATTGTTCATAATCCCATATTTAGTTATTGTAAATTCGGAAATAATGGCGCTTGACAAGAAGCTAGCTATCAAGTGACGATAGCAGCTTTTTCTACAACAAAATAAAAGCACAGAACATTGATCTAGTTTAATCTAATTTGTCCAGAATCAGTTTTTAAGCTCTTATCAAACTTAGAAAGAATAGCAGTGCTTGCATAATGTCTCCTAGCAATGTAACAAACTTGTCAAAAAGCTACCAAGCTAATTAGCTAGTTGGTGAGGTTAGCAGCTTTTAGTTTTAATGTCAGACTTTAGCAGGAAAAGAAACGTCATGAATTTCCTCTGTGTAGTTCATTTAAAAACTAAATAGAAGCACTAGCTATGTTCACTAAAGGAACAATGATGTTTAAATGTGAGCAGAATAATTTCAGTGCTATTTAAATATAAGGTCTACTCAGTTAATAACAAGCTAACACTCTTGTCAGGTAGCTAACTAGCTAGCGAGTGTTTCCCTCTGTTTATGTTAGCATGTGTTGACATTTAAAGGCAGCATTTGACAAACTAGCTAGCAACACTATTTTGCTGATGCTAGAATGTTAGAAACTTTGAATCATGGGAGAAAACTGTACATTTGTATTATTTGTTCTTTAGTAGTTTGGTAGTAGTAGTTGTACTTTAGTAATTTATTTCACTCACTGACTAGGCTAGTACATCAATAAAGAGGCTTGCTCAAATTGCAAAAAACAATCAATCACAAATCAATTTAAAATTATGGTTAAAAAGGTTATGGTTTGTTTTGTCCGATCTATTTTCACTTGTTCATTCACCCATCATGTGTATCGTCCTTAATAATGATGAAAAACAATCTATTCTCAATGGTTGTACCGACCTGGTTTATAAACTACACGAGAGTTCCAGAACACAACAGATTCACAAGGGTCCAACAATAATGTGGATTATTTTTTAATGACCGTCCTTTACAAAACCACATTAAATGATACCAAAAAACATGGTACATTCTTGCATCTAGCCACTACTACTTTACTGTTATTAATACAGCTGTGTTTTATGTTACTATGTTACATTTTTGGATCTTGATCACATTTTCTGAGGACACTCCCGAGCACTTTATTACTCTATTATTATGATTCTTATTATTATAATAATAACTGCTACCATAGCAATCCTTCATTCTGGCGCTGCACTAGCGACTGCTCATGCTGTGCAAGTCGGCTTCACTGTTCTGTGCCTTTTATTAAGAGGCAGAGCTGTCAAGCTGTTTATTTCAAGGGTGTGATTAATGCAGCGATGTCATTAGCTGGTAGGCACACACACACACACACACACACACACAGAATAAGGCAAAAAACTGCATGAATGAGCAACTTGGAGAACTAACGCAATAGCACTCTGTCGACCTGACAGTCTGCAAATTCACATCATCCCTGTCTGCTAACAATGACACCATTAGCTGAGCTTGTTACATAAGAGATGTCCTCGTCCTCCTCAACACGGATCTTCATCACAAATTCACTCTTTCAAACAAAGACATTAAAGTCAAATTCCCCCGTGTTCAGAGAAAAAATGACGGCGTCAGAACATCATACGGACGATTCCCATTATCCTCTGCCCGTCTAATAAACTACCAGAGAGAACTTTCATCTGCAGTCAACTTTTTTTATTACATCACCATTAGAGGAATGGAAGAAAACATAAAAGCCATAAAGTCAAATAACTGTCCCGTCAGCCTGTTTAAATCCTGATTTGTAAAGGTCAGTGCAGCGCTCGACTCATTTAATCACACCGGTTGCCAACCAGAACTGAGACGAGATCAATTTTTCAAAAAGTAAAATTGGAAATGTTCTCCAAAAAAAAAAAATGGAAACAAACAAACTCCTGGCATTTCAGGAAGGACGAGCAGTAGCTGCTGCTGTTTTTTTTTGCAGCCACAGCAGGTTTAATAATAAACCCAGTCACGGTAAAACCCCCTTCAGTCCCTCCCAGTCCAGTCTACCATGAGTTGAGATCCCCGCCCCGTTTAATGCATCTTTCCACCGTGGCCTCAAAAGAAGAGGAAACAACATTGACAAACACGAGCTGACGAGCTGTCTACTTTGTTGACCTGTGTGTTTGGTGTACAAAATATTACCACGCCTTTTAAAGACGAAGGGCAGATGCAAACCAGTTTCGACCCCCAGGTCCCACGGTTATTAAAGTGCAGGCAGCAGTTGATGCCAATCAGTAACAAGATTAAAATACACCATCCCTCCAGGTTTCATCAGTCCCAATGGTGGAGGTTCACAGTTTTGTACGACCACTGTGACTTCTGACGCTCATTGATGCCAAAATCAGACCAGCAGTGAATCAAAAGCACGGAAAAAAAGTGCAACAAATTTAGCCAATTATAAGATTTGGTACGTTTCTAATTTGTAATTACACCTAAAGATCTCCATTTTTGAACTCAAATATTCTCTCACTGCTCTGACTTTGATAAAACGTAGAGGGAATTTACGTGTACCTCTTACTACTGATTGCAAAAAGAAACATTCATTTCCAAAGCCACAGGAATCTAAAAACTAAACAGTGTATTTAGCAGGAAATGCAGTTCTATGTACTGCAGTAGCTACTAAAAAATAAATCTATCATTATATTACAAGGGTACCAATATTTTGTACACTCAGAAAACACAAATGACCTAAATTATGTGGCAGTTAATTAAAAACTTAGTAGTATTTAAATATATAGTTCAGGACTTTGAAGTGTGGTCACATGAGGTCAGTGCTGACATAAACACCACCAGTGCACTGTTGAACCAGAGATTTGGAAGCTCATTCTTACTAAAGAAGCATCGCGGCAAAAGGAGACACCATGAAAAACCGATAATAGCCACTGAGCAAAAGGCCGCCTGATTATGTCTGCACTGTCTTACGAATGTGTTTGGCGCTTTATTTTGCCATTTGATGGCGTTTTCTGGCAGGAAACTCAAGTTCCGTAAACCTTTTGTACACCGCGTGGTCCTCCACACACCAAACCCCATAGAGAAAATCAGTAATTCTACCACCACAGCACGCAGGAGTGGTCGATCCACTGCTGCCTCCCTCAGTAAGTTCAAATGTGTTATTTTGAGAATTCTGTGTTTGAAATCCTTTGATCGGATTCACCTCAGTGACAAAAACTTATCAAAGAAGGCAGCAGTAGACCAGCGTCTCCTGTGTCCCAGTGAGCTAAAAATGACTGTTGTCTCTATGGGCTTTGGTGCAGGAGAGTGATCGGTTTACAAACTTTAGCTTCTGGTTGGAAAGGAGTTCTCTAACAGCAAAATAAAGCTGACGCAGGTTTTATTCAGTGAGGTTTTTTGTTAAGTGGCTAAAATTAGTTTTCCCTTTGTGTCCCCCCTCCCCCGCTGACTATGACTCAGCATGTCATGCAACGACACGTCAAAAAAAACAGAACTATCTCTTTAACATGCAAGTAGACATTTCATTTAGCAGTCACGTTGAGAAACAACGTGGATTCCAGTCGTGTTTCCGTGACTGTTGGTTTTTGCTCTTTACTGAAAAGGGAGGGAGGGGTTGCCCCCAGGTCTTAAATGTCCAAAACTGTTTGATGCAGGAACCTATGACATGTGTCTTTATGCGGGCTTCCATTCAGGGAAAGGTCACTAAATGTTAAATTATCATCATCATCATCATCATCATCACTGTGAAGCCATATTTAGCAGCACGCTCGTGGGAGAGAGGCACATTACCTTGACCACCAAAACAAGCATTCAGGTTACTGCGTGGATACCAAGGAATGTAGCCAACTAGCACCATGACAGCTAAAATATTCTCTTATTTACATTCTGATTGGGGAGCTAAAAGTGCAGGCATAGGGTTATGTAAATTAAAATGGGGAGTCTTGGAGGGATCGAACACCTGAAATAGCCTTATTCTAATTCTTTAGCATTGGCAGAATTACCTTTGTTGAACACTGCAAAGGACAAATGAAAGAGATTGACAGATTGAGAACAACCAAGAATCATTGTTGAGGTTAAATACACAGTTATCTCACTTTAAAAATGTGCTTTTTCTTCGTTTTCGCTGAGCGAAACGAATGAATACAAACCTCTCACCATTGGAAATCTCGGCTAAACGCTTCAAACAGGCATTTAGTGAAGGTAATGAAAATGCAGAACTTGACACGTTACCAGGTGGGATTTCATTTGGCTACATTCCCGTCTGATCCGACTGAGTCTCGGTGGCGACGCCTACCTTTGAAATTCGGTCGGATCCTGGCGTCGTAACCCGACACTTTGCCCATAAGTTTGTCCAGGAACTCGGAGGGCGGCATCGGCGTCGTGGCTTTCCTCGCCGCAGCTTCTTTCGACGCCGCCAAGCTGCGGGGGAAAAAAGAGAGAAAAGTGCGCTCGGTCAGAGTAAAGTACAAAGACGGCGGTGATGTATGAACGGCTGCAGTCGGACTGTAATGAGGAAGAAAAATTTTGACAGGCAGAAAGATGGATGTGAGATTAGACTCTAGTCATAATATATCACTTTTCTTTTGTACGAGTTGTTGAGTTTCACATCAGAGGCAATTCATCATTCTGCAACAGAAGCCTGGCACTGGGAGAAACACCAGAGAGTAAATGGAAGAACGGGTCAAAGATCACAGTTGCCTGGTGATAGACTTATCGTTTATAGCGGAAGTACAAAGTACTGATGGGAAAAGTGAGACACCTGAAAACAACAGCACCAAAACCCTTTAAATGTACATTAACATTGCTATGAAATCTGAACCGGAGACGCTGAAAGTCACAAAACCACTGAAACAACAAAGTCCAACCAGCAAAGTCACGGAACTTTAAAACTCATTCACCCTTGTGTCACACTTCACACCGATGAAACTCTACAGTCCAATTCAATCAGGCCTTTACCGCAAAGTCCCTTACTGGATTCACCACCTCAACCGGATCTGCACCAAAATTTATCTGGCTCTTTCCAGACCTAGAGACTTTATTTTGAGCAGGAACGAGCAAGTCCATGTCCGCCATAATTTGTGAGCGAGACTTCTGGTTTGGTGTTACCTTTACTTGGGCAGCCCATAGACTAGCGGAAAGGGAACCTGTCTTGTGACCGGTCCCTGCCAGGTCAAGAGCTGGGGTAACCCTGAGAAAGGTGCCCAATCACCATTGCTTAAAGTTATATTTTTATTAATCGCCTTAGGGAAAGTATTCCTCTGCATTTGACCCATCCTAGAATTAGGAGCAGTGGGCTGCCACACTGAGTAGCGCCCGGGGAGCATTGGGGGTTGGGTACCTTGCTCAAGGGTACCCCAGCCCTTTTTGGCCAGGTGGGGATTTGAACCTGCGACCCTTTGGTCAAGAGGATACTTTAATTAACCCCAGCCACAGCCCTTCCAAGTGCTGGTCCCATCCATACACTTCCCTTTCTCTGGCCACATCATTCAGCTCTGACTGGGGGATCCCTAGTCCAGTGAGGCGTTATCTCTCTACCTAGTCCTTGGTCTGCCCCTAGGTCTGCTCCCAGTTGGAGGCGCCCTGGTGGTATCCTGACCAGGTGCCCGAACCACCTTAACTGGATCCTCCTCAGCCTTCCTGGGAGCAGCGGCTGTACTCCCGGATGCCTGCGCTTCTCAACCCATCTCTAAGGGAGACCCCAGCCACACTGCTGAGAATACCCATTCCGACTGCTCTCCCGGTGACTTTGTTCTTTCGGTCTTAGTCCCGGTGTAACAGACCAGATAATCCTCAGTCCAAAATAAACCCGCGTATAGTGGAGTCTTTTATTTTTACTGATTGTGGCTTTCATAGTTGAAGTAATAAAAGTCTATGTGTTCTGTTACACCGGTACCAAGATAAAATGGGAGAGTTGGGTCAGGAAGGGCTTCTGTTGTAAAAATTGAACAATTAACTACTGTAAACTGTTCTAGCAGTTAAACCATCGTATTCTGCACGATGCAATAGTTTATTGTTCTCACAATGTAATGTATTGTTTTGATAAAAAAAACACATCTCCTTATAATTATATATTACATATTAAGTATATAATTATATGTTAAAATAATACTCAAAAATTCTCAATCCTTTATTTCACATTATTCTTGGAGGTTATCCCAGCATGCACTTGGCAGGAGACAGGCCCCGCCCCCACACTGAGGCTTCAAGTGAGATTAATTTATCCTCATTTACTGGTAATTCCATTAACTTTTTTTTTCTTTCTTTAATCTAATTAGATTAAAAACTGAATAATTAAAAGTGAACTTTTACAGTCTGTGCTGACTGGAGTTTAATGCATTAGTGGTTATTACATACACACACACACACACACACGTCTGGTCTTGAGGTGGTCGTTCAGTGCAATGCTCTAATTCACTTAAGCGTTGCCGTGTCGTGCCGAGTGCAACATTGATTTTACAATACAGCCGTGGTATTTGCACTGTTGACTTCTTTACCTTTATTAAGCCCATCATGCTCATTACATCCTCTCTGCATAATGTCAGGATCCCCACGGCGACCTTTAGTCCACACACACACGGTGGGAGTCAATAACACACACACACACACACACACACACTGAAGGGAAAACAAATAAAATACATAAATAAGAAGGAAAAATAATTGACACATGTCAATGTCTGCTCGATGCGCGACCGGACTCATTTGACTTCTGTTGTTTGTTAAATTGGAGACAAAGGTGCAGAGAAATGAATAAATGGCCGTGTTTAGGTTTTTTTTTTCAAGGCAATCGCTTAATCAGTTAATTAATTAATCTTTATTTATATGACGTCATTAAGGAAAATAACAAAAACCATCTCAACTAACAAATAATATATATAAAATAATATGTGTATATTTATATATATATATATATATATATATATATATATATATATATATATATATATATATATATTTATAGACCTCTTATAATTAAATGATTAATTGAATTAAGATTACATTTTCCACTTTATCTTGTCGAAATTAATAAAACGCTCCAGCAACAAACTCCAGAGAGAAAATCAGAGATTTCAGCTGACAGAGACACAGGAGACAAAGTCTTCACAAAGGACTTTCCATAGTTTTTAAGTTTCCTCAACCTGACAACTTTACTTCTACATGTTAATAAATCACACGTGTCTCTTTTTTTAGTCTTGCCCTTGAAACGTTGAAGATTGTCCTTGACTTACAAGAAGGACGTCACATGAAAACGTGTCCAAAAATATTCACGACCTTCCAAACGTCTCCTTTGAAACCAGCGATGACTTCCCAAACAAAGTCTCATGTCTTATCTTCCAAAAACATTGTCTCCTTGTAAAAACACTGGGGCTTAAATCTTATAATTTCATCCATTTTACAGATCAATCATTTATTCAGAAGAAATACCTGTAATAATATAGTCATAATAATAAATACCCTTTTGCTGGGTGACCCAGATCAGAAAGAGGAGTTACAGCGAGGACTGAGCTGACCCGTGGTCTCACAGTCGTCCCGCATCAGCAGCCACTTTGACTGCCCTTTGTAGTTGATTACATCATTTCCTGCTTCGCCTGGAGGAAGAACATGGACAGTCGAGTGATCCGGGCTATAAATGAACTGCTGGACTGAACCGTTTCATCTGACTCCAGCTTTACAATCATGTTTGTACCAAAACAAAACATAGGGGAAACCTCAAAAGCACTTAAAGGCGTTTTTTCTATGACCAATGCAGATATTTTTGGGAAACTGAGGGAGCTGATGGTTGATAATTAGGTCAAGTCAACAAACCAGGGTTTGACCAAAATACTAGCAATACTATAAAACTATAAAATAGTAAAATTCTAAAATGGTAAAAATCTAGTTAGATGAAGACGAAAGAGAAGAAGTACGTCTTTAAAAGTGATTTCAAATGTTCAATAGTTGGGACAGATTTTATTTCAGTGGATAAATCATTCGAGGAGCTACAGAAAAGACTCGATCACCACATGTTTTAAGTCAAGTTTTAGGCTACATCTTAAAAGCCACCAGTTATCTGACCTCAGAAGTCCAGATGGCATAAGGAGAAGAAGGAGCTCAGCGATGTAAGATGGTGCCAGTGCATTAAGAGCCTAAGACAAATGGTTTGTCTTTTAAAAGCAAAATTTTACTTTTTTCATTCAGCTTTTCCTTCTTTAAGTGTCACCACAGCAGCAGATGATCCACATATTTGATTTGTGGTCCATTTAGAGTGTCAACTGACAATGAGCAATGAGGATTTGGGTACCTTGCTCAGGGATTCCCCAACCCTTGAACTGGTGGAGATTTGAACCGGCAATCCTCCAGTTACATGGCTAATTTTCATTATCCTTGGCCATGGGCTGCCCAATTTGTAATAATTGGCTGATTAATAAATAAAAATTGGCCAATGCTGATGATTAAAAAATGGAAAATATCTGTCCAATTAATTGGTCGACCCCTAAATGAAACACTGCACTCGTATCTTTCAGAAGTTGAACCTCAGCCAATCACATCACATTTGTACATTTAAGCTAAAGTTCTTGGACAACAAAACGGCAGCCACTACTGTCACGTTTTCACCCATGAGGGGGCGTGGTCAATCTGGCATATGCTAGCTCTTATCAAACTTATCAATTTCTTTGCCCTGAGGCCAGTTGTTACCGAGGTGGAAATGGCACAATTTGCACTGAAGGGTTGACTGAAGCAGCTTCGAAGAGCAGCCAGCAGGAGGCGCTCTTTTTCTGAACTGTCCTGTGATTGGTCATCTGAAGTGTAGTTGCGCCTTTAAACGTGTTCCAAACACAAGTATAAGAACAACACACACAGTTGTAAAAACAACGATGAGCAGCGATGGAGGGGAGCGACGCCCCCTCCATCGCTGCTGCCGCCCCCTCCATCGCTGCTGCCGCTGCCACAAGAATCTCTCATGAAGTCAAATGACAGATGACACAGTCAGTTTCACTTCAGTTGTCAGCCTCCGAATTAAAAAAAAAAAAAAAAGCATCCACTGTGACTTTCAAACGGGGCAAAATTTGACGCCCGGCGTGATAAATGGCGTCATTAGCGATTCATAAACACGTAAGCGCACCAGAACTCAGTCCGCGAGGGGAGAAGCCACAGATCTTTTTGTTGGTTTTCGCCTCAGGTTGTTTTCATGTACACAAACAAACAAACAAACACGAGGCTGAGGTAAACAAACACGACAGGGAAGCAGGTACACACACACACACACACACTCACTCCACGTTTTCATCCGACTCTAATCAGAGAAAACCATGGGCAAACAAATCATGCAGGAACCAAACAGAGAGTGTGAGGAGGTGATGATGCGTGTGTTTATGTGTCTACATGTCTTTAGTCGGTTGTGGGGACAATTTTGTTGAAGAAACACCTGTTTTATGAGGACATGTCCATGTTGTGGGGACATTTTAGTAAATCCTCACTACGTTCAAGGACTTTTTTCGAACTCTTTTTAATTTGACTATTTTGAGTACCAGCACTTTTATTTGCGTACCTGTTCAGGTTTTCTGTCCAATTCATTATTATTGTCACTTCTCTCTACCTGACATTCACGACATTCACCCTCTCTCACGAGAGTCTAGTGCTTGTTTGTTTTTTCCTGGAGTTTGTATCTAATATTGTTAAACAACAACAACATCTATCAGGCTGATGATCCGCTGTGGCGCCCCCTAAAGGGAAAGAAGAATTAGAACAATATCTAGTAGGTGTTTTTTTCACATTTGTGTCCTGGAGGAGCAGCTTACTGTGTGTGAAGTTTAAATGTAAAATATACAAGTTGTCAAAATGTGAAACATAAGTCAACTTTTTATTTTAATATAGACTGAATATTTAAATAAATAGATGTTGCGATGTATCTTTTATTTACTGAATATTTTCATAATTTAAAGTTTAGTGCAGACACATATGGATTCATGCTCTGGGTGAGGAGCTGAGGAATGATTTATGTCCACGAGTGTCCTCACAAGTGTAGAGAGACAAGTGTGTGTGTGTGTGAAGAGGAAGAGGAGGTTAGGAAGGACGAGTGAGTGACTGTGGAGGTGAGATAAAGCAGATCCGAAAATGAAGTTTCCCGTCGTCTCCGTCCAAACGGTGAACATCTGCTCGGGTCAGAGTCACACACACACACACGCACACACACACATCTGTCTGTCTGTATTAAACGGTATCGAGGGGCAGAGCTGCTGATGTAAACCACCATAAATCATCGCCCTGACAACGGCGACATTATAATATTCATAGCTCAGGACGTTGATGATGAAGTTAACACTTGATGAATAACGTGGTTTAATGTCTCATGACTGATAATGACGATGTTTAAGGGTAAAAAAATAAACAAATAATAACGCCATGAAAACATCATCACCTCCACTGATGCAGCACATTTTCATTAAAGTTTCACTTCTCAATTAGCTTTTTTATCTACACCACTTCTTTTATTTATACTGTATTGCTATGATTGTATGTTTGTGCCCCATGGGCATAAATAAAGTTGTATTGTTTTATGATATTGTGTTATATCAAGTGATGCAGCACAACACAATTACAGTTGTACTAATCAATACTTTACTGTTTATTGTTTTCGCAGTGGAATAGTCGACTCAGTGCTTTAGAATGTACATAAATAATGGCTGTAATCTCTCTGGGTTGGGAAAGTAAAGCCAGGTTTCTCAGTTTTCTCTCTCACCCTCTTGCGCCGCAAACGCAAACATATCGTGTCGCACAATGCGACAGTTTTTGTCCGCCTTTACGCAGACGATTCAACTGATTATATCGACAACTTTCACTCATCATCAAAACAGAGTCGAACAGATACGACAACAATTTAACAAACTGACAGAAGTCCCAGGATTGCTTTTCAGTCCTAAATATCAAACATGTTTAATATTTACGATTTAATAATCGAGAAGATTCACAATGAATGTTAATCCCTCACACTGCAAGATAAATTGGCCAGATAATCTGTTCAAAGTATGTGTGGGGGTGAAGCTTTATAAGACCTTTAGAAAAGATTTACTTGTTGATTGACTGTTTTCAACAGTTTTCAACACTTTAATTACATGGTCCTGACACAAGTTTCTCAAATAATAATCTGGTATAGTTGATTATCAATACATATACAGAGCTTAACAAATGTATTAGACCACCACCCTAAAGCCACAGCTGGCCTAAATTAACAGCATTAGTAATTATCAATATGATATATCTATATTTCTTCAATGGTTAATACACTAGTATGTAGAAGCTCTTTAACGGAAATTATATTTTTAATAATAAACTAAACTAAAGCTAAACTATGGTTATTATTGTATATTGTATATATAACAGTAAAGAACATTGTTATTTCTTGATTAAGATGTCAAATGAGCATTATTTACTTGCATTCTTGAACAGAGCATAGGTTTTAATGCTTGAATGTTATGTTTGATTAATTTTATGGCTCAAATTTAGGTATAAAAAGGTGACTTCAGTAAAGTCATTTTGTTATTTGCCAATAAAAAGCAATAACTTGTTTGGTTTTAAACGCATTGTTGAAATATTTATTTGACAGGTGGTCTAATAAATGTGTTACACACCGTATATCCATATCAGAGAACTAGTTAAATGATGGTTAACAACACTGCAAAAATACATTTTTTTTAGTCAACAGGCACTGAACAACTTTGTTAATTGTGCAGATGAGTACGTTTTAACCGATTATCTGCTGAAGTGACTGTCGAAATAAAGTGGTATCCCCAAAAAAGTAACTATGAAAAGTACTAAGAGTTCAAATACTCGACTAAAGGGGGTCAAACATTTAAGTTGAAATGACTGATGATGTTGTTTTGTAAAAGCCGGACAAGAAACAGAGACTGAAAGTTTCACCACATTCACTTAAAAAAAACAACCTAATTTAAATCTGATTAGATTTTTTTTCCTCTTTGCTTTAATTCTCCATTAAAGGCTGCAATGGATTTTAATAACCACATAAAAATGATTCAGTGTCATTGAAAGATTAATGACCACAGAAAAACAGCAACATTTTCCTCATAACAATGTATCTGACTTTGTCTATATAAATATATATATATATGTATATATATATACATATATATATAGGTATATATTATGAGGGACTGTGCTCTCTGCTGTTAAATGATGACATGTTACGCTGATGATGGTGCGATGATCATCAATCACCTCATGGATGATTGAATTGCAGCCGTCATGACGGATGATGCTGATAATCAGACTGAAAAGTTGAAGTGAACATCACATTAGAATCGTTCACGTGGCATCTGATTAATCGCACTGTGTTAGCCTGTTAGCTTCTGTTTATTCACCCTATTCGCTCTGAATGTAAGTGAATGAAGTTTTTAATTTTCTGACTCGTCAAACTAACTTTGAAAAAAGTTTTCGTTCTCTTTTTGCAGTTGTTTTCTTTCATTTCTTATACAAATATTGTCAAAGAACTTTTGGACATATAGCACATTGCATCAATTACAATTTACAGATTTAAAACAGAAAGACAAAGAAAAAAAAGTTGTAAACCTCGGTCAGATGCCACAATTAAGACAAGTCAGATTTGGGGGATTTAAAATATAACAGGTCTGCCTATTAGTGACCTGGTTTCAACATGATTTAATCTAGTTCATACAGCTGTTTTGTTGTGATAAATGTAAGTTTTGCAGTTGTTCTGTAATGTTTTTTTCTTTATTTTCAACAATGAACTTCCTGTTTAGCCCCCTCATGTATGAGTGCCCAATCTCGATTCATTGTACATTAAAAAAGGTAGAAAAAAACAAATGTTTTATCAATTTATTAATTCATACAAACTCCAATGACGGCCTAATTTGTGGTGCAGCATAAAGTGCAAGCATTTAGTTAGTGGACTTTAAGTGTGTTTGCAGAACGGGTTACATTCACGATGTTTCTTGAATGCACCTCGTAAGCTTACGTCGTCTGTCTATCAGTATTACTCCACCAAAAAACTCAGTGAATTAAAGATACCAGAACATTTAAGCGATTTTTACAACATCTATTTATTTTAAATACTGTATTTAAGTCCACATGAAAAAAGTAAAAACTTATGTCTTATGTTACACATTTTACCAACTTCTATATGAGATTATTCTCAACATTTTCAACAATTACTTAAACTTCAAGCACACAGTGCTTTTTATTTGGTGCATGGGTCATCATAATGACTTGAGCAGATAACGAAAACAGAGAACCGGCATCTCGTGAGAAATGCCGCTACACAAAATACTGGACAATCTCTTGAGTTGACATAAATTACCGGGTTCTTTGAATGCATCTCTTGAGCTCTACACGCTGTGAACCCTATTCAGAATATTTGACAAATAAAACCATTGAATATTTGAAAAGCATTAATGCTAAAAAAAGCTCATCCCTATAGTCAAAATCCACAGCTGTAATCTGAAGGATTATCACCTCCATCTACAGGTATCTAACCTCTTCATAGACATTTGTGTCCAATAAATAAATCCTTGAATTCTTGTGTCACTGCAGAGACGGAGCAGATGGTTTGAGGGAATAAATGACAAATCGTCTGGTAGAGTTTTTCTCCGTCTGCTGCTTCATGACTCACTTCACTCAAATATGTTTCTTTTTTTTCCTTGTAAATTCAGACCAAATGATCATGTTGTTGTCGTCAGAGGCTCTTGCTTTAGGCCAATCAGAATATTTAAGTTCTGTAACATTCGTGGCCTTTTCAACGTTTGCAAAGTTTGACCTTTATTCTCTCCGGAACCTCCAATTTGGCGAGTCCTGTAATTTCTGTAAATGCCAGCGCACAGAGACGATACGTGTCAAAGTCAAATCAAGATCAAGCCAGAGGTGTGAGAGAGCCAGAGAGAGACGGAGAGAGAGAGACCGAGACGCCACATCTGAATGTTAACCCTAGATGACAGAGGACACTGTAAATCCAGATTTTTATCTTTTTAAATAAATAAAATCTATATATTCTTAAATCATGACTGGAAACTGTCCACCACACTCACTCTCCCACACCAAACCTCATAGAGAAAATCAGCGTTTTTAACTCACGGGGACACAGGAGCTGCTGGTCTACTGCTGCCTCGTGTGGTCACTTTGTGCCAATGCCGTAAATCAGAAGGACGGTTTTCAAAAGCCTAATTCAGTAAAATAAGACATTTGAACTTCGTGATGGAGGCAGCAGTGGATCAACAACTCCTGTGTGCTGTGATGTAAAATCACTGATTTTCTCTATGGGGTTTGGTGTGGAGGTTGTAAGATTTACTTTTAACTCCATGTTCTTGTTGAAAAAAGTTCAAAGTTGATGATTTTTCACAACTTGATACCTGATTAAGGAAAAGTACTTTGTTTTGATTGAGTACTGACAATTGCAGTGATGATTATTATTATCATAAGTTTCCTTTAAATACAGTTCATTAAATGTTACATTTTGAAAACTTTGTAAATTAAAAACACAACTAAAGTCATTTCGTGTTGGACTGCTGCGAGCACACACACAGCACAGCTGTGTTTGTTCCCTCGTCACATGAAGCATTAATAAATATCCCTTTAAACTAAATTACAGTTATCAAACAAATCATCGTGATGTGAAAATTGGGATCCCGTCGCTCAGCGTGACGCCCTGTAGCGATGACAGAGTGATTGAACACAACAACATCACATCATGACTGAGTGAAAATCTGCTGAGGTCACAAACTGCGCTGATAATCATCTTCATCTCTGTAACCTAGAGATTATAACCTCAGGTTTGGACGAGTCAAAACATCGATGATCAGATAATTGGCGTCTCTGAAAACTGCAGAGCTCACACTTTCACGGCCACGATCAATAAAAAGACATCAGATTTTTTTCTCTCACACTTTGTCTAAATCTTCTCTCTGCGATGGCAAATTAGGTGGATCAGAGATTATTATGTTGGCGGCGATAATCCCCACCAGGACGTGACGAATCCCGGCTAAATCCTCTTTAATAACCGCGACTGCTCAGAGTGCGATAGGATCAAGCTGTCGCAGAAACAGAAAACACAGTCTCTCACAGAAAAGACGATACAATGAAGTGTTTAAAAACCCAAATTAGTATCATCACACAAACACACTTCTGAGCTGATGAAGGTCCAATCGGATTAAGCACAGATTGGGATTACACCAGTGTGTCCCCAGCAGAAACATAATTTCCCCACGGACGTGTAGCTCATAAAGACAGAAGTCTATTAGCTCTACTCTGTGTTTCTCAGTAGAAGTTTGTATCGCTTAAAGACTTTCTCACTCTCCCACACCAAACCCCATAGAGAAAATCATCAATTTTACATCCCAGCTCACAGGAGTTGTTGATCCACTGCTGCCCCCATCTCTAAGTTCAAATGTCTCATTTTTTTTCATTTCCTGATTTACATCAGTGACACAAAGTTCACACATGAGGCTGATTTTCTCTATGGGGTTTGGTGTGGGAGAGTGACTAGTTTACAAACTTAACTTTCCTGTTTGAAAACTCTGTTTAACATTGAGATAAAGACATGAACATGTTATTAGTGATCCGCTGGATCCAGAAGACTTGTTGGATCAGTATAATATAAAACAAAACCTTAGAGTTAAACCCACGCAGATGAAAACATAACCTCTTTGGTGGAGGTAACAAATATAGTAAATGTTTTACTGGCTGCAGTTGCTGTTTCTGCTGGAAGCTGCATGAGCCAACAAAACCTGACACGTTTTTAAAGAGCAAACACAAAAGATGCTTCTCAGTTCGCTGTTCACGAGGTCACACAGCTGAACGTCTGCCAGGTGTCTGGGACATTTGCATAAATGCTTGGATCATAGATCAGAACTCTTCAAAAAATCCCACCTGCTTTCATCATATCACTGCAAGAGCTTTCTGTGCATAAAACTGAATATAAACAGCCAATAAATATGAACCAAATATTCTCAATTTGGGTAAAATGTTCCTGTTTTCAGAAAGGATTCATGCTAATTTTGGTTGGCTACAATTACTGAAACTAGCCTGTAAACTTAGCCACTTTAAAACTGTAATGTTCCTTAAAATGAGGGAAAGCAGACCATAAACTACAAAAAATGGCAACATTTAAAAAAGTTATTAGCACAGGAAAAGGTTTATTTAAAATGAGTCATTCTTTTCTTGATCAAGCTGAATTTATACCTTCGACTTTCTTATATCTGCACAGACAACAACCTGTGATAGTTAATTTTCTCTGTATTAGATACTTCAAAAACAGCCCGACTCGAAATAAGCCACATATTTGGTTACCAATTGGGGTAAACCCAAGTTATTCTCGACTGTAATGTTCCGTAAATTGAGGAAAAACAGACCAAAAACTTGAAATTACTACTACTAACTCGAAATTCTGTCTCGTAAGAAATGTTTACTTAAAATGAGTCTTCATTTTTTTCTGACTAAGCTGAATTTAAGAATTTACACCACACATACCAATCTGTGCAACATTTCTGATATTTGCACACATACCAATTAGTGACAGTGATTTTCTAGCCCTGCAACAAATAAGCAAAGTTTTTTAAAAATTGGTTTAAATTTTCTGCTGATAGCAAAAACTAGACATAAAATTGTACCTTAAGAAATAATGTCTTGTTAGAAATGTTTACTTAAAATGAGTTTTCCCTCAATTGATGAAGCTGAATTTAAGAATATTTACCTTGAATTTCTTAGATTTTAACACACACACCAATCTGTGATACACTGTAAAAACAGTCCTACTAGCAACAATTCAAGTAAACTTAAATTCAATTTTCTCTCTCACACTTTAAGAGTGTAATGTCCCTTAAATTAAGGGAAAAATAAGACAAAATTTATGAAAGTTGAACTTGTAATCAGCAAAGAAATTCTGTCCTGTAAGAAATGTTTACTTGAAATTAAATTTTACTTTAGGGTTAATTTCTTATTTTTGCACATAATTGGTGTGTGTGAATTTTGACACACACACACAAATTTGGCTCATTTTACCACAAGCAGACATCGGTTCAGATGGGATTAAATCCAGCCCAGTGTGGATTAAAGTGTTTTTCACGATCAGCCTGTGTAACTGTGTCCTCTGATAAACCTGCATGTCTGTGTTTCCATGATCAAAGTTTGGATTTGCTTTCATTATCCTACATCGATGCTGGCTGGAGACCTGTAACCAACGCTGATGCAGCAAAGAACAAGAAGGCAAAAAGAAAAACAGCTGAGTCATCCTGAGCCGGTGTCTAATATGCAGCCAGGGAGAGAGAGAGGTGTGGGCCGAATCAAGGCTACGATCATTAGCCCTAAGTGTTCCTCATTATGTCTCCTAAAGCCTCTGAAGACCTGAATCCCTAATGGCTCTCATCCTGGCATTTAGTCAGAGACGCAGGAACAAGCAAAGGGCCGCTCGCTGCCGTGGCAACTGCCGATCAGCCGCCTCACTCGCCCGGCAAAAAAACACTCGCCACAAAACCCAAGGAGTTGATTCTCGCACGGCTGAGCTGCGTCACACACTCCACTGCGCCGGAAAAACACTGCAAATTCACTCACAGGGCACAAAGTCAAACTCCCTCATCTCTGTCCGCTCAGGAAAGAGTTCAGTGAACTCTCCCGTGGTGCAGATCATCAGCTAAAACCTTATTTTCCGCTCCTGTTGACTCTGTGTTGCCAACATTTCTAACAAAAACTCAGTGGTTTAAAAGCTGCTTCCTCACTTGGAAAAAAACCTGAATCACCTCCAATATCCTGCGGGCATGTGTTCACAGTTCCTCAGAGTCAACGCTTTCCTTAAATTCATCAGGACAAAAAAAATGATGATTAAAGGAAATAAGAAGTGAGTGAGTTTACGCTAAAGACTGTGGTTTGCTGACTGCGTGCAAAACAGATTAAAGCTGGGGTAGGAAACATACGGGCGGTGTGACTGATCAATAATACAATAATCACTTTTATCACCGCAGCAACTTCTGTTAGTAAAAGAAAAAAGACAACAACCTTGAAGTTTGTAAAGGGTTCTCTCTCCCAAACTGAATCCCATAGAGAAAACTATTTAATAATTCATTATAATAATTTATATTACATTATTAATTTTAGCTCTTGGGGACACAAGAGCTGCTGGTCTGCTGCTGCCTCAAGTGGTCAGTTTGTTTGATTAAAGGTAATCATAATAGAATTCATAAAAGAATTTAGAACACAGAAATGATAAAATAAGACATTTGAACTTACTGATGGAGGCAGCAGTGGATCAACAACTCCTGTGTGCTGTGACATAAAATCATTCATTTTCTGTATGGGCTTTGGTTTGGAGGAGTGAGTGATTTACAAACTTCAGTATTTTATCTGAAAGGTCTGTCAAACATACATTATCTTAGATATTAACAGTTAAAATTAATTTTGCTAAAACAAACGTCAAATTCTATTGTCGAGTTACGTTCGTTTTTTTTTTGACGACAAACATTTGCTGCAAATTTGCCGCCCCCACACTGTGTGACATTAAGTGAAGGTTTGAGTAACTTTTAATCCACATCTTGTCCAGAGTGACCTGGCAAACATTTTAAGTTGTTTACATAAAGCTAAGTTGAAGTAAAGCTCTGGGAAGAGTTCGCTCAAATACAAATAAGTGCCAGTTCGCCCAAACATGGGAGTTTGATCCAAAATGGCTGCCTTCCTGTTGGGTTTGGGTTATGGGTGCAGTTGACTTTTTTGTCCATCCTGACCTGATGCACACGTGTACCAATTTTCATCTCAAACCCTAAAAAGTAATTTTTAAAATGCTACAATTATTTGAAGCTCATCGACAAAAACTCAAAATCCTTTAGTATTTGTTTGTTTCTGTAATCTCTTGCCGTCTACCTGGAGATTTTGGGAAAATCACTGCTATGTTGGGTGAGTGGTTCATCCTGAGTTGCTGTTTCCACGGCAACAAACAGGACAGAATTGATATCGTACATTTGTCTTGTATCTACGCGGTGGCGAGCGTCTCTTACCGAGTTCCAGCTACGCCCAGAGGAGGCTGATGTCACACTCTAATATTTACGATGCAAATCCGTCTCCGTCTCTGTCTGCTGATCAATAATGTATTATCATACATCAAGTTTTGGAAAATGAACCTGCCCAGAAGTTAATTAGTAAAAGGTGACGGCAGCGAAACTCCAGCCGAGCCGTCGCTCGTTTTTTTTCCACGACAAGACTCGAGAAATTGATCACAGTGAGGAAAAGAAAAAAGTACAACGTTATGATTTGTTATGATGTGAGATGTGAGTGATAAATACAGAAGCAGCAGAACAAATGAAAGTGCCTGAGGGCGGCTTCATAAATAACACGCGCTCGCTTTAATTTGGCTGAAGCAGGAGAGTATGTTCAGCGACAGACCATGATTTCTGAGAGCTCGGCTCGCCGCCTTCCCGTAGTGTCCTTGAGCAAGGCAATAAATCCCGGTGAGTCCTGCTCTGTGATCACTGAACTGTCACCTGTGACTTCTGTGATCGCGGGAAAACACAGACTCCACCCTCAGGAATTAAAGAGGATTATTGAAGGTGGAATTGGAGCCGATAATAAAATGCAATTATCGGATTATTGGACCCAACTGGCAACTTTGCTGATGTGTAGTTTGTCACATTAGCAAAATAAATCTTAAACTTTACATTACATTAGTTGGAAAATGGTATAATATAAAATAATGTGAAGCAAATCAAAACATTTTTACTGTTTCCTGTCAGAGGAGATTAAAAAATCATATTCACATTTAAGAATCTAAAATCACAACAATTGTTTGTAACGAAACAAAAAGAATCATTTACTTTTGTGCTGTGTTTTTATAACATTTACGTGTTAGAAAATGGTGTAAAAAAATTGCTGTCAGATTGGCAAACCATTTTAATCATGCTTAAGTGTTTTTCTTTAATAATTAAAATTAAGTTTTTAGATTTTTTTCCACACGAATCAATGAAAATGAATTACTTTTACTTTTGTGGACAAAAACAAAGACACTTGAGATCATAATGTTTTACATTTTTCTACATTTTCTGACATTTTATAGGCTAAACAACTTAACCATTAATTATTCATGTAAGTAGACGTTAGTTGCAGCTCTATCTGTTAATCTGTTTGATGATTTCACTCAGGATATTGTTAAATTGACTTAATTTTGTGAAGCTTCATGAAGTTTTGAAAATATAGTTAGCAGTGGTATTGTAGTATCGTAGTGTCGTATTAGTTAGTTACAGTCCTACAATGAAAACCAATTTTAGCATTTGCAATTTGCGAATAGCTCTTGTCTCAAATTGCCAGAGTAGTTTTCAATATTGAATAATAATAAAAAAATAATAAAAATATAAATAATTCTGTCTGTTTGCACTATTTTATATCAAACTCATGTTCAGAAGCTTGTACTTCGTTCGGCTGCCTGAAGGTTTTATTTTATTTACAATTGTATTATCCTATTTTATGCATTTATTAGTTTTGCACTGTATTTGTCTTATATTTTCTGATTCTATTTTGTACATACACACATTTATTCCGTATAGTTTATTTACTACATTTGCACCTCGTACTACTTGTAAAAGCCGAGGAAGTAAAATATGTCAAATACAAACTCAGTTCTTCCAGGTTTTTTTGTCCCAGGTGAAGAGCTTCTGTATTTACTCACTTCAACAAGAAAAAAAATATATACACAAGACAGATTTTATTTTATTTTTCCCACTTCAGGTTTGACCTTCACACAAACAAACAGACTATTTTCTCTTCAGCGTTTTAGGTTCAACAGATTGTAGGAAAAACATGAGAGTAAAAAAAGACGTGAAGTCACAGAAGGAGTCGAGCTAATGAATGTCACACGAGAGAAAGCGAGAGAGAGAGAAAGGTTAGACGGCGTGAAATATCACTCACGGTGAAAGTGACATTCTGTCACAACACTTCATCTCACTAACCTTTGCTTTAATGAACAAACCACCTTCAACAACTTTTATTTAACACCTACTTTATTTCCTTCACTAAGGAGCTCAGTTTGTCCTCCTGTCGGCAACTTCCTGTCAGCAACTTCCTGTCTGCAGCTTGTGACGGATCAGTCTGAATTTAGAGTATTTTAAGTAGAATTTAAGTAGATGATCACCCAAGTATGTTCCCATACGAACATACATACATTTTAAAATAAGAATCTATGCACTGATGACGTCACAATGAGCAAAACTGTACTTACTTATTAAATGTTACATGATTCAGTCCCATTGAATAAGTCTGGATGTGTTTATCTCTGCGGCATCTTAACAGATCAGAATGAATGTTGTTATGTTTATGTAAAATGGTGATAACCATAAGAAGGTAAAGTGCTATACAGAGCCAGAAAGTTTTTCTCGATCAAGTGAATGAAAATGAATCATTTCACGTGAAATCTGACTTGTATTGCCAACAAAGGCTAACCCAACATGTGTGTTCCCGTGTTTTTTTTCCCAGTTTCTCAAGTAACACAGTCAACTCAGAGATGATGTCACTTAGATTGATAGATGGATGAGTTGGTGATCGCCTGAACTCATTGGATTTAAATGAAATTTGGTATTTGTACACAGGATTCTCTTTACCTCTTTACCATCAGACTAAATTTCATCTGGATGAGGTTACGGATTACGGATTTAGCAGCAATAGATCAGAATGAATTTCATCACGTTTATTTAGGATGATAATAGCTATAAGTAGGTAAAGTTCAATACAGATCCAGAAAGTTCTTCTGGATCCAGTGGATGAAAATGTAAACATTTCAGGTGCCGGTTTGTAAAATTGCTCGTTTTTACTCGATTTGCCTCTGAATATACCTGGCGTGATCATTTAAAGTCAGGGTAGGCAACATTCATCCATTAGCTACACCTTTAACCTCCACATGAGAATCACAGGAAGAGTTAGAATCAATCCCAGCTGACAGAACGATGAAAGGCGGAGTCACACTCTGGACAGGTTGTCTGTCCATCACAGGGCAGGCAAACACACAGAGATGTGCAACCTTTCACTCTCAAGTTGTGTTCACACCAAACGCAAAGTTTCATCATCATCAGCAGCAGCAGCCTGTCGGCCCAAACTCCAGGTATCATCAACTTCTTCACTGACCGGTTTCCATATGTTGCTACTTGTGTCATAGACCTTCAGGTGCCCACATTCAGAAATGATCATTTTCTAATTTTCTCAAAGCTGATCGGTCTCTGCGTCATCATTTCAACGCAAATTCTTTGCCAAAATTTGACCATTTTCAACTCAACATGATTCTTCATCTGTGTGTTGACTCTGTATGTACAGTAAACTCGTACATCAACAATTAACCTCTGTGTTATTTAAGACTGAGGGAGGAGGCTGGAGAAAACACACAGGGAGAGATCATTCAAACTCCAGGATCCGAACCTGGGATCTTTATGCTGCCACTGCAACATCTGGTTGGGCAACTTCTTTCAGGTCTATGTTTAGTACAAAACAGGAGAGCTTTCTCATCATTATCAACAATCTCAGCTGCTGCTTATATAATATAATATAATATAATATATAATATAATATAATATAATATAATATATATTCTATAAACACATCATCACTGATTCAGAACTGTCTTTGTCTAAACTAATACGGTAACATCACACACCTGTTACATTTCTACCTCACCTCCATCTTGTCCTTTCTGTCCCCAAATTTTCCTTTCACCACAACCTGTCTTGGCAGATGCTCTGAGTCTGGTTCTGTCTGAGATTTCTTCCTATTCAATCTAATCTTTTGTAAAGGTGTTTGCATAACTATGTACAGACATAATTGAGATTATGTATGTTGCGATGAGATTTGAAAACTGTTGTCACAAAGAGTAACGAGTTATTTCCCAGAAAAACTGAATTTCATGGTAAGTATTTTTAAGTTTTAAAATCTTTGGTCCACGCTTTTGTCTGTCCTCATCTGGTGGGAGGAGCTTATGGCAGAAAACCTTCATCCCGTAATTTTAGTATTCCAGCAGCTAAAGACAAGACTCAAAAAAATAAACTGTGTTTCTGTTGATTCTGACGACTGAAGCTTTTATAAAAAGACGTCTTATTTTGAAAAGGTGGAGTCACATGACAATCACCCTGTCATGTGATGGACATGTGTGTGTTCCAAGGTCACCTCAAGGTCACCTGCTATGAAAACACAGGTAAAAAAACAACAAACACCTCAGGCACAGACTCATCGTCATGGTGATATAAATTATGGATCACGTTGTCTCTATAGATTCTGCATTAATATTTTTTTATTTATTTTTTCTCGCTCGACACTGCAGTTCACACAGATCCATACGTCAGGTCACATGACCGTTGTCTGCGTTTCCGCTCCACAGATTTCAGAGCGTTTATTGAATCTTTGGATGAAAAAGGTCACAGTGTTTTCCTCCGGGATGAAGATGAAGATGAAGCTGAATCGTTTGCATACGGTGGTGCGTGTGTGTGTGCGTCTGATAACGACGCGTGCAAGCGTCCGGAAACACGAGAGGTGATTAATCTGTGTTATCACCACGGCGAGGCGGAGGTGAAATGAGCGACTGATCAACGAGACGTGTGTGTGCTCGTGTTGCTGTTGCACTGCGGCAAAGAAAAAGCCGTAAAAACTCACATACACACATGCGCGCACACACATACACACACACACACCATCACCTCCAGCACCTGAGTCGATTCTCCTCACACTCCCCAACAAACACTGACGCAGATTCTGCTCCTAATTGATTCCAAATCAGTACACGATCAATTTCCCCGTAGAACATTTTGTTTGGAGTAAACTGTTTCTTCACCTCAGATTAACTAGGAAACCTTGTTTCATGTGCGCTAATTTAAGAAATTCTTAGGTATTTACACTTAAATTTGTCGTAATCAAGTAAAGGAAGATTACATTTAAGGAAACACGACAGAATTCCTTTGCTTTGTTTCAAGTTTCTTTAAATCGTGGTCATTTTTTTCCTCATTTCACAGAAGACTGAAGTCTGAAAGTTTCTACACTGCAAAAACAGCCCTGCTGGAAACCGATTAATCTTCTTAAATTGATATGTTTAAGAGAAACAATCTGACAATGGTGTCAGTCTATATATCTACAGTGAGTTAGATTGTAAAGTTCCTTAAAATGAGGAAAAACAGGAACAAAAAAATAGACAAAACTGCCAAGATTTAATACAATTGAATTTGTAACAAGCAAAATTATGTCATGTAAGAAATGTTATTTAAATTGAGTCTTTAGTTAATGATTACACTACAGTATATATACTCAGTATTTCCTGAGTAATTTTTGCTTGGCTACAATTCTTCAAAGTAGCTTGTGAATGCAGTAACTTTTAAAACAGTCATGTTCCTTAAAAATCATGAAATACAGGCCAAAAGATTTAAGAAAGTTAAAGTTACCTCAAGCACAGGAATTCTGTCATTTAAGAAATTCACTAGTCTTTATATTTGCACACCCACCAATCTGTCTTGGTGTTTCTCTTCATTATTTAACACACACTTCAGAAACAGTTTGACTAAATATTCCTAACTTCTCTTCATTTAAGTAAAAATAAATTGCTAATGGGGTAAACCAAATTTGCTCGACTAGAAGTATTCTAACTAGCTTCCAAATTTAGCCACTTTCAGAATCTTATGTTCCTCAAAATGAGGAAAAACTGAACAAAATTGGCCAAAATTGAATATGTACATTTGTTATAACAAAGAAATTCTGTCCTGTAAAAAATGTTTACTTAAAATATGTTTTCCTTTTCCTGATCATGCCAAATTTAAGTTTTTATAATTTCTATATAAAATTCACTTAAAATGAGTCTTAACTTGATTAAGGCACAATGTAAGAATATTTGGTTTATTTCTACAGAATTGTTTTTGCAGTGCAACTGAAACAAACACATGTACCACAGAAGAGAATCTTCCTCCTGCAACGTCAATGAATTCTGATCCAACAACAACAACAACGTCGACGGCCTGTCAATCATTGACTGATAGATGATTTTTCACAGTTTTTGACTCTGAATGTTTTGATCAATTGTTTCTGTCGCAGCTAAATAATCAATAAAAAGGGACATCATGTTCTTCTGGACTCTGCTCTCATGATCATCATCATCATCATCCTCACCATCAATCATCCCACTGATCTGCTGTGTCTGTAATCGGCTCGTTAGCCTGTTAGCTGCAGTCGCTGCTGCCTGGATAAATAATTAGCGAGGAAACGCTGACTCAGCGATTTCCTCTTTTGTTTTCTTTTCCTTTTTTATCTTCTTCCATGGTTTATTTTTTATGATCATTATGTCCCACATTTTTCTGCTGATTCTAACTTTTCCTTCATGCTTTCATCAAACATTTTCTTGCTATTTTTACTTTTGACAAAATAAAACTTTCTCCACTGGGAACAAACAGAACCCTTGTCTGTCTTTGACGTGAACAGCGGGGGCAGAGGTCAAACGTCATAAAACTAAACACCTGAAGCACTTTTTACAGGTGAAAAACGGACTGTAAACGTCATTTCTGACAAAGTAAAATAAGCCTCATGTGTGGGAAATTGTTCTGATTAAAAGGAAAACTAATCTTGGCAAGAAAGTTTGACACGAGTAGAAATTTTAAGCTTCAACAAGTTAAAACAGTGCAAATATAAAAATTACTAAAAATTCTTAAAGTTAAGTTAAAGAAGACTCATATTAAGTAAATATTACAAATGACATAATTTCTTGTTTTAGGTCAACTTTCTTAAATTTTGTCTATTTTTTTTTTCATTCTACTCTGAAAGTGACTAAATGTACAAATTCACTTTGTAAATTTAGTAAAATTTTACCCCAGTACAAATTGGAGTGTCTAAAATATAAGAAAGACTCATTTTACATCAATATTTCTGACATGACGGAATTTCTTATAACTTTATTATATTTTGACCAGTTTTGTCTAGTTTTTCCTAATATTATGGATCATTAAAATCTCAAAGTGGCTAAATTCACAAAATAATTGACATGATTTTTTGTTCTGAAATCAAAAAAATTCAAACTGATTGAAGAATATATTGGAGCATATATTACAAATAGGGCTGTTCTTTAAAATCCATTTAAGAATGTTTGACTTGTTTGTGGTGGGGCTTTTTTTTACAGTGTAACTCCAGTATAAAAACCTAAATTCTCTCTCCTGTCTTTTTACTGTTAATCAGAGTGTGGACACACACACACACACAGTGAACAGACATTAAATGTGTATTCATCAGGTTTGGCCCCGGCCAATGACAGAATAATCAATGTTTAGTAATAAGGCAGAATGTGGAATGAGGTGCGTGTGTGTGTGTGTGTGTGTGGGGTCGAGACAGAAGGGAGAGGGAGAGAGAGAGAGAGAGAGAGAGAGAGAGAGAGAGAGAGAGAGAGAGATATCAATTAGTGCAGGAAGTGCAGAGTCCAGGCTGGAGGAGCTGAGGCGGCAGTTTTCCCCTGACTCTCCTTCATTAACTAAACACTGTGTCCTGAATACACAAGAAATCATAAACAAATAAAAAATAAGAAATCATCTGCACTGTAAACGCTCGTTCAGACGCTGCAGAGAAATAAAAAAAAAAAATGGAACCCCGCACGTAATAAAGCAACGGAGTAATGAAGCAAAAACAACGCCTGCAGGTAGAAAATGTGACGACGTCTGAAAATGAATTCTAAAGAGTTGTTTACAATACACATGGAGTTTAAATGAAGGAAAAACAATGGCTGGTGTTTGAAGATGGTCGTTTGTTCTTAAGCAAAGAAATAAATCTGAGGTTTGTTTGTTTGTTTGTTTTTCTGCAGAATTATAGAAAAAAAGGTTGCAGCAAACTTGGTGAAAAACCTCAGGAGGAATCTGTTAAACTTTATTTATTTCTCCTTTTTTAATCTATTTTGTAAGTTAACTGTTGTTTTCTTTTGTGCTCTGTTTAAAATCTACACGAGTCAGAATTTTTGCTCTCATGATTTATCTCCTGTTGCTGTGTTCATTAATGATGGAGCTAATGCGTGAGTCGGCAGATTTCTACATTACAAGATTGAGCTCTTGTTGCTCTGTTCATCTGGTGAAGCTAACAGCTATGCTGATAGGTGAATCAACAGACTTCTTCTTTACTTCTAAGGTAAAGAACCAAAAAAGTTTCCACGTGTTGTTCGCTCTCGAGAAAGTTTTAGCTTTTTAGCTAACAACAAAACAGATGGTCTGATGCTCTTCTAGACTGAAGTTTATCATGAACTTGTTTCAGGGTTTTTAAGGTTTGAGTTTGAATTTAACTCCTGAGTTTAGACAGAAACCCAAAGTTTGGATAAAAAGTGGCAGTCCTGTAGAGTCTGTAATACTTTGTCTTTTTTAGGATTAGGATGTTTCCCAGTTATGCTGTGACTTTTTGTTACCAGAGATTGTGGATGTAAATTAGCATTCTTGCTATAATTTGGAATGTTTACATCTTGCATTTTTGACAAATATTTGTAAACATCCAAAACAAACGTTTGGTTATTTTGGGTCAAACTTTGAGCAAAAAATAAAGTTACATTTTAATCTGTAGACTGCCATAATTTTCAAAAACTAGATCCCATAATGGAACTTGACTGCATGTCTCACTTCCTGTCCTGAAAAATGGATTTAACCAAGCAAAATGTTGTTTTAAATGCCATAACAATGAGCAGAAACCTGTGCTGCTTCACTACAAAGTAAAACAAATCAATATTTTCGAAAATAAATCAACTTTAATGCTTGAGAAGATGTTTCAGATTTTCACTAATTTCACTCACTTTCCTTATTTCACAGTTTTTACGCAGTTTTTTTTTATTGATTTTGTGGATTTTTTCCTCTCAAACTAGTTTGTTATAAAAGCGTCTGACTTCACGGTGACACTGAGTATATCACAGAGTATATCACAGTCAACACGTCTGATATTTATTATATTCTGACGTGGACTTAACATTTTTTTTACTGCGGCGCGTTCCACAAAAATGTCTCCATCCACCACAACTTCAAGGTTTGTCAAACATTAAAGGGCCACTGTGCAATTTTCTTTGTGCCTGTTTCAATGACAATGAAATAAACAAACAAACACATCCAGAAATTTGCAGGAATTTGCAAAAAATCTGTCTCTTTTTCATCATTTCGGATTTTAAGAAAACAAAGACGATGCAAAAATCATCCGATTTTTTTAAACCACATGTATGCAGCTCTGTACCTATGAGGTCGTTGAACTACGGTGGCCTTCACGTGTCAAATGAAAAAGCCTGTTGTTTACAAAGTAAAACACCAAACACACTCTGCGTCTGTGCTGTGGAAACATGGCGGCACAAGATGGCCGCCTCTGTAGAGCAAGACCCTCGTCGATGAGAAACTCAGAGCAACAGCATCACGGTTATCACGAGATATTTTTACATCCCAAAAATGGTACACACTAAACCTTTAACGTGTATTTTGTTTTACTATTATTACAGAAATATTTAGTTCTGGATAATCGTGACAGGAAATGTTCATGTCGTCACATGATGGCGGTAAAAAAACATGAATATTGTTAAAGCTGCAGCAGCAACAACAACAACATCAGCTCATCGTCTAATTGAGTTATTGTCCTCACACAGGACAGAAAAACTATTATTTTGGACAAAAAATAAAAGATTTACAATATAGAAGTAAATATCAAATTATTATTAAGATAATAATATTGATCATATTCCCTCACATTCTACATTTGTCTTTATTATGTATTGATTGATTTTTATTATATTATTAGTCTTTCCCTTCTTTTTATCACAATTTCTATTCTGTATTTTCACATAATTACTTTTGCAGTGACTGTACAAGTGAACGTCCCTGACGTTGGAGCAATAAAGTTAAATCTAAGCTCAGAAAACAAAAATTAAATCAATGAAATTGCACAATAAGCTCGTCAACACACACACACACACACACACAGAGCCTGTTGACAGTCTGCAGACTCACGCCATGAACGCAGCTCTGTCACCGCTAGTGGTCGCTGTTTAGTCTTCATTCATTCATGTCCAATCAGAGCAGCAGCATCACTCACTCACTCACTCAACTTTGACAGGACGTGTCCACTCCACAATGCACGCGCCAACAACACATAACGTGAAAGAAGTGACATTATTAAAATATTCATGTTCTTACCTGATAAACAAAACTGTTTCCCACAAATAGATCCCCAGCGCGTTTAGTCGGCACATTTTTGCCAGTCTCATGTTTGTGTTCACGAGGAGGAGGAGGAGGGAGGTGTGGGTGAGTGTGGATGGGAGGGAAGAGGGAGGGGGGGTCACACTCTCCACAAAAAAATAAAAAAAGACAAAAGGAGAGGGGAAGAGGAGGAGGAGGAGGAGGAAGGGGGTTTGATGCTTAGGAGCTCCAAGGTGATCCCGCAAATGTCCCGCTTCGTATCAACGTGTGTGTGTGTGAATATCTCTGTGCGCGTGTCAGATCCAGAGGTGGCCGGGGCTGAGCCGTGACCTCATCACCGGCCGTGGAATCATGGTCAAAAAAAAAAAAAAAGGGAAGAAGAAAAAGAAGAAGGAAAAAAGAGAAGAAGAAGAAGAAAATCCACCAGAATCCCAAAAAAATGTGTTTCAGGACCACGGACAGCGGCACCGACAGGGACGGAGCTGGAGGTGAGGAGGATGGAGGGGGTGAGGGGGGTGAGGAGGGAGGGAAGGGGGTTCACAGAGGAGGAGGACGAGGAGGAGGATGGAGGAAGAGGAGGAATAAGAGGAGCCGCTCACGGGCTACAACAAATACACCTGAGGTCCAGTGTGCGCGAGCCACAGCGCGAGAAATCACACATAATCCAGTTTTTGCTGCGTCTCACTGTGTGTGTGTGTGTGTTATAATCCGATTAAAAGAGATAGAAGAAGGGGAAAAAAGAAGATCTCCCAGATTTTCACAGCGTCTCTCTCACATGAATCCCACAGTCCCGGTTCTAGCTCTGGATGTGGATCCGTGCGTATCAGCTGGCGCGTGTCTCCCACTCTCCTCCGTCTTCTTCTCGCGCTCCTTCCTCTTCTTCTTCACCTCCTCGCGCGTGTCTCTCGCGGCAGAGCTGCAGCTGTGACAGTGGTCGTAGTAAACAGAAGAAGAAGAAGAGTAGTAGTAGTTGCACTTGGCGCTGCAGCAGCTCGGCTCAGCTGCTCCCATTGTCTGGTGCCGCTCAAGTTGGAGTCGCACCGGCGGCCGCTGCCGCTCCTGCCGCTTCCGCCGCCCCTGTCGCTCTTACCGCTGCTCCTGCTGCTCCTGGCGCGCTCCGTATCCGCCGTGCAGAAACGTTTAACCACGCGGAGGTGAACGGATGAGAGTCAGGACGCTGCACACAGCAGCTGTGTGTGCCACAGATGTGGACCGTCTTCCATGGCGCGCGCGCACACACTCTCTCTCTCCCTCTGTCTCTCTAACACAGTGTGTGTGTGTGTGTGTGTGTTTTCTTGCTGCAGTCATTTAGCAAACTCCAAAAAACGCACCTCTCAGCGGAGGGACACGCCCACATGGCGCTGCTATTGGTCGACGCGGACCCGGAGGAGGCATCTGATTGGACAGCAGAGGTGTCACTGCAGCTATGAGGCCACGCCCCCTGCATTCCTGAAGGGAAACGATGACTGGGATGTGAAGTTATGTTGAGTTTGGAAGTGTTGGCTTTTTACCATAAAAACACAAAGTTTGACATATTTTTATACGATTTTCTCCAATTTCACCCACATTCATTTTAAATATCACAATTAAAAGCTGGAAATAAAAAAAAATCCTCTTAAAGTGATAGTTCATGTTTTTTTGAAGTGTGGTCAAATGAATATGTTTTACACATCTGAAAAAAAACTTTTTATACCAAGAAACACCTGAGAAAATATTGATGTCTCTCAGTAAAAATCAAAGACAGAAATCTAAATAAAATTTATACAATTTAACACTAGACAAGCTTATACATTTTGGAAGTGAAAGGCCACAGGACATTAACTGGGGGCCACATGCGGCCCAGTGGCCCCCCTGATCTAGAGGAAGGTGACGTCATCAAGAAAGCAGTGAAACGAAATATAATATATTTTAAAGACCTTTGTGAAAAACAGCATGGGGTGGGGAGTAGAGGGCCTAAAATGGAGCCTTGTGGGACTCCACAGCTTAGAGGGACTGTTGCTGACGCGCACTGGTAAAGATGGACAGAATCTCTAATTGGTAGGTTTGAGTCAACAAAACAAAGTAAAACTTTGTACAAGAATAGACTGTGGACCTCTGAAGAAACACCGGTCAGTAAGGGAGTGAGGCTATCAGCTGACTGTCGTTGGTCTAAATCCACCCATACAGTACCATTACTCAGGTAACCCAAGTGAAGGGGACTGGGACATTGAATGGTCAGGGCCAGTTAGTTTGGAACTATTCCTAATGGAAACGCAAACAAATGCGTAGCGTACCTCACAAAACCACTCGGTGGAAACAAGCCATTTGCCTGCCAACATGGCGGGTCATAGAAACCGCGTCACATGACGCTAGGAACTCTACAGTTACAGTTCAAAGTAGCAGAAAAAAAGACAACAAGTGAAACCATTTCAAAACACTGCCTTTCAAGCCCAACACTAGGCTACATATATCATAAATATGTTATTTTATAGCATTTATTTATAAGCAAGAATCTGGAAACTCCTGCAAGCAAATGCTGAAAAGATTTTTAGTTTAATGACAACAAATGCTAAATGTTTACAGGAAATGATGCAATAATCTGCTTCAATACTATGGATTAAGTGCAAAATTAAACAAAAAGTAACTGTTTATTATTTTTCTAATGTCCACATTTGTACTTAACTTGCTTATGAGCAGTTTTCAGCCATTTGGTGAGAAACCAAATTTGGAAGTCACCAAATAAAATAAGACTTGCACTCATTACAAACATGAATAAAAAGAGTAAATAATAATAATATTGGAAATTTTCAAATTTCCTGTATTTTATTATAATATTGGCAGAATATAATTGAAATTCTAGAATATTGTAATTGAACAGGTAATTAAAATTAAATATTCTACATCTGAAAACCAGTAGATTTGCTGTATATGATGATGTGAGTTTGTCGGACCATCGTAAGCATCAGTTTCAACGAACCAAAGGTCTGCGTTAAATATTTTATTTCATTATTCTCTGAAGATTCATCTCCGTCGTTTTTTTGTCATTGTTTCGGTCCTTGTGACACGAGCCACAGAGCCTCGGCTTCTCTGCAAGACAGTTTTCTCTTCATAATTCAGAGGAGAGTGTGGAGTGAAGAGTGGAGCGACGACGAAGAGTATGATGAATATTTCAGACCATCACACGGCCGTTATACGACGACTCTTTATGTAAATGCGGAGGAAAAAAGTGCTGCTGTGTTTATTTATAGTCACCGCGGGCTGTAATTGGCTTGTTGTTTGGAGAGGGGTCGACCCGCTCAGCTGACCCGGGCACCGCAGCACCACAGCAGTACACGTGGAGGAAGAAGAGGACAATGATGATGATGTGACACAGTCTGGTGTCACTGAAAAGCCTTTGTGTGAAAATTACATTTGCATGTCAGTGTTTCTAAAGTGACGCAGCTTTTAAGTATTTAAGTCGCAATTCTCATCGTGACGTGGTTTCACATCACGTTTGTTAGTGAACTGGAATATCACGCGTGACAATGACCTGTGATTTCCTGTCTGGGGCTAACGCTAATGCTAACCAATAACCAACAACAGCACCACTACCAGAGGTTTGCACATGAGAGTTAGTGAAATTCATGCAGGGTGTTAACGGGATGTGTTCAAGAAACCAAGTAAAATTTCCTGACTTCTGCAAACACACACAATGTCCACTAACAAAATACTAAATGCTGCCACCTTGTGGTAATATGTATATGCAACGCAATTAAGGTATTGATTGCAGTAGAAAAATTTGTTTTTCAAAATTAAATAACAAAGCTCCGTTAGCTGACGCAACACAACCCCAGGTAACCGCCCCCTCTGTAGCAGCAAACAATGCTGTTCACCTCTATAGACGTATATACTAGAGTGCACCAACAGTGGTACGCAAGCTTCCTCTGGTGCTAAAATTAATTACTACTTTTCTACAGTATATAAATCAGACAATATGTCAGACAAGTCATGTCTTCTCATAAAAGTGAAGGTTGTGGATAGATGTTGTGCCGAAAGAGCCAGAGACAGGCTAACAGGCTAACTGGAGAACATTTTTACTGGATCCCTTACAGATCCAGAGAGATGATGGACGTGACTCAGACTGAAACAGCAGCAGAAGAAGATTTTGTGGTAAACTTTTGGTAAATCATGGACTCAGACTAGATTTTCCAAAAGTTAGTCTGCACAGCAACATTAACACAGCAATTAGTTACCCTGCTCTTTTCCAATGTTACAGTTATGCTTTCTTTAGCAGGTACACTCCAGGGTTGAATGTTTGTTACAAAGCCAGATTGTGTCCATTTGTTTCCCTCCAGGTTTGTAAACTTTCAGTGACTCTCTGGAGAAAAATTGAAGGGAAGATAATCAGGAAGTAGAAGATGTCAGGGCACTGCAGGTCTGGAATAATGCCCTCTACACCCGTTAACAAATGCGTAAAATGCACTAGATATATTTAGTCCATATAATTTTGCAATATAGCAGTTGATCTCCATGGATTTAAAGTGACAGTCAACTCTGACAGGTTGAATCCAGCATTGGTCCCGTCCATTTTTGGTTCATCTTTAGCAACTGAAACACTTGGTGGAAATAAGCCAAGCAACCACCAACCAACCACCAACCAATCTCCAACCAACCACCAACTAGCTGCCAAGCAACCACCAACCAACCACCAACTAACTTCCAACCAACCAGCAAAAAAACACCACAGCTGAGTCACCAAGCATTGGTTGAGAGACATGACTTGAATCTGAGTTTTGTGCAAAAATCATGGTAACGGTGAGTTTGAGAGAATCATAACCATGTCATGCCTGAGCCTCAGGCTTCATGAGTCCTCCCTAATCAAATTTAAATTGACACATTTAAAAGAAAAAACAAAAAACCCAAAACACCTCTGACAATAAAAGTCTGATAAATTCACTGTGAGCCGAACACAACAATCCAATAAAGCGATAAAGAAAAAAAATAGAACCTTTATTACTTCTGAGGTTTGCGGTCGTCGCATCAAACTTCTCGTTCAATAATCATCTCTCCGTCTTTTTAATAAAAGTTGAACGTAATCAGATTGACTGAGTAACTTTTTATCAACTTTTCGGTCGGTCTTTAAACTGATTTCATTGATTCGTTGATCGTGTGAACAAAACGTCTGCTCGTCATTGTTTTCCTTTTCTTTTTTTATGTGAATCTTAATTGATTTTGACTCCCTGGAACATGTATAATTAATATTTTATACAGTCAGGAAATTAAAAACAGGAAGAAGGGGTTGTTTGTTTGCTCATTGCTGTGACACAACAAACAATAAGTGTCGAAACTACTTGGTTCATGTATGATGAAAAATTATGGAAAATGTTCGTCAACGACGTTGCTGTTTCCACCAACAAAGAAAGAGACGCTAAAGGTCGTAGATCCTGGACAAACTGTTGCAGCAGGCTACATTTGGAATTCAAAAGTCCACGCCTCCTTTCATCAGACTTCCCTCCAAAGCCACGCCTCCACCGCACGGGAACGTGCCATGCTTGTTCACGGGGAACGCTGGCCTCACACGGATTTACGAGCACCGGGCAGCATCGGTAACCTTCGGTACCTTTTTGGTAACGCTAAAGGTTTTGGATACTACGAAAAACAACCAATACTTAATTTTTTCGGACCGATTGGATGGTGATTTTTACAGGACTGTCCGTTCCACAGGTGATGGACAATCTACATTAATTAACAATCGGAAATACAGTAAATCCCCAATGTTTTCCTTTCACCACAACCTGTCTTGGCAGATGGCCGCACAGCTTTTGAGCTATCTCAAAACCTCTAGTGTTTTCTCATTGTGTGAACTGTTCTGCGCTCCATGATTTTGTCGATGTACAGAGACCTGAGATAATGTATGTTGTGATTCGTCGCTATACAAATGAAATTGAATTGAATTGCACTGTCAATAAAAGTAATCTGTTATTGCATTACCTATGAGTAAAAGAAACTCATTAGATTGCCCGTGCGTTACCAAAAATGAAACGTCGTGCTGCAGCTTATCTGACCACAGGACACGAGAAGTCCCAACACTGTATGACATCGTTCTACAAACCATAAGTTGTAATTCAGGAGGCTAAAAATAACAGGAATGGTGGACAGCAACATTACACTTATGGGCACTTTATTAACATTTTGTTTAATGACAGAACCTACGACCAAGTGTGTGTATACGGGAGCGTCAAACAAGGTTATGACACGTGAACGACCATCAGCAGCTGGCTGTGTACTGTCTGACAAAAAGCATTTTCTTTTCCTTATACAGAGAAATATTGACAGTAATGGAATATTTAATTTTAATTTAATTTAACTACATAACGTGTTACATTACTCGTATGATAAAGTAATCTGAGTACCCTAACGCACTAATCTGTTGCGCATTAATACCCACAACGCTGGATATTGTTGTGAGATTTCTGTTATTTTTTGTGTAATTAATGTTTATCGTAACGCATCGCATTTAAATAAGAATTTCATTGTATTCTGTAGTTTCTGCACATGACAGTAAAACCTGAATAAAACCTGAATCGTTTTGAATCTTTGAACGATGTATGGTGTTAATGGAGAGGAAAACATGCGAAAAAAGGATGTTTTTCCGTGTTTTTCTCGCACTAACTGGCAGCTTTTATGCTTCAGTTTCACCACATTCACTGTAATTTTCCTCAAAAGCACCAGGGGGTGTAAACCACTGTCGTGTTGACGTGTAATTACTGTAAATATCACACTTTTCTTGCTTCTGAAACATGAGCTCATACAGATCCGTGGTTAAATCCTGAAGACTGGACTCATATTTACACATTTATATCCTATGTGTGTGTGTGAGCGCCGTCTGCTCAGATGCATCATTTAACATTTACTAATGAACTGCGAGGTTTTCTGCAGGGAGACGAGCAGAGGCTGCCGGTGTGGACGATGTCCAGCAGCAGCTCTGCAGGACAGATCGATGGCTCTGATGTCCTCGGGAAGACATCGTCTCTGTAACATTCATCTGCTGCTGAAAGGTCATCGTGTCCACTCTGATGGTCTTCAGAGAGGGAGAGACACTCAAGGAAAGACCTGAACCTGAGCATTTTAAAGAATTTAACCAGCACGAGGGGAAACTCCCCAGTCTTCTGTCAATGTTTAATAATGCTCAAGACTGTTTATTAAAAATATAGAGCCATTTTTAATTGAAAGGAGAATTTGTACAGACGTCAAGAAAAAGCTATTGTGTTCAAGTCTTGCCAGAAAGAAGCTAATCAGATTATGGTATAAACCAAAATATAGATGATCTTGGAGCCAAGAGCAGATTATTCCAGATACTAATGAAATATGTACCAAGGTTTACGTTACACGGACCGAGCTGATACTAAAATGTCAACAGACTGCCTGCCACTGATTGGTCAGAGAGTGTGGTTGCTGAAGAGTCCTGAGTGCGACGTCCGACACAAGAGACAAAGCCACCAATGTCCAACTGTAGATCAGTTAAAAAGACTTAGAAATCCCTAAAAACATGTGTGGAAATGTCTAAAATGTCAAAATTTAACTGAGGAGTCTGGTGTCTCAGCTTCCACCAGCAGAAAATACTAAAAGATGTTCTATTTTTTTTTCCCCAAATGACGGAACACTACGTGTCACTTCAGCAGAATTCAAACACAGATACAACATTAAGCATCAGAATAAAAGCCGCCGTGTTGGCACGAGTGGAATTTCCGAGACGTAACGATGGACACAGTTGAAGACAAATGTTTACAAATCAGAAGAAAGTTTGCGCTGCAAAAACATTTAGGACAAATCTCTGTCTTTATTCTGTTTAGACTTCTTGGTTTTCCGGGGGCGTGGCCAGTAACTTTAGTAATCCATGTGGAAGACGAGACTAGACAATGTCAATATGGACACACGGAGATCAGATCTGATCCCATATAATGTGAACAGTTGGTCAGAAAGATCAGATTCTGTCGTAAAACAAAACTTCCTTTAACTACTTGCTTATTAGAATAGTTGCCAATGACTTAACGCAGAGAGAAACACACAGTGTCTCTCTCTCTCTCACACACACAGGACGAATAAAAATGATCCAGCGCTGTGTGTTCTCCACAGACGGCAGATTTCAAGACACATGACAGAAAGAATTGCTTGTGAACCTCAGCCGTTTTCCTCTCCTGCTGCTCACTGAGTCTGTTCTGGCTGTGAAGGCGCCGTACATCACTTCTGAAAGTTTAAAAAAATGAAATAGAGACGGACAGACGGGAAGGCTGACAGGCAGCAACATCCCTTCACTGGAGGAGAGCAGCACTTCTGCTCTTGTTTCAGAGCAAATGGAGCAAATAAAAGTGTAGAAATCCGCTGAGCTGCAGCTCGCCGTCTTCTTGGCAGACGCCTCTTTTTGTCTTGTTGGACTGAACATCAGTGCTTTACTGCTCTGCTGCGGCGGTGAGACGCTGTTAATTAGCGACGAGCAGCACCTGAGAGCGGCTGCTACACATCACCTCTGCCCCTCGTCTCTCTGTACGCTGATGACGCCGCCGTGTTTGCTTTCATCTCTACGATTCTACACGTTTCTTCAGCTGAATTTAAACCAACTAACGCAGGCCTTTTCAGCACAGAAACAAAACTTTATCTTCACAATGTCTTTCCCTTTCTGTTTCCCATGAAGAAATGTCTTCCTAGACACACAACCACCTGTATGTGGCACTGTAACGCTGCTGCAAATTACCTGTGCCCCTCCGTCTCTCTGTACGCTGATGACACTGCTGTGTTTGCTTTTATCTCTGCGATTCTTTATGTTTCTTCAGGCCTTTTCAACACAGCAACAGAACTTTATGTATAAGATCTCTTTCTTTGTCGCTATATAAAATGTTTTCCATAAAGAAATGTCTTCATACACACAAAACAAATCTAAACCAGGCCTGTATGTGGTGCTGTAACACTGGTACAAATCACCTCTGCCCGCCGTCTCTCTATATACGCTGATGACGCCGCCCTGTTCGGAACTAATTCAATATTCCAGAATATATTTGATCCCAATCAGAATATATGTTAAATTGAAATCTCACTTTAACACTTAGACTGTTATTATTCTATTATTACATTTTTTCTAATCTTTGTCAGTTCATAAACAAATTTAATAAAAATAAGAATGAATATCAAACTAAACTTAGAAATAATTTGTTTTTCAAAACCGCTGTGTCGCCTGACTCATGTTTTCATGTAGAAGCTAACAATCAGTGCACATAAAGAGAGAGACAATGTGTTTGTTTTCATTGTAGTTCCTGCTCATGCATGAGCGACTGCATCTGTCCTTAATTCAGACACTTAATGGGATTATTTTGAAGCTTTTCGTGACACGGGAGACATGAGTGACGTGATAAAGGCACAAACACGGGGGGAGGATAAGAAACAGAGAAACTAGAGCTATAGACAATAAATCATGCGGTAAAGTGTCTATCTCAGGTCTTAAATTTGTATGTATTGAACGTGGATGGAGCATCTCTTGACGTAGCATTCTTCATTATCCCGCTGTGATCTCACTCTTCTTCAGCCAGCTCACTTCCACCCCCAAGTTTTCCACTCATTCATTTGAGCAGCGCCACCGTGAGGAGACATGAAGTAATGAAACTGGCAAAGACTATTTACTTTAGAGCGTCTCCCGTATCGATTATCGCATTGCTTGGGGAAGGACAACGATATGTCACTGTTGCTGCGCCTCTTCCTCTTCCTCTTCCTCCCCGAGTGTCGACGGAGTAGCCAGTGTGTGTGTGAAGTGCGATGTCAGGGCCTCCCGCTGCTCGTTGATCATGATTTTCCCGGCTCCGGCTCTCAATACCTCAGCAGGCCCTCGTGCACCATGAGCGCGCAATTAGGTCGACTGACAAGTGCATTTTTCTCCTCTGGAATAAAGTGGCCCGACCCGTTGGTATTAATCTCACTGGAGATTTTGACTGATGTCATGAACGGATGGTTTCCCGCCGAGCTCGTCTGCCTTTAACCCAGCGAGAGGACGAAGATCTGAGGGGATGTTTCTTCTTCTTTTTTTTATTAGGGATGAAACATTTTGAAAGTGGGTCACCGGAGCTTAAAGGTCACGCTGTCTGTTTTTTAAATGTCCAGCTCTTCAACACGGCAGGTGCAAAGTGACACGATGGCTCGGGTTTGATATTTATCACATGGATTTGACTTAACTCACTGAGTTGCAAGGTATTTATGTCTTAAAGGGATATTTCAGGGATTTTGGTAACTGAAAATATGGCTCCCAAAGTGACACGAGCAAAAACTTTTTTTTGCATCACTTTGTAACGCGCTGCCCTTTCTGCACCAAACTCCATAGAGAAAATCAGTGATTTTACATCACAGCACACAGGAGTTGTTGATCCACTGCTGCCTGCGTCAGTGAGTTCAAATGTCTTATTTTGTCACTTCAGTGTTTGAAATGTTTTGTTCAGATTTACCTCAGTGACACAAACTGACCACACGGGGCAGCAGTAGACCAGCAGCTCCTGTGTCTCTGCGAGCTAAAATCACTGGTTTTCTCTATGGGGTTTGGTGTGGGAGAGTTTACAATTCACGAACTTCAGTTTTTAGCCAAAAATAAAAAAAATTAATAGTGAGATAAAACTGTGAACATACTTGCAATATATCATAGACTTATAAACAGCTGTGGATTCAAAGCTTTAAAGGTCCAGTTTGTAAGAATTAGTGACATCTAATGGTGAGAATGCAGATTATCCACTCATTTCCTGTTTTTTCTAAATGGGTCAAGGAACTAACAAATACAAAACTCCAAGACAACGGTCAGTTTGTCGTAGAAATATGGCAGCCTCTGTTGTGTCTAGCACATATAACAATCTAACTCTGTGGCTTCAGAAACCAAATTATTTTATTTTAAAGTGATTCTGGCGCCGCCGCTGTCCATGTTACGCTGTAGATACACTCTAAAATAAAATATCTACCGTTTATGATACAGTGAAATACAGTCAGCTTTCATGTCTCTAAATACCTGGTTCATTTTTTTTGCCGTTTTATTGTTAAATGAAGGGTATTTATGGAAAATGGACTATAAATGTGGTCAAATTCTGCTATAACACAAATGATTTGTCCTAAAATGAAAGGAATAAGCATAATTTTGTTGATCGCGTGTCTTTTTTAATCAATATATGTGAAACAAATGTATTCAATATAATTAATATGATTATTATCAATGCAACAGCCTTGAAAAGACATCACATATACTTTATTACGATGATATACAAAAGTCTAGTACAATATTCAATTTATGGCAATAAAACCCTCCTAAATGTTACAAATGGTGTATTTTTGGTTTGTATTCAGAGCTGATGTTTAATATTTATGAAATTCCGGGGGATTATGTTTGACCCGGCTGAACAGATTAGCACAACACCCGACCTGACGACTCAGTAACAGACGTCAGGTCACGGAAGCATCTGCTCGCAGGTGAAAATATCACCTGCGCTTTATACACACACACACACACACAGAGAAACACACAGCCTTATGAAAACAGCACAGCATGTATACATACACACACACACACACACTCATACAGTATACATTTTGTACACAAACACTCACACGCATCTCGTGGAGCAGGTAAATTCCCCCGGTGTCCTGAGCCACAACAACACGATGACCTCTAATTTAAAAATTCAACGCGCCGCGTTAGGCGGCATGAATGATGCATGAGGCCGCGCCGCTTGTATTATTGCCTGGAGGAGGATGCAATTACATTTCCCTCAGGTGCTCAAGTGCTGCAGAGTAAAGGAGAAGGAACAGGGGGAGTAAGTTTAAAAAAAGAAAGAAAAGAAGAAGAAGAAGCTGGGATTATGTAGTGGAAGTTCGGAGGCCGACGGGGGACAGATGTGGACGCGGTGGTTGTGTAATTGTGAGGCTGTTTTCTGGCTCGCATGGTCTGCAGGGTGAGGTTACTGCACGACTTGATAAGGAGTTAATTAAAAAAGATTGGAGGGTTGTTGTTTTTTTATGGAGACCTTGAGACGACGTGGTAATAATGTTTTTTGTAGCTTTGCAAAAAAATGTAATCTGATTTTAAATAGTTTGGGCTTTAAATGAACCGTTTACTTTCAAGGGGTTTCATTTGTTTTTTTTTTCGTTACCAACACCGAGGAAGTGGATCAGTCCAGGTCTGTCCGTCAAGAAACAGATTTCAAAAATGCAGTTGTTGGTTTAAAAAGTGCAGAGCTATTTTGACCCTCAGCTCTTCTGGGACAGGTTCAATTTCTCAAAGTCAGAAAGAACCAAACATGGAGAAACAGCGTCCATGTGTCTATGCTCCACACATTGCAAAAAAAAAAACTTTATTTCACCATTTGACAGCTTTTTCTGGCTGGAAACTGAGTTTTTTAAAGCTTTGTAAACCACACTCTCCCACACCAAACCCCATAGAGAAAATCAACAGTTTTACACCACAGCACACAGTGAGTCGTTGATCCTCTGCTGCCATCCATCCATCAGTCAGTGCACAGTTGTTATTTTGTGACGTCGGTTTTTTGAAATTCTCTGAAATCACTGATTTTCTCTATGGGATTTGGTGTGGGAGAGTGACAAGACTACAAATGTCTTGTCTATCAAGATTATGTGGCAAACATAATCTTAAAATATTGTAAACTGCAACCTGAGATACTAATATTTCCAGTTTAAGCATTTTTTTTCCCTCATTTCTTTATTTTGTGGTAATTTATGTCCATAAATCTTTGCACTTTACACCAATAATGACACAAACAGGAGTCATGGTGTTTCTGACGAGCACAAACACGGATAATAACAACAATATTATTATTACGATCAAGTGTTAATAAAAGTCATGAGGCGAGACGTGACATGAAAGTCAGCCTCAGGAGCACGATTTTAATCTGAGGGGTGGAAAACAACGACAAATGACAGAACACAATGTTAAGTGAACTTTGACCTTGTCAGAGTGGAGAATGACTGCTCCGAGCGCACACACACACACACACGGGGACTTCCTGCCTCAGGGTTTCATGCAAACCTGCCAGTGATTGCAAACATGAAACACGGGGTCAAAGTAACGACATGAAAATGTTCATCAAACAGCAGCTACAGTACGTTCTGAGTCACATGACAGAAAAACAACATCCTGCTGCTGCTGTGTTTGAGTTCTTTTCCGCAGCTGAGATGTTGATGAAAAGTGACACACGAGAGAGAAACAAACAAACAAACAAGCGTGATGACTTTAACGTCCTCTGTGATATATTTTGTCCTCGTCCACTTGTCTGTGTCTTACCGTGGGGACGGACAGACGGACGTGTTTTCTTCAAATAGCCTCGTCCAAAATAGCACAGTGAGGAGTTACGTCACACACTGTGGACGCTGAGACACAGTCTGCTGCTGCTCTAGCTTCACACAGCTCAGACACAAGATACAAGCTGAGCTAATGTTAATGCTACCTAACGAGATCTGTATACATCACGTTCTGTGATGTGGATCTGATCAACTTAGGCTAAGAGGTCAAGTATGATGAACAACGCCGACACCTACTGAATCACAGGCTACGATGCAAGTCATCATCTACTGTCAAAGTTAGCAACATCATTAGCTACACCATCAGCTGCTATCCAAGTTAGCAACATTGTCAGCTGCTGTCCAAGTTAGTAACATCATCAGCAACAACCATTAGCTGCTATCCAAGTTAGCAACATCATCAGCTGCTATTCAGTTTAGCAACATCATTAGGTACACCATCAGTTGCTATCCAAGTTAGAAACATCATTAGCTACATCATCAGCTACACCATCAGCTACAAACCAAGTTAGCAACATCATCAGTTGTGATTCAAGTTAGCAACATCATTAGCTACACCATCAGCTGCTATCCAATTTAGCAACATCATTAGCTACACCATCAGTTGCTATCCAGGTTAGAAACATCATTAGCTACACCACCAGCTGCTATCCAAGTTAGAAACATCATTAGCTACACCACCAGCTGCTATCCGTTAGCAACATCATCAGCTGCTATCCTAGTTAGCAACATGATCAGCTGCTATCCAATTTAGCAACATCAGTAGCTACACCATCAGCTGCTATAGCAACATTATAAGCTACACAATCAGCTCCTATCCAATTTAGCAACATCATTAGCTACACCATCAGCTTCTATCCAAGTTAGCAACATCATAAGCTACACTATCAGCTCCTATCCAATTTAGCAACGTCATTAGCTACACCATCAGCTGCTATCCAAGTTAGCAAAATCATAAGCTACACCATCAGCTGTTACAGTTAGTCAGTTAGTTCCAGTAACAGTTAATAACAGTAGGTTTTCAGAGACGTTCTTCTAAATCTGCTGATGATGATGCGTCATCGCCGAGCTCAGCAGAGAACATGAGACTCCAGGACAGTGTGGGTATTTTTTATTCTAGTTTTCCAGTGGTGAAATAAGGAACGAGCCGGACAGGATTGTTTTGTAAGTAGACGTCAATCAAGCAGACGAGTGGAGGTCCATATGTCAGCCGCTGCAGATACCTGACATTTGCATGAAACCGACTTTTCCTCACAATAACTTCTACACTTATTTTCACTTTGTGCGAGTGAATTATTGGTGAAGTTGGAAAAGTTTGGACACAGACTGTTCAGGCCTGTAAATCATTACTGCGATACATTACCAACGTTTGTGTAAGAGTGAGTGACATCTAATGGTGAGACTGCAGAATGCAACAAATGGAAAACTGCTACGAAACTACGGTGGCTTTCACATATCAGAAATAATAATAATTCCTCCTTTTTAGTCATTGAGTTATGAATCAGGATTTGCATGAAATGCTTCCACCTGGAAATAACAAAACACATTTCTGCTGTAGAAACATCGCATTGTGCAGATTTGTGTCATTTGAATTGTGAATGTATCACGTTTATGTAAATGCCGGGTTTGTGCAAATGTCGCATTTGTGTAAATTGCAGGTTTGTGTAAATGACGCGTTTGTATCGTGTCTGTCACTGAGTTGTGTCGTCACATGTCAGGTTTGTGGGGGCGTGGCTTTAATTGGAGAACCAAAGGGAGGAGTTCTGAATTCTGAATTAATGGAGCGACATCTTTTACGTAATTTAAGTAAATATAAAACACGATGAAAACCAAACAGAGCTTTTCTGTTTTTTTCCTCGTGTTCCTGCCGACAGCCACGTTCTCTGACTGAGTCACTGTATTTTGCCATTTCAGACGATTTCAGATGCCGTACTGCGTCGGGGCTCCACTCGGCAGCAGACGACACAGATGGACATTTGTAATTCTTGCTTTGCAGGAATCTAATTGTCCAATTACTTCTGGTTTTCTGGTTCAGACCTTGTTTTTTCTTCCCTCTCTCTCTCTCTCTCATCATCGCAAACATCTGCACGGCACAATTTGTGGTGTATTCAGCTAAAGAGCTAAACATTAGGCCACTGACGTCTGGGACTGTGTGTGTTTTTGTAAGACATTAGGGGTTTATAAAAGCAGAAATCCCTGCTTCTCTCTCACAGCTGTATTTCCCTGCGGCAGAGCGAACAGATGTATTTGGCGTCGCAGGAAGAGAAAGTGGAAAAAAAACAAAAAGAAAACGGATGCAACAAAAACAACTCCTCTGTGAACATGTGATGCGTCATCAGGACTCTGACTCCACTCCCCTCCTCCTCTTCCTCACATGTAGATTTTCAATTTCCGTTCATAAATAAATATTTGGGAGTCATTTCCCCCGCTCTGAGAGATGAAACGTGTTCTAAGTGTTTTCTGTTCAAGTTAATATTAATATATTTCACCTCAGGCTGATTTTTTAAAAAGCAGCAGCTTTTACTTTGTAGGAAACTGTTAAATAATGTACATATATACCGTATTTACATTATCACACTCTCTGTGTGCGTATAATGTTAATAAACCTGCGGCAACAGTATTTAAATGTGTGTGTGGTTCTTGTATTTGTCGCCTCTCCAGGACCTTTGCTTTCAACCAACCTTGGCAGGACCAGTATAGTCCTCACAAGGACCAAATCTGGGCAAGTGTAGGACCAAAATTCAAATTATGGTTAAGGTTAAGATTACGGTTAGACGTTCCCCTCCTCCTCTTCCTCACATGTAGATTTTCAATTTCCGTTCATAAATAAATATTTGGGAGTCATTTCCCCCGCTCTGAGAGATGAAACGTGTTCTAAGTGTTTTCGGTTCAAGTTAATATTAATATATTTCACCTCAGGCTGATTTTTTAAAAAAGCAGCAGCTTTTACTTTGTAGGAAACTGTTAAATAATGTACATATATACCGTATTTACATTATCACACTCTCTGTGTGCGTATAATGTTAATAAACCTGCGGCAACAGTATTTAAATGTGTGTGTGGTGCTTGTATTTGTCGCCTCTCCAGGACCTTTGCTTTCAACCAACCTTGGCAGGACCAGTATAGTCCTCACAAGGACCAAATCTGGGCAAGTGTAGGACCAAAATTCAAATTATGGTTAAGGTTAAGATTACGGTTAGACGTTCCCCTCCTCCTCTTCCTCACATGTAGATTTTCAATTTCCGTTCATAAATAAATATTTGGGAGTCATTTCCCCCGCTCTGAGAGATGAAACGTGTTCTAAGTGTTTTCGGTTCAAGTTAATATTAATATATTTCACCTCAGGCTGATTTTTTAAAAAAGCAGCAGCTTTTACTTTGTAGGAAACTGTTAAATAATGTACATATATACCGTATTTACATTATCACACTCTCTGTGTGCGTATAATGTTAATAAACCTGCGGCAACAGTATTTAAATGTGTGTGTGGTTCTTGTATTTGTCGCCTCTCCAGGACCTTTGCTTTCAACCAACCTTGGCAGGACCAGTATAGTCCTCACAAGGACCAAATCTGGGCAAGTGTAGGACCAAAATTCAAATTATGGTTAAGGTTAAGATTACGGTTAGACGTTAACTGGTTATAAATGAAGTAACAAAATGTAGGATTTGCTCTCTGCTTCCCCCTACAGTTGCCAAACGGTATTGTTGTAAAATATGTGTTTAGGTAACGTATGCATTTGTTAATAAGAAAAATGATACTCGTGAACTCTGAAATAAATGTACCAACAACTATACGTGAGACTGTTTACTATTGTGATACAATTTGGTTCTGATTCCTTGGGTCACAATTTGATAAAATTTGATTTATTCATTGATTGATTTGGAAAAGTTAACGTATGAAGCAAATCCAGGTATTTGTTTAACATTTATTTAAGCTAAACTTGTAGGATCCTGGGTACAATCTTAAAAAGTGATGTGAGGGTATGACAGAGGATATTTAGTGTATTATATTTATTTTACATATCCTAAGACCAGGTACAGGAGCTTAGGTTATAGTATTTTATACAAACATGATTATGTTGTCTTATTTCTCACAGTGTCGTAAAGTAGAATTTTATGGTTAGGCATTAACTATTTTTTCCCAATCCTGTTCCTCTGGGGATCCCTGCCCTGCCATGTTTTCGTTGTTTCCCTGCTCCAACACACCTGATTCCAATGGTTAGCTCGTCATCAAGCTCTGAGAAAACATCATTTATTTGAATCAGGTGTGTTGGAGCAGGGTTGAAGTGGACTCTTGCTCAGCTCAAGTGACTGATCGACGTTGTGATATAAGAACATTTTTGCCTCAGAAAAAAAAGGTTACCTCAAAATGTCACATTTTAAGTCTGATATGGTGGTGATCTGTGGAGCGCTTTAGAAGGTTAATGCAAATACACAGCAACTATTTTAGTTTTTACCCCTTCACATTAATAGCATTTAACACAGCTTCACTTGTATTATGAAATTTTCACTTACTGGAATGTAAATCTAAATATGTTGGATATTAAATGGGTTTTCATGATTACTATTTTCCTCTAAAATCTTTTATTTGTGGTCATTTACTTCATTCATGTCAGTGTGACCCTCTGGTTTATTCTGTCCAAATGAATGGAAGTCAAGTGTGTGTGTTGTTGTGTTGTTGTTGTGTGAGACTGACCCGCTTTGCTGTGACCATTCAAGAGTCACGCGTCGTCCTCTGTGCAGCAACAGCACTGAATTATAATTAAGGTGGTTTGTGTGTGTGTGTGTGTGTGTCGCAGCGGAGGGAGAATCCATCATCGTCAACCTCCTATTGATGCGAATGTCAGACTCAGTGAGGACCCGTCACGAGACGCACCAAAAAACACTCACTGTAATTAGACACACACACACACACACAGTGACATCATTCACATCACAGTGACTCACTTCATCATTTTAACCAAAATAAACCAACAGTTGAATCCAGGGACACTTGCTGTTTTCTGCCTAACGCAGTCAAAGAAAAACCTTAGACGGGAATCTTTAGGTTCCTCAAGATCGCGATTCTAAAGCGATTATATACAGTAACTGCATCTTAATGCATTTATTTTTTTAAACAGTGTATTTAAACATCCACCATTAAATACTCAACTGTATTTCCTTTCATTGATATCTATCAAATCTAAATGGAACAACATTTCAATGGAAACCAAGGAAATAAACAACAATTTTAATCTGTTGCAAAGAAAATAGCAACAGAGTTTGTGATGAGCTTCATGTTTTTCTCATTTTTGTGGAATATTCATCATCACTTGCAAAATTTTTGGCTTGTTGTCCGTTTATCATCCACCTCCGGGGGACGCTAATGTGACATGTTGTTGCTCATGTGTTCCTTTTAATCCAGATTATGCTGGTCAGATTTTACACTTTAACAATACCTTTCGCTCGCTCAGTCATCTGTACTAAAGCTCACAAGGTGATGATGAAATTTACGTCATGTGACTTTTAACCAGTTTATTGCTTCAGGCGTATCATCTCTACTTTTTTGCAAATGACATGCTCCTCTTAGCGTCATCAAACTCCGACCTTCAGCTCTTGCTGGAGAGGTTCACAGCCGAGTGTGAAGCAGTTGGGATGAAGATCAGCATCTCTGAGGCCGTGGCTCTCAGTGAGAAAACGGTGGATTTGCCAACTCCGAGTCTCAACCCGTATGTTGTGGAGAAAAGGGAGCTAAGCCAGAAGGCAAAGTTCTCAATTCACAAGCTTTGGGTAATGACCTAAAGATCTACATCGCAAATACAAAATGAGATTCCTCTGCACGTGAGGAGCTTAGACATCTGTGAGGGAGTAGAAACACCTCCTCCAAGAATGTTGAGAGGAGCCAGCTGAGTTGGTCCGGGCATCTGGTGAGGATTCCTCCTGGACGCCTCCCTTGGGAGGTCTTTTGGGTATGTCCTTCTGAGCGGAGGCCTTTGGGCCAACCCAGGATACACTGGAGGGATTGGGATCCTCCCGGAGGAGCTGAGAAAAGTGGCTCGGACCATCTTGGAAACCTCCTGGTGTAGCTGGCAGAAGTGGCTGGAGAGAGGGCGGTCTGGGCTTCCTTGCTAAAGCTGCCGTCCCCAGGACCGGGACCCGGATAAGCGGAAGACAACAGAACGGAACAACAAAGTCTATGTTTGACTGAACGTTAGTTACACACAATTTCGCACAAGTGAGGACCTTCATAGACCTAATGCATTCTCTAGCCCCTTACCAGAACTAAACTAAACCCTCAGCCTAATCCTGAACTAAACCCAATGCTAACACGAATGTCAAAACCAAGTCTTAACCCTCGAAAAGTCCTTTAAAGACCAGCGGAAATGTTTTCACAAAGATAGTTCTTATACAGAATTTGTCCTCATAATCTACTAAACACACACACACACACGGTGTGTCCAGTCCAGTCAGACGAGTGTCCACCGTGTCGAGCAGCTGTTATCAAACTCTGAGCTGACAACGCCTGGGCTCGTTTGTTAGCACAAAATATTAAATCCAGTCAGCTCAGTAAATACAGCTGTCAGGAGCACGAGTTCAGACACATCACAGCTTTCCAACATCTTACATCTACTTTTTTTTTTTTTTAAACATGAACACGGTCCCCCCTGAGTGTGTATGTGTGTAGCTTTTTGGATGTAAAATTAAATAAAAACACACACTCTGAGTCAGCCTGTTATATAACCCTGCCTGTCGCCTCAGCTCAGGCAGAGGAAGCTTCAGACTAACAGCCGTATGTTGTTCCCTCAGAGAGAGTCGAGGTGAAACACACACAGAAACTCACTCGTGGGAAAGAAATGGAAAAGAAAAACACTTTTTATATATTATTCAATCTAAAAGTAAAGACACGTGAGTGATTTCACATGTCATGACGCTGATGACAGATGATGTGGACGCTCATTAAATGTTAGCGCTGATGTGCCCTTCAGCAACGTGACGAGTCTCACAGTACGTAGAGTATGAACAGTTTCCTGTTTTTAGTTATTTACATCACAGAACTGTCAGTCACAACTCATCAGCTGTAGAAACAAGAGAAAATACCCAAAAAGGGTAGGGAGAGGGAAAATACAGATTTGTTATATTTGTAGTCCAGAGATCTCAAATATGCAGCCCACCACTTAATATCAAGTTATAATGAAGTATTTTTGGATGTTTTTTTTTATTTTACAGATTCATTTTGCATACTTTTCTATTGAGAACTATTTATAGTTCTATTTCAAAATAACACTTGTTTTTAATTCTGTGAAATACTGTCTATTGTAATCTCAGAGGTTTTGGGTTTGCTTCCTGGCTCCACTGATCTACTACTTAACACCACGTTGGTCCTCGCAGCTTTTCAGCACCTTTAGGCCGCGTTTACACGAGGACGCCTGTGGGTAAAAACGACAAAATATTTTATCGGAAGTGCCTTTCGTTTAGGTGACGGCGTTTTTGGGGCTTAAAAACGCAAAAGTCCAGACCCTCCAGAGTGGAAAACTTGAATACGCTCTGCCGTAATGTCGCCGTCGACACTGCCAAGATGTAAAACTTATAGATCTGCAATTACCTCTCTCAAATTTTGAATGCACCAATTCATTGGAGGCGAGCCACACGGCTTTGGACGAGACCTGGGACATGTTGTCGATGGTGAGCTAACTTCGTGGAAGGAGTAGCTGATGAAAATGCGATCGACCCAATCGAATTCCACACACTTTTGTGTCACCGTATGCACGCAGATTTCCTCCTGAAAACGCTCTTCTAAAGGCGGAATAAAAAGTGAAGACGCGATGCCACTTTTGCGTCTTCTGTTCAGACAGTCATCATGTAAACGTAGCCTTATTAATGACATATTCTCATCTTTAAATGGATGCAAAGTCAATTGTTACGTTTATGACACCATAATATATATTGTGCAGCTGAAGGTAGTATTTAATACTATCCTGTGTCTTTCAGTTGTGGGTTTGATTCTCTTCTCAGCCAGTCTACATGCCGATGAGTCCTTTGGCAAGACACTCACCCCCACGTTGCTCCTGACAGCTGTGATGGCAGCAGGTGAATGGGTGAATGGCAAAACTGTAGTGTAAAGCAGCTTTGAGTGGTCATCAAGACTAGAAAGGATATTATGATATTGTAAGATCTCCTGTTCTTAGCCTGTTCTTTTTCTGTCATTTGTTATGTACATTTATTTGTGCTGTAGCACCAACCTGACATGCATTAAAATTTATTATTTTTCTGTAACAGATTCTTCAGCTGGGAGATGAACACCAACATTTTTTTGCTTTGTATTTTGTTGAAAGAGGATGCCTCCTGTTGGCGGCCTACTAAGTTATCTTTTGTGAAATCCAAGCCTGCCAGCATTTTCTTCTTACATAATCTGACCCATTTTTTGACCCCTGAATTCTAGTCTGTTGATTCTGGGTTGCATGATTGGGTTGATCCTCTGGCATTCTGACTTTTGACTATGTTTGTTTGACTGACTAAGTGAACTAAACGCTCCTTCAAACTGTAATTTGTCTCTAGGTTGCAAAAGCTACTTCAGCATTAGTAACAACTGCCTACATGACAAAGAAACCTAGAAAAAAGGATAAAGGCCCTAAATAAGAGTCGGTTTAAGGTTAGTCTTATCTACAGGTAGTTCCTTCCAGTTGATAATGGAGTCTGTCTAGTAATAAATGACATATAACCTGAAGCAATCTTTGCATCTCTGAAAGGCTCCACCCATATTAGTATTAATTGTCTGATTCACTTTATGTGTCAGGTTTCTTTGCAGAGTATGCAGTTGTTGCCACTGCTGGAAAAGCAACATTCACCTCCTCCTTAAGTCTAGTTCTTTCTCAGATCAGCACTCAATTTACATTATGATGAAAGGTTTTTTTATGTATTTAGATCAAAACCACAAAAAATATGTTGCAAACCCCAGCTTTAATAACCACAACCGTCCCACAGTGCAGTTCAAAGCTGCGTCGATGTCAAAATAGAGGGCCGCTAGCGTCGCAGCAGTTCCACCAGTCTGCTCTTCTGATCTTTGAGTCTCTAGAAGTATTCTTAAACTGAGCTGTCACATCGTTTAGGGTTGTTATCTGGAATGTGCCTCCTCATTTGTTTCCTCGACAGCGAGCAAAGACAGAACGAAGCTGCCAAACGAGGACACGTCCCAGAAAATCTGTGACATCTGCTGCGTTGTAAAAACGCTGTCATTCCCGCCTTTTTACGATGCCACATTTGCCTTTTTTTGGAGAACATAACAGCGAGGAACGGGAAAAAAAAGGGCTGACGACGTCAAGGGGAGGAAAGTGGAGGCCGGAGAACTGATAGCACAGAGGGTCGGCATCTGGGGAAAATACCTCACAATTGCAGGGACACAAACATCCCATCATCACCCCCTCTCTGCTGAGAGCCACGCCGATGCAATTTTGTGCACAGCATTTTTATTTTTGCCCCCTGTTCTGCCTCCATCTGACACAGCCAGCAACAGTCGTAACCACGGTAACATTCTCCCCTCTTTGTCCTGTATCACCTCTTAAAAGGGAATTAATTCTACGTAAAATACGTAGAACTGCGTCCATTAGTGTTTACAATGATGCATTTGTTTATTTACATACACAAAAATAACTGTCCCACCATCTGTTTTATTAATTTGAGTTTGTTAGCAACAGTCGGAGATTGAAAGTGAGAAAGCAGAGCATTTTTACGCGAGAGAAAGCAACAAGGCTTTAAAAACAGTCTATACAATATAAATAATTATATACACTGTGTTGTAATGTAACACAGTACAAATGCTTTGTTACAGTACTTGAACCTTTAAGGTACTCAAAGGTACTTTGCAACTTTTACTTTCACTCCACTACATTTCCTCTATCTGTGTTTGCTATTCATTACAAGTGAATAAAATCAGAAGAAGAGTTAGTAATTATGTAGTAGTTGTAATTAAGTGAAGCTATTTGATACTTAAGTATAGTAAATGTGATATACTTTAAGACTTTTACTTAAGTAATATTATAAAAAAGTGACATCAACTTCTACCAAAGTAATTTTTTGGTAAGATACCTTTTTTTTAGTTTTACACAAGTATCCCTTTAAAGTTCTTTATACAATCATGTATGTTCGATAGCCACCAACAACGTGTCTGAAAGGAAAAGATTAAATGTGATTGCTTACCTTTCCTGAAGAAATCGAGAGCAGATTAGGGCAAAGTTCCGGTCCACAATCCAAAAGATTTAATCCAATGGGCAGAAAAGTTGTCCAAATCGAGCAAACGGATCAGTCAAAGACAAACAATCAAGAAGCAAACGCGAGGAAAAAAACCCGACCAATCCACACAAGAAAGTAAAGACATGTGGTGAATCCTGGAGGGTTTATATACAAACAGGTTGGCTTGGTGAAAACAGCAGGGGCAAGAAGTGGGTGTGGTCAGGTAAATGGTGGGAAAACTTAACAAAATCCAGGAACAAGAAGTTACAGAGGTTTTCAACCAAAATAAAACACATTCAGGCGACTAATCTCCACTGCAGATCCATGTTTTTCTTCTGTTCTGGTTCAAATGTTTTTGAGAGGGTTACTGAGGCTTTTAAAGACTGGTAAAGATCATATCAAAACACAACAATCGATATGCAACTTTGGTAAATAATACAATTCAATCCAAACTTTCTTATACCGTCCAATATTATTCAAAGTTTTTTCTCCTTTCTTGTTCACGGAATCAGAAAACAGTGGGATTGGTTCATCCCTTCAAAAGCTACATAGAAACACACAAAGAAGAAGAAAAAAAAATTACAAACTAACTATGAAAATAAAAAAGAAATCCCTGCTTGATTTGTGAATTAAATTGTAAAAAGTGGAATTTGCCGAGTAAACATTTTGAGGCTTAAACACTTATTGATTTCTTTAATCACTTTAAATGGAATTTGGTGCATCAGCTGCAGCTCATTAGCATTTTCTCCTCATTATTCTTTTTCCACTTCAGCAGCGACTCTGAAACACAATATTTACAGTGTTCTGAGTGCAATAGGTTTATAACATACAGTATATAAAATAGTCACAGTAAAATCTTTCTATATGTAAGTATAGAGTGTTTTTTATATGTATTATTTTATGTTTTATACATTTGCCCGATAGTATAATGTAACTGTATACTGTGGGTTTTTATCTCATATGTACATATACAGTATTTAATACATGGAATTTATTATGTGTACAGCGAGAAAATTATATTTGTGGTTGTTGAGTGAAAAAGTGGTTAAAATGTTGCAGAAAAACACTTTGAAAATCTTAATTAAGTAATTTTTAAAGTATGTTTATGTTTTTCAATGTTTTTTCAATCACTTTCTTTCCAATTTTCTTTTTCTTCTTCTTGAATTTCTTTTTGCTGATCTATTATACAATTTTTTTTATGTGATTCACGCATTATTTCGCTCCAAGTCTTCCGGTCTTTTGTCTTCTCGGGCTTCAGATTCAGTGACTTCAGTAACTTGTTTCTTCTTCCTTTCCAACTTTATCTTGTTGGCGAAATGTTCCTTTTTTAATATATTGACTAAAATATGGGGACTTTAAACTAAGACCCATGAGAAATGAGAAACACGTTGCATGAATCACATCATTACACAAGCCGGTTGTCGCCAGCGAATTGACTGTGAACACACATGAGCGCCAGGTCGTGGTGTGGAGAGCCTGCAGCCGTGTGGAGACAGAAACATGACACAGTTAAACAGACGCAGTCATTTCTAATAAACCTGACGAGGACTTGTTTATCTGCTCTGACGCTATCGAGTTCATTTAGAGAGAACAACAAAAAGTGACACATTCTGCCACGAGCGATAGCACCACCAGCTCTAAACTAGTTAGCTATTATAACTACCGTTATGTGACTTAATTAATATTATATCACATTACTTGAGATGGCTGCTTAGAGACATCACTTATATAGTAGCATTTCTATATATATATATATATATATAGATATACATATACTTGTATATTTAAGTTGAAATACATGAGTACAAATCTACCAAAATGTTTTTTAAAGCATTTATTTTATCTGTAATTCTGAGGTAAACCAATATTCAACCTGACAAATCAATAACCTGTACCTGCTATTGTACCATTCCTATGGGTACACGTAAGCATATATTTTTTTCAATATCAATTTTCACAATTATTATTTTTTATTTACTTATTTAGTTGCTATTAATCTCACCCTTTTTTAATATTTGATTTAGTATAAAGTATGTTATTTAATGTAATAGTTCTATTAGTTTTAAAGTTGACCATTTCTATTATTTCTATTTTATTATTGCTTTTTATGTGAGCAATATTATTATTGATGTCAGTTAAACTCTCTCTCTATATATATATATATATATACATATATGTATGTACATATATATACATATATACATATAGTATATGGAATAATAATAGTAATAATATAATTGCACTTTGGATTGCTATCATGTTTTATTGTTTATAGATCAAGCATCTATCGCATCTGCAATTGTGTTCTTTTTTGGTTTATCATTTCTCTCTGATGCTTTATTTATAAATATGCAAGTAAACCAATAACCAGTCAGCCGTGTTCAGGCCTTGCAGGCCTCATACTGTTAAATAAAATGTATGTTTTTGTGCGAAAACCAGCTACAGATTTATGTTCCATTGTGTCCCGGCACAACTTTTATATGACACCAAACAAGATAACAACACCGAAGCTTTGAAATTTAAAACTTTTACTGCGTTTCCGCCGCTTCCTGTTTTAATTATTACACGGTTAACGAGAGAATCTATGAAGAATAACGGGCTCATCACTGCATCTCTTTTTTTTTTCCACCGGCGCAGTTAATGAACTAAGTGTCTCTAATATTTTACACGGCTGTACATCATCTTTAGCATCGCAGTATTTCATATTAAGCCTCTCGTACGTTATACTGGTGCAGATTTATTTACCCGGGATCGTTAACTGACGGCAGCTTCTTACCTGGATTCACCTCAATACTGTTTCTCACATTAAATACTTTATTATTCCATATGCAGTATATATATATATATATATATATATATATATATATATATATATATATATATATATATATATGAAGGTCCTGCACACACATTATGTACAGTGTAGAGAAAGATGCTGTAGAGACATAAGAAAGGAAGAAAATGTGGTGTCAGCAAAACTGTAAAGGACTCTCAAGAGAGTGTGTGTGTGTGAGGATCTTGGCTGCTGGAGTGTGTGTGTGTAAAGTCTAGTATGTGATTGGACGCCTAAGAGTGTTAATGTAACCTTGTGCGTGGTGATAGTTTGCTGATTATTTGGCTGGAGGTTGAAGGCGAGACTCGGCGTGGTGCAGGCGCCGCACTGCTCCAGCCCTGCAGGGGGACGCGGAGCGGCGTATTAAGATGGCGCTTTTGGCTGCCGACCAACTCCAAACACACACACACACAGAGGTTTGTGCAGCTCTCAGGACTCTGCATTGACTTCCATTTATTTGGACAGACTAAGTAAAGCCTTATCACTAACCTTAACCATAACCAGGTAATGACTAACCCTAACCTTAACTATCACCACAATTCAAATCTTACACTTAACCAGTTTCGAAACAGAAATGAGGTTCTGCCTCAACAGAACCAGGTTTTAAACTGGTCCTGACAAGGTCAGTGTTTATGTGCGGTCCTAACGAGGTGACACATACAAAAACACACACACACTCTCTCAAACGCCCAGAAAAGCACCACAGGCGGCTCTTAATCATATTATCCCTGCGAATGTGGCGAGCAGCGTGACGTCTTTAATACACTTCAGCGAGGTGTGTCGGAATCAAATACTCACACACACGTTCTTGCACAGCACTCGTATTGAGGACACTCATAGACAAATGCATTCCCTAGACCACGGGTGTCCAAGGAGGGACATATTTGATAATGTGAAGATTCCAGGGGCCCATTGGTCCCTTCAGACCTTATTTTTTAACCCTAAAAGTTACAAACAAATACAGCGTTTTATAACTATTTTATTTTCATTGCCACAGTTATCATTTTGAAATGGCAATGCAACCAAATCTAAGCCACGCAGGAGGTAACAAATACATTTCAGAGAGTAGAGGAGCCGCTACAAGGTGCATTCAATAAACTACACTAGACACTTGTTGTTGCTGCTGCAACAATGTGTTGCTATAAGTGCAATCATTGATAAACTATTAGTTTTGGATTGTTTTAATATATCACAGTAACTGATTGTCTTTTTAAATTGACAACTCATGACCACAACAATATCCAAATATTTGTTAAATATTGCTGCAATCCATTTGTAATGGGAACACGGAAAATTGGTGGAACCTCACGTACACTGAGTTAGGATTCCAAGATGGTTGCCATCATACAAATACTGACACTTTTACCATAAATATTATTTGTTTTTGTTTCACATTAAATCACTCGTACACTTAATGATTTTTAACCATAACCATGTAGAGCGTTGTTATTTACTGGTATTGCTAACATCGGCTAGCCAGAGATTTGTTTGCGGCCAAGGATGACTTCTGAGTTATGAGAGATATAAATGCAACATATATTATACATTTTCCAGTCAATCTTCATCGACAAACACGGCGCTTTGATTGAACAACTCAACAATAAATTGACGACCGCAGCATTTGTAAGAGAAATATAAAAACGTCTTTCATCAGGACTTTTCCACCGAATCAACAGATATTAAATTACACACACATACATGTATAAATATAAAAATATGCAGCTGTTACACAGTGTTTTAAGGGGAAATACGCCTGTGGGCAGGAAGCTCACACCGGGAAACGACAGCAGCAGGAATTCGATCATCACTTCACAGAGAAAACTCAATAGTCAATTCAGCAGCTCGCTCTATTCCCCAGTCTCTGCCATCCACACTGTGAAATCAATATGTAATTTATCTGCGATAAAGCTGAGTGTTGCCTTCAGCTGGTTAGTGTATGTCCCGGTGTGTGTTTTCCTATCTGCCACAGGAGAACACACACACACACACACACAGACACAGTGTGTAATCTGGTTAGCTGTGTTGTAATCCTGGTCAGTGGGATGTGATGTCCACATCCACAGAAAAGACACTTGAACTGATGTCAGACTCACTGAAAGACTTTGTTTTGTTGTAAATTGCAACCACTTACATTTAACTCTCTGGAAACTGAAATTCCAATCATAGCTTTTCAGGTTTGTCGTTAATTAATTTAAATTCATCTATGTCCCTGAGAAGTTTCCAAAAAAATACTGATTCAATCATTAACATTTGTCTTACATCTTTCTTTGCTGATATTCTATAATTATTACCTCCGTCAACAAGGTTCTGTTTTCATGAACGTGTGTTTATCTGTAAGAATCGACTCACTGATGACGTCTCAAAATGTTTTCACCAAAATCTAAAAGAAAATAAACATGTTGTCAGTGAATAAATGTGTTTATAAGCATTTATCATATTATTACATTAGCAATAAGCTCAAAGTACAATAGTAATGTTGCAAGTGTGTTAGCATGCTGAAATAAGCATTTAGCTGGTGTCATATTAAAAAGCACAGTATTGGGATCAGCTTTCATTTAATAATGATAATTTTAAGCATTAGCAATTAGCTCAACACTGAAATTTAACAATGGTGTGAGAATGTTAGAATTCTGAAACTTGTGATTATCTCAAAGTTGTGACAATGTTAGCGTGCTGTCGCTCACAAATAGCTCAAAGCTAAAAATGTAATATGTGAATGTAATTAGCATGCTGACATTAGCACAACATTCGATGCTGACATTAGCAATTAAAGAATACAAACCTCACATAAAAAGCTGGTAAATTCTCCTCTTCTTAAAATCAACTTTAATCAGATTAATTTCATGACCATACGATATCACATTTTTTCAATCATTTCTTTATCTGACATCTGTTTTCATGTGATTTTGTTTTTTATTGGAGCAGATTTCCCACATTGACACACATTCTTTTTACGAGAATCAAGGTATACAACTTTATTATTTCATATTTTAACTTTTGAAACTTACTTTTCTACTAAAAAAACCTGAAGACTAAAAGTGATTTTTCTCCGTCAGTGTTTGTCGTCGCCCCCTTTCTTCCAGACCCTGTCACACTGTTTGTTGTGACTGTATTATGGTACAAACCTCAGTATTGGGCCCTGTCCGTGTGGTGCGATGCCATGGCGACCCGCCGGGCGCCGTGTGATTGATCGCGCCGTGGCGAGGAAGATTACTATGCCACGACGCAGAGGCAAATTAATCATTGTGACACGGCGGCTGACATGTAATTTCTCCCGCTTGCACGTTACCGGGTGAAACCTTCAGCAGGTGAGAGAGTGAGAGCGATGTTGAGTGCTCAGGCTGGAAACATTAACATTTAAATTAACCTATAATTAACAAAACGCTGCAGAGTTGTGCACCTCTGACACTTTACAACAAAGGTACATTCATTAATGCACTTATAAGCATTTACTAACACTTAATTCATGTTTTAATTAACCTCTCTTTGTTAATTAAGTTATTAATTCATATATTAAACAAGGTTCTTGTTGCCAAATCTGAATATATATTTTTTTAAAAGCAGATTAAAAGAACTCTCACATGCTTATGATTTAGTTATTTTCAAGCATATTTTCATAATTTTAAAATAAATTATTGTTTTTGTGCCGCACAACATTAGATTTTATGCTACTTTGTAGCTTTCTTTTTTCTGCACAAACTTTTGTTATTTTGTTTTTATTTAACGCACATAAACTTTACAAACAGTTAAAAATGAGCTTTCAAATAACTGTAAATATCGTTCTTTACCTCACATTCATTCATTAATTTCTGTTGAAGAGACTTAAAAATAATTAACTATAATTAAGCATATGTTACCTCTATTAATAACACTTATTGTAAAGTATAAAACATGCATTCCTTAACTATGACTTCATAAATGTATGGGTGTACAGAATAAGAATTACTAAATTATAGTTAAATAATGTGCATTCTGTACTCCCAAAAATAGTTAACAGTTAACTGATATTACCAGCTTTTAAACCATTGAATAATTAATGAATTTACACCTCCATTAATTAATTGTTTAGATAAAACCTTATTCAACAGTTTACTAACTGTTAAATAATGTAAATTATTGCTATATGAACTTATATTTCAATTTGATTTTAAACAAAGTGTCGCAAATCAAGTGCAGTACAGACTAATATCTAATTTCTACTTTTTTCAACATGATTATCGTTAAAATTACTGATAAAAACAGCATCAGTGTTTCTGTGATTTTGTTCAGTGCTTCATCTCCACTTTAATGATGACGCCAGTTCTGGTTCTTCAGACCAAAGTCTTTGGAAGAACCAGCGCCACCTTCAGTCCTTGTCCACTGTCTGTCCTTTTGTCAAAATGTCCTTTGCATTCACCGCCCTGTCACTGAGTTACTGATACAGACAAACAAAGCCAAAGGCCAAGTTCAGATCAGTCACATCCTGTTTTGCTTCTTCTCCGTTGAAATGGAGACTCCTTGTGCTGGTTTGGTTTTTCTTTGTATTGGAAAAAAAACAAAAAAACACTGAGGTCAGATTTGTTTCCTGAAGCTTTTGTCAACACTAGTTGAACACAGGAAGAGTTTATCGAGAGAGACAATGGAAGCCGAACAAGAAGAAGATGGTAAGAGAAAAAATGGTAAAAGACACAAAGACGTGATGTTTCTCAGCGGATTTTCATGACCCAAGGGATTTTTTAGGACACAGTGGACTCTTCTCATGTCTTCCTTCAGGGGTTGCCACAACAGATCATCTGCTTCCATCATGTCCTCTCCCTGTGTCCACCAACAGTCCTCATGTCCCCCGTGTCCTCCTTCACAACATGCAAAGGCATGAATAAATAAATACAAATCTCTGACATATCGGTTTACGGGGCCATGGTAACATGGCAGTGGGTCGTGATCAGAGGCCGACGAGGTCGTGTCAAGTCAGCCAATCGAGCAGCAAAGACCAATCGAGCGGAGACACTCATCAAAGGCCATTCGAGAAAAACAACCAGCCAATGAGCCGATAACCTTCCGCCAAACTGCTGAATCTGCACCAAACCTGTTCAGCCTGCCATTTAGCGCACACGCACATGATCGCCCAATCAATACATTCACCAATACGCTTGCCAATCAAGGAGCCATCCTAACGAATCAGCCAGTCTGAATGGTGTAGCCTGAAGAACCCTTTTCCTTGTTGTGGATTCACTATGAAGTTTCTGCACCAAACTCCATAGAGAAAATCTGCCTTTTTTACCTTGCTGGAACCCAGGGGCTCCTGGTCCACTGCTGCCCCGTGTGGTGAGTTTATGTCACTTTAGTGAATCAGAGCAAATAATTCTGAACTCCAAAGAGAACACAAAAGAACACATTTCAACTTCTTAAAGAAGGCAGCAGATGATCAATATCTTCCTGTGTGCTGGGATTTAAAATTGCCCATTTTCTCTATGGAATTTGGTATGTGAGAGTGAAAGCAACAAAAACTTTCAGTTTCCTGTTTGTGAAGTCTGAAAAATACATTCATAAGATATTCTACACGTAAGCGAGTAGATTCTTTTTTTAATTGGTGAGTTTTACTGGCAGCCATACTACGTGCACTACGTGTCTGTGGCAGCAGTCATGGCACATTCAGCTCTAACTACGCGTCAGTGCCTCATACGACCACACTTTTAAAAAAGTCACTTTAATAGTTTCACTGAAATGCTATAATTAATTTTCGCTCGTCCGTCTGTAACAGCAACACCTCCTATAAAATGTGTCTCGCACTGCCTCCAACGAGACAGGGACACTGATATAAATTCACCAGTCAAGGCTACTGGTTGGATTTTTATAGTCCCCCAATGTGTCAAAATAGACAGTATATCAACCTGTAGTGGAGGGGGGAGGGGGGGAAAACATGTTTGTGAGAGCCAAAAAAATAAAGGAACTGTTGAAAGATAAAGGAAAATGAAAAAAGGACGGAGCAGTAAAGAAAAGGAAAGAGGGAGTGATGGTGAGAGGATGGTGATAGAGTGAGGGTGACAAACAGCAGAGTAAATGGAGAGAGAGATTTGGCATCCAAAATCACATTCAGGCGTCCAACTCTTTCACTTTTATGTCCTCACACACAGAAACACTGACAGATGCACACACTGCTGCCCAAACACTATATAGAGATTTACGGCGGCACGCTCATGCCCGGGTGTTTTTTTTTTGTATATTTGTATAAATAAGCATTTGAGCTTATCCATCGTTAGAAACGAGCATCCGCGCTCTGAAATGGTGGAGTTTAGAGTAAATAGCCAATTTGGTCTAACTTCTATAAGCAAATGAACTGGTAATGCAGAAATAGATTGACGAAAAAAAATATCATTTACAGATGGGATGGACAAACAATGGTACCAACGCAATTAATAGCTGTCATTTCCACCACAGAAACCAGAGTCGAGATAAATCCTTTTCCTTTGGGACTCATCTTGGAGTATAGTGCTCCACAGGGGAATCAGAACTATTGTGGTGAGGCTTGCAGATCTGAACGTGCTTGACTGATCGAGTACCTGGTTGATATCTGCTATAGCTTGTAAAACCAATATTTTCGTAGTGTTTGGCTTTGCTTCTTCTAGTGCTTGTCTCTTTTCAAATCAACGGACAGGCGAGTTCATTGCGTCTCAGTAGAGAAGTTGGGAACACAACCATACCTCAGACAAGCCATTATTAGCAATTATTACCAGTCGATAACAGTGTTTATCATGGTATAAATATAAGGTCAGGGGGAAGAGGGACGAGGTCAGACTGCAAATGGAACAGAGTATGAATCCCTTACATACTTCCTGTTCTTGTAGAGTTACTTAATTAACTGCATCATCTTCATAGTTTAGACTTCTGCCTCCAAACTACTGCTCGGTGGTCTGGAATGGAACAGCATGTTGGAGCTTTCACTTGTTCATACTGAATCTGATGGTCTCTGTCAGTGCAATGCTTTTCAGGTCAAATTGAAGGGAGCAAAGTCGGAGGCTACAGGAGCTGTTCCTTTTGAATGATAACATCAAATTACCTTTGAACAGCTGGACATCCTAAATCTATAGTCCATAGACCATGATGGAAACGTAGGAATGTGCCAATGTTAAGGAAACAAAAGTTGCAAATGAGAAACACTGAGAATTGGGTCTTATTGAGGTAAAGTAGCTTGTTCTGATAGAAGGACTTGATCTTCTGCCATTGTTTGGTTATTTTTTGGATGTCTGGCTAATTAACGTATGATGTATTCTGGCAGCAGCTAGCACTTTTCAGGCTGGGTTCAAGGAACTGTATCGAGGAACTTTGAACTGCATTGAAGGACAACTTTGATTCAGGGAGAAGAAGAAGAAGAAGACGACTTTTCAGGCTGACTTTAGCTCCTTCCCATTGAAAGTAGTTGACAACACTGATTTTGCGTCCTCACAGAGAATTGCCCTCTATGACTAAAGTTAAACTCATGTCTCCTCGTGTCTTTGCACTTGACAAATCCCTGTCCTTTTCCATGTGACTGCACCGTTAGTCGCTCAGCGACTTCTCACCGTGTTGAGAAACCATCAGATCCCACGTAGAGAAAAAGAAAAAGACCATCAGTTCTACACAGATTGGACGTTTATTTTCTCATTTGATTCTTTAATTCACATCATTTATTTCTTTTTAACTCTCACTAACAGGAGATTTTTCTGCAACACAAACAACTCAAACATCACTCTGTTTCTTTCTCTCCGTGTGATGCAGCGTTCCTGAGAGAGAGGGAGCGAGAGGCAGCAAAGCCCCCAAAGTAATTTATGGATGTATATAGTCCTTCCTGCTTTCGCCGAACACATATTTCCATCAGAAACAGACCAATCTATTAGCATATTGTTACAGTCTTTCCTACACTTTTCTTTGCATCCAATCTTTCTTTGGCTGCCTGGACAGTAGCTGAATTATAAATGAGTGCACACACACATATATTCACACAGCCCTGGACACACACACGTATGGAAATACATATTCATGTGCAAAGAAGATACGTACATGCATGCAGGGTTCATTCAGTCACTAATATCCATGCAAACACCCATCAATATGTAATTAAAGCTTCAGGAGGTTGTGAGCAATAATTGAATTGAGCCTGTGCCTCAGCTCCTCGGTCTATTTACAAATGTGAAGCCTCATAAAAATGGATGGATGAACATCACAAAAAGGTTGAGCATCACAAACAGTCGGCTGCTCGCTCTCAATCAGATTAGTGAGTAAAATCCAATCTTCATTTTTCAAAAGGTCTTTTGTCCCTGAAATGTCTCCGGGTCATAGATTCTGTCATCGTTGCCAGGTTTGATGAACAATCAGAGGGTGCGGTGGATGGTCTGAATGACAAACGCCTGTGTGTGTGTGTGTGTGTGTGTGTGTGTGTGTGTGTGTGGTTCTGAACACTGCTTGTCTCCCTGAAAGTTGATTGGTTTGTTGTCTCTTTGCTCAGAATGTAACCATCTGTGAGTTGTTAAGATTTTCACAGATTTGTACTTTAGATTTGGCTGCTTAGTTCATTTTCTTTGTTTGTTTGTTTGTTCAGGTGCTTTGTTGGTTGACTTGATGGCTGTTTGGATAGTTTGTTACTTGTCTCGTTGGTTGGTTGGTTGGTTAGCTGGTTGGTTGGTTTGTTTTTAGGCTGGTTATTTGGTTGGTTTATTGTTAGTTGTTGGTTTGGTTGATTTGTTATTTGGTTGGATAGTTGGTTGGGGGATTGTTAGTTGGTTGGTTGTTGACTTGGCAGTTGTTGGTTTGGTTGGTTTGTTAGTTGTCTAGTTGGTTGGTTATTTGGTTGGTTGATTGTTAGTTGGTTAGTTTGTTGTTTGGTTGGTTGGTTGGTTGGTTGACTTGGCGGCTGTTGTTTGGTTGGTTTGTTAGTTGTCTAGTTGGTGGTTGATTGGTTGCTTTGTTTGTTCGGTTGGTTGGTTGGGTGCTGGTTGGCTGGCTGTATTGTTGGTCTGTGATGTGTGTAACGATGGTCAAACATTATTTACTGACTTTTTATTTTATAATATTAAAGCCACGTGGGGCTTAGATTTAATTTATTTTGGTTGCGTTTTCTTGAAAAGTATTGTTTTATCTCCGCAGTTAGATTAGTGCGGCAGCTGGAACTCATCACACTTTGCTAAATTCCTAGAAAAATAAATGACAAAAATGTTAAGTACTCTTACTTACTGACTAATATAATATCTAATTGATATGCCAGACTGGTAAATGTCTGAGTTTTTCACTTTAACCTTGAACGCGGCATCTTTTCTTCCATCCTGTGATCAGTGCATCCCTGAGTTTATCCTTCAAACATTACAACCACTCTGCTGTCGCTGACTTAAAATACTCTGGCATCAAACGCTGGCGTTTTACATCTACATCTTTAACCCTCAGAGTTAGAAACGTCATATCTGAGCTCGACCTCCAGTTTTAAATCTTTATTTAGATCGTTGACACTGAGACGTCTCATCCCGAGAGGTTTCATTAAATGGTGAAGACAGACCTGAGTTTCAGCTCCTGCATTGCAAACATCACGAGGCCCAGCTCAAAGAAAATGTAAGAAATTAAACATTAGTTTCTTGGATGACCTCCAGTTTGTCCTGAGGATCATCCAAATTTATTTAACTTTTAACGTTGAGAGTTTAAGTGTAATGTTTTGGTTCTAGAACAAAGACAAACATTGATATAATAAAGAACCTTGGTGCTGGTTTGTGAAACACAGGTAACAAAGTGTTAAACTGCTGGTGAAAGTCTGTGCTCCTGTTTTATTTTGGTAGTCTGTTTTCATTCAGCCACATCCTGTCAAGTTTCCCGCTCCTGTGATTGCTTTTCCCGCCCTAATTACTTGCACCTGTGTCTCATTGTCTCTTCCCTTCTATAAATGTAGGTGTTCTGTGGAGAGTCAGTGTGAGTGTTCCAGGAAATTCCTTGTGTTTTTGAGTGTGTTTTCTTGTCTTTGCCTGTTTTTGACCTGGGAATTCAATGAATCCCTTTGCCTGACTTGATCTTGATCAAACCAGTGTTGAATTTTAAGTTGTTGAACTTTTCAATTCTGTTTAGAAAGTCATTCTTTCTGAGTGTCTGTGATTCACAAAATGGTTTTATCATATTTCAACAGAATATTTAAATATATATATACAAACAAACGCAACAACATAAAAAACAGAGTTCAACAAACATTTCAAATCATAAAGGCTCATCAACAATGAAAAACAAAGACAGTGTTTTATCTTTTTATCCACATGGGACCAATGTTTTCAGAGCCCTGATTTGCTATGTTTCTCTAAACTTAACCTTTAACCGAGCTTTTAATGCACGCGCCCTGTTGCTTTTTCTGTCTTTGGTGTGTTTCTGTGGCAGAGTTGCAGTGCCACATAAAGGCCTGGCATATGTATTGCAGCATTTAGAGTATTTTTGGGGGGTTTAGTGTGGATGAAGACATTTAGCCTTGTTACCGGATAAAGAACATGACATAGAGTAATCCGGCCAGTATTATTGATAGATATTTCTCAGAAACTTCAGAATAAAAGTTTCTCTGTTGGTATGGTTGCTATGTGGATATAGTTCACAATAAAAATGTATTCATGATACTAAATTACTCAAAAAAACCTTACACAAATAACTCTTTTACAACTTCATATTAAGTGGCGGGCCACGTGAAATTAATTGGAGGGCCACATGTGGCCCGTGGACCGCAGGTTTGAGACCCCTGATATAGAGAATGTTCTGTTTCAGTGTAAGCGCCGCCTTGTGAACATTCGTGGTCAGTGTGACAGAGTGAGTGTATATTTATATATGGGTCACGTCCTGAAGGACACACACACACACACAGACTTGTTTTAATATTTTAATGAGGACACATCATAGACTTAATGCTGTCCTCAGTCCCTTACCTTAACCTGTACCCAATTCTAACCCTAACCCTTAAACCCAGGCTTAACCCTGGAAAAGGCCTTTAAAGACAGGAGGTAAAAAGATAGCGGGACATGCGTCTGCTTAGAGAACTGCCAGTAGGAGGCGCCCTCTTTCTCTCTCTTTCATTCTCTCTGAAGTACTGTTGACATTTAAATCATGATTAAATGCTCTTATGCATCAAAACGGCAGCTTTTATTTTGAAAATGCATTACATTCAGTCCAGTCATCCTTCACTTCCTCTCTGTCTCCACCTCTGTTTTCATCTCTCTCTCTCTTTTTCCTCTTTAACATCATTTCCATCTTCTTATCTTTTGTAATTCCCTCATTTTTCCCTCTGGTGTCATTCCATTTATTTCCCAGTGTCCCCAGTTGTCCTCAATCGTTTCTCTTCTTCTTCATCCCCCCCTCCCTCCTGCTCTTTATCTCATTTCCTCTCAATAACGCTCCCATTTATTTCTCCTTTATTCTCCAGGTTTTTTTTTCTCTTGACCTTCTTCTCTTCCCTCGCTCTGTATTTTCCTCCCGTCTTTCTTTCCCCCAGTTGACATCTCCTTGTTCTCTCTCTCTCCCTCCCATTTTCCCTCTCTTTTTATCCTCAATGACAGACCATCTGGCCTCAGCGAGGCATCTTTAATGGCTTCATCACGGGCTGCAGGATGCTGCTGAAATGGAGAGCAGGGATTGGCTGAAACGCCTGGGCCACCGCCCCCCTCCACCCCCTCATAACAGCCCCCGTTACAAATGTGTGCAGTAAAGAGACGACAGCAGAGTCAGAGTCAGTGCAGATGTTTGGTCTCACAGATACCAGTTTATCGGTTCTTGTAGGAATAACCAACGTTTTTAATTGGACGACCGTAAACAAGCAGAATGAAGTGAGTTCACCTCCGCTCCTCTAGGGGGCAAAAATGCCCCCTCAGCTTATTAGTGCCAGTAGCAGAGTCTGGTTTGGCTTGTGGCTAGTTGTTATTTTTATAATTTTTAGGCTGACAGAATAGTCAGGATCAATAAATCATCTTCTTGTTCGTTAAAAAATCTTCCAGTCTTATTCTTTGTTGAGCCGGCTTCTTCTTCTATTATTATTCACGGTATTCGGCTGTGTTACATTTATATCGGAACTCGGACCTCGTAACTGAGAGTGGAGTTTACTCCAGTTGAGAAGCTGGAAAAACACATGGACCCAAATATTTCTCAATAACAACTCTCTACATCAAACGTGCAGCCCACCATTTAATATCAACTGAAAATGTTTCCATTATCAATATCTTTTTTTTTTATCTTGAATTGTATTTATTGTTCCATATCAAAACAAACACTTTTATTGTGAAATTCTAAGAAATAATTCATAAAATATGGTGGGGATTCTCCGAGTTTCCAAGTTGGAAAATTCCAAGTTCTGACTACAAAAGGAACGCACCATTACCCGGAGGAGGGAACTTTGGTGCATGTGTAAACCAAACACTCCAGATTTGGTCCGACTGAACGTTAACTAGCAGTAGGAGCTCCACTACTGATCGAATGAGAGATATGAGCATTATTTTCTATAAATGAATTAAAAGTTTACACGCAACATATTTCCGATTTTCTTCTGAAAGAAAATTATTTCTTGCAGAATTCATGAAGATTATGGAAAAAGTACTCACCCCTGTGTCCGTCCTCTTTAACTTTCATTTAACAAATTCTTCTTTGAGTCATTACCCAGCTTCTAATCAAGTTTTAAGAAAAAAAGGAGAATAAGTTCAGTATTTTTGTGCAATTTTGCAAAAAAAATAGAGGCGTACAATAAAGTGCACTGTAAAAAACGTCCTCTGTAAAGGCACAGTAAATGTAAATGTATCAATGTTTATTAACAAAGTTTATATTGCAGCTAAAAATCCCTCACCTTACACTTTGTGGTGTAGGTGAAAAGTGTTTTGTTGAACCTTTGTGACCTTTAGTTATTATCAAACTTCAAAACATGTTAAGTTTGTCCATTGTGAGCTACCACAATTGCCTCTGTATCTGCTGCCTTTATAGTGCTGACCCTCCTGATATCATTCTGGAGTAATGAAAAACTAGTGATAGTATAATTATTTTATCTTCAATTTCTGCCAAAATAAAAACTATTTCAACCTGAATTTTTACCCACTAGACCTTTAATGGAGGTATGCACAAAAATACACTTTTCAAGAAGATACAATAATAAGCCTAATTTCTGTGAAATGTTGGCAAGCGAGTTTTGCAGTCGTGTCTTAAAGAGATATTACATTTAAAAACTAAAACAATGTAAATAATAAAAAATGTGGTTGTATAAATTTGACAAGTGACCTTTAATTAAGTACCAACCACTTTTTTTGGACTGTTTAGTCTGAAATTGGCTAAATTTACAAACTTGTTCTTAAACAATTCTAATCAAGCCAAAGGTCAGTTTCATTTAAACCAGTTTAAGAATATTTTGACTTCCTTTCCTTTCTCGCAGGTTTTCCTGTTTTTACAGTGCAGACTCAGTGAAAATGATTCCACATTATTTCTGTTTAAAATATGCTGCTTATGTCTTCATGTAGAGTGTGTGATTGTCTCCCTGTCACAGATGGCGCTCTTCCTGCTGTTAGCCAACATTTCTCTGCAGGTGCACGACACTTTACTCACATATGTTATTAGCTACCTGTGGTTTTTTACCATCAACACGTTATTTTTTCTTTCTGCATCTAGAATGAATGAACTGAACTGAAAGTGACCTTGTGTGTGTGTGTGTGTGTGTAATGATGAAGGGCAGGACGAGGAAGATAACCACGCTTCTAATTAAGGACAATGTCCCTCTGGAGACGAGCAGTGATATCTCACACATGTACTGATATTAACAAGGTCTCCTGCAGGCAGAAAGAAAATCTCCTTGAAAAGTGAAATTAGAAAAATGGAGAGAAAAAAACACTTCATGTTAATTAATGGTTTTTGCAGGATGACGAATACTAATTAAATATTGTGGAACGACTAAAAAAGTGATTATAATAAACCTGAATAAAGTGTTTGACTTAAAGGACGAGTGTGTAAGAACAGAACTACAGTGGCCTTCACAGACCAAAAGAAGTCATTTGCTTAATGAGCTTCCATTTCAAAACACAATAAACAGACTCTGGCTGTTTTGTCCATTCAAGGCTCCTGTAGAAGTGTGACAGTTACAACATGGCTGCCTCTGTAAAGTTCTTATAAAAGTTGTATTCTAATTCCATGAAATACAAAATGATCTGGTAATGGTGGGACAATTTGAGACCAGCGCCACCTACTGACCAAGATCGAGGATAGAGATTGTTTTAAAATGTTTTAAATGGTGGACAAAATATCTATGGAAGCGTTCTGCATTCATTTGAGGAATGAAAAAAAAATATTAATGAATTAATGAGATCATTTTTACGTAAATGCTTTTATTCCTGCTCTGATTTTCTCATTTGATTAAAAAAATGGTTCTGTTTTTCTGTATTTGTAAGATTGCATTTTGGACTTTAAGTTTTTCTGCAGTATTTTTCTAAATTTGTAAGAACATTTTTCTGTATTGTTTCTATGTTGGCTTGTTTTTCTGAATTTGTGGGACAATTTTTTTCTATTGTTTGGCTTTTTTTTCTATTTTTTGGTTTTTGAATATGTAAGACAATTTCTCCTGATTTTTTTCTACTCTGACTAAGTTGAATTTTTTTTAGATAATCCCCCCCCCCAAAAAAAATAATCTGACACTTAGAAACCTTCTTTTTCCTTCTTCAGAGCTTTGGGTTAGAGACATTGGCAGATCTTTTAAATAACATTGATGGTTTTCTTCTGTCAAGACTGGCTCATATGACTTGACAAAAACAACAGCTACAAGAGAGATGCCGGCAATTTAACATTTATTTATAATCAACATAACAATCTAAACCAACATAACCTATATCTGTAATCAGGTGAATCAAGTGTAAATGCAAGTGTATGGATGTGTGTGAGTGTTGGATGTGAAACTAAGAACAAAACTATGTGAGCTGCAGGACGCCAGGCTGGAAATGATGAGAGAGAGCACGGCTGGACTGTTGGGCTTTAAAGGCACAGCCCCGCCTCCGTAGTAACTGCACACACCTGTGATGCATAGGCTTGATTGCCTGCCTGATTGCCTGTGTGAAACAAAGAGAAAGGGAGAGAGACACACCTACACAACCCCGCCCACTCGGGGTCGTCACACTTCATAATTTGCACTTTGCAGTCGTTTCACATTGAAACAGCAATGTTTCGCTAAGATCAGTTTAATAAAAACCGTTTGTGTCTTCATGTCTTCATAGATCATGATGCATTTGAAATGATATCATAAATCCAGAAACCAGAGCTGAAGGCAACAAACCTCCGTACTTACCCACGCTTGCAATAAATAATTACCTGATTTCCTGTTACACACAGTTTAGTCGTGACTGCTGCTCATATTTTGTTGCTGGATATTTTCCCTGTGGGTTTTTTAGTGAAACTGCTCATCGCGTCAGCGGGAACATTTTTAGAGCAGGATTAAGTGAGTGACTCAGCTTCAGTGCGTCATTAAAAACCTTCCACAGTTACTGACACGTTCATGTGTTCATCTGATTTTCTGAGTTATTACTTGCTGTTGTTTGTCTCCTCTCGCTCCGATGTTTCCTCGAATCATCTCTTTTCTCATTTTCATGATTTGTTTTCACTTCACCTCCCGTCTCCTCTCTTGTCTTCTCGTCTCTTTCTCTGGAGACACTTTTTTTCAGTGAAACAAGTATGAACTTGTTGCTACGATACAGCAAACTTCTTTATTTTTTTATTATACACAAATATTGAAATGTTATTTGAACACAACCTGAGTTTTTCTTGAACTCAGATAAGGAAACCAGAGGAACGATAGTCGCAGGGAGAGACAGCGGGAATTTTAATGAGGGGAAACTAAAGCTCAAGTCTGCAACTTTAGTTTATGTTGAAATCTTGTGTGTGTTAAAAAAAACATCGCAATAAAAGAAGTTCAACGACAAAAAAATTTATTAGTATTCATTTGATTTTTCATTTAATTAATCTTATCAAGCACTTTTAACTTTCATACGCACTTGATTTATCTAAAGTCTGCTGCTTAGCCCTCAGCAATGTTTTGTTATCTCTGTGACGTATTCTCATGTATTTATTTTATTTTTGGTAATGGATGAACCCCACTGAAACGACCACTTCCAAACAACTATGTCGACATGGCAATGCAGTATTGAATCTTGAATCTTAAATAACACAACAGATCAGAATATTTAAAATACTGAAAACAACAGCAGCCTTTTTAAGTTTTAAGAAGCTTGAAAATGATTTTTCTAAACTAAAAACTCCTGAAAATCCCAGGTAATGTTTCTGCTAATAAATACGAGCTTGTCATTAATCTAATAAAATATATTCTAAAAGTCACAGTTAACCAGTGTGTTAATATAGTTTTAGCCATTTATTCTCTATGGCGGTCATTTTTGACTGACACGTAACATGTGTCCACAGGGGGAGCCAAATCCCCGTTTTCCGTCATCAGAGGTCATTGACTTACATTATTTTCCTGGAGACTCATTTTAACTTTAAACTCATCCTAACCATAAAACATGTATTCACTTTGACATGGAATCATTTACATTACGGGTACATTATGATTTTTGTCCCCATAAAGACGACGGGTCCCCGTAAAGTGAGTGTGAAAACAAATTTAGGTCCGGTACACTTTATGTAAACTCTCTGTTAGATCTTGCTCTATGTCTCTCTCTGTGTCTATCAGTGGTACTGCAGCCTCTCAGCAGGATTCTTCTCCTCTTTCATTTCTTCCTCTCTACTTAATTCCCTTTAAATATGGTTTTCTGTGTGTTTTTAGACACATTTTCAGGACAAAGACAGATACTCACCAGTGAATGGACTGTGATATCAGGATTTTCCATCATGATGTCACAATAATACATTTTGTGACAATATTTCACAGAATTTCAAAATAAAAGTGTTAATTTTGAGACATAGTTCACAAAAAACTATTATTTATGATGAAAAATGAATCTGTAAATAACAAAACATACAGATATACTTCAGGAGAACTTGATATTGACTCCACAGTTATTTTATTACTTTTTTTCCACATGTTTGGAAACTTTTCTCTAACATATATTAAAAGTGAAGAGTATAAACTTTAAATTTGATATAATGTGTAGATGTAATATAGAAGTTTGGGTTCGCCAGCGACAGAACTGCACTGTTCTCCACTGTCTTTGTCTTTTACTCTTTATTTTTCTTTCTGTTGTTTCTACAAAAACGTTTTGTGAAAGAGAAGAGAAGAAAGAAACTGGGGCAGAGAAAGAACGAAAGAAATAAAGAAAGATAGAGAGAGAAGTGATAAATCACCCTCCACCCTGTGAGTTTGGGGGTTTTTGTTGTTGCTCTCCTCCGTCCGTGATGAATCGCCGTCCTCAGAGAGAAGAGCGGATAAAAACTGGAAAATGAAAGTAATAAAATAAAACAATGAAACAGAAGAAGCAAACAGGAGGCCGTTTTCAGCTGCTTTCCTTCTTCATCCCGGAGAAGAAGAGAAGATGATGATAAACACAGAGGGATGAAGGGATGAAGAGAGAGAGAGAGTTCTCTGTTCTTCCTGTGACTTTATGAGGCGTGAAGAAGAAGAAGAAGAAGCGGAGGATGTTGCTGCAGTCGTTCATCACACACATTCAAGGATCTTCCTTGCACTCGTCACTCTTTTCTCTTCATTCTTCTTTGTTGAGGCGACTAAATTCATCCGTCTGCCGCTGCAGTTCTTTGTTCGTCTACTAATGTCTGAGCTTTAGTTTGGCTTTTGTTAGATCTGAAGTTCCTCATCATTTACTCTATGTTGTGTGTATGTTTGTTTTTTAAAGACTTTATTCGGTCTCATCTTCTTATCTTATCTTACCTTTTATCTCATGTCTCATGTCATTCTATCTTGTGTTTTATTTTATCTTTTATTCTGTCTCTCTGTATCTTGTCTTGTTTTATATTTTCTTAAATTATCATGTCTCATATTATCCTGTCTCATCTCATATTATCTTATGTTTTATCTTGTCTTATATTACCTTGTCTGGTTTTATTTTATCTTAAGTTATCATATCTCATCTTATAACTGAACCAATCTACCAATGTCATGAAAAAGGTTGCCACAACTGACTTTGTAAACTACAGTTTTTCACTTAAGAAATTAAACAATTTGACAAAAATGTCACGTCATTTTTTTAATATAATAATGTTTTTGTCCAAATATGACATTTCCAGAGTTAGGACCGTAGTTGTTTCAGCGTTCCACTGTTTTCTTCCATTCTGCGACTTCTTTCCCGAGGAAATAAGGTTGAGAGGATCCTCGTGAGGCTCAACAGCCTCTTCTCAAATGGAAATCTTTGCCATTTAACAGTTCTAAAGCCTCTGAAGCCGCGACAGGACGCGGTGCGGTGATGTGATCGGATCGACGGCAGCCTGCGGGGTTTCCACACAAATCAAAATGGATGTTAAGCACTGTCGCTGATGGAGTCTTGAAGTTTGGACTCGTGGGTTCTGTCCTCAGTGATCAGATAACAGGCGCGCAGGACGGACTTTACTGTCAACAGTTACACATATCTGCAGTCACAGCTGCTACAACAAGGTTTTATAATAGTTTCCTCATGGTTTGTAGATGTAGTTTCACCAAATGCAAATGCTAACGTGGTTGACAACGGAACGACAACAAAAATACGTTATTTTTTTTGACCACTAAAATCTGCATCGGTTTATCTCTACAAAATCTTAAGAACGTGTTCACTGCTTTATCTCTGGACTATGACTGGAAAAATGAAGTTTGTGTCACTTTGTAAACCGCTCACTCTCCCACACCAAAGTCCACAGAGAAAACCAGTGATTTCACATCACAGCACACAGACGTTGTTGATCCACTGCCGCCTTCATCATTGAAATCTTTTATTTGGGTTTGTTTAGGCGCAGTAGACCAGCAGCTCCTGTGGCCCCTGTGAGCTAAAATCAAGAATTTTCTTTATGGGGTTTGGTTCAATAAAGATAGCGGTTTACACAGTGACAACAATTAAGCAGAACATGCAATTTACTGTCAGTTTTTTTTTTTTTTCTGAAGGTCGCAGGGAAAGTAAAATGTTGTTTACCGGCGTTGCATCTTTTTTTATTTTAATTCAGGAATCTGGAGAACAGCCGCCACCGCCGCCACTACCGCCGGGCTCAGGTGAACACTCGCCACAAGGGAAATAAGACTCGTCTAAATCACGGACAAAAAGAGGGATGACAGGGAGAGAGGCAGAGAGAATGAGGGATGAGAGAGGAGCAGGAGATAAAGAAGACGGAGAGAAACCAAAGTAAAAGAGATTAAAAACAAGATAGAGCAATGCTCGGGAGGGAAAGGGGTGTCACAGTACCCACACAGAGACGAGCAGCAAAACAGGTGAAAAAAGAGGAGAATATAAAACAGGGGATAAGATGGAAATGTGCAGCGACACAAAGATCCGGAAAATAAACCCAGAAAGGTCAAGGCAGATGAAGTAAATCAGCAGAAGAGCGGAGAGAATAAATAAGGAGAGAATAAAGAAACAGAATAAAAGTGAGTAGAAAGAGATAAAGTGAGATTTCTGAAGAAATTTGAAATCGAGCGGAGAAAAAGTGAGAGAAATAGAGGAACGGCGGATGCTGATTAAAGCGACGAGAAGAGTAATGACTCTGATGGAGGAAACAAGAGAAGGGCGACAGAAATAAAGACGTATCAATCAAAAAGAAATAGAGAAAGAGGAACACGGAATAAGATCATTTACGACGAAATCTGCAGCGGAGAAAAATGAATGTCACAGAAAAACCTTTCCAAACATTATATTTGTTCATTTTGTACAGAAATAAAGCGTTTGAATGTGTAAGTTTTGACCAATAGTTTCCTACGTGTCATATGTATTTAAGGGCAAACTTTAATGCCGGGGATGATGGCGGTGGTTTGTAGTGCACAAGACAGAAGACTTACGTTAGAAAGCAAACGTATGATAAAGCAAACGTACAGTACATGAGAAAGCAGACGTACATACGTAAGAAAACACATGTACGCAAGAAAGTGGACATATGCGAGAAAGAAGACGTACACGGGAAAATAGACGTACGTGAGAAAGTACATGTACTTGAGAAAGTAGACGTACGTGAGAAAGTAGACGTACGTGAGAAAGTAGAAAGACGGGAAAATAGACGTACGTGAGAAAGTATGAGAAGTACGTACGTGAAAGACAGTACGTACGTGAGAAAGTAGACGTATGCAAGAAAGAAGACATGCATGAAAAAATAGACATACGTGAGAAAGTAGACATATGCGAGAAAGTAGATATACAAGGGAAAATTGACGTACACAAGAAAATTGACGTACACAAGAAAGTAATCATACGTAAGAGAGTAGACGTACGTGAGAAAGTAGACGTACGCTTTACATTTACATATTGTATTTCCTCCTGGATAAGGAAATAAGAATATATAGAATAGCCCGCAGGGGCCGACTCCACTGGTCTGTGGCATAATGAGCTTCTTCTTACTTCAATAAACATTTCCCTGAAGAATGAACGTTTACAATCACTAGATTCAGCTCTTCTTTAACAGAACATGGAGTCATTTTTAGTAAATTCTGTTCACATTTAGAGAAAAAACATGCGGCGCCTGGTTCCAGGTGACGCCTGTGAACGTCCAGTTGCAAAACCTCAACTTTGATGTCGCTGAAATGAATCTCCAGGGTTCAGAACGTGTTTGCGCAGCTAAAATAAAACAACATTCACTGAAGAGAACACGTGTTTTAGAAGTCAGACTCCATTCTTTCACATGTAGGAGGAGGAACCTGCCTCTGAAAGGGGGGGTGTCTCCTTTGTGGAGGTTGATACCGCGCGTTTTTGCAGTAGCTGCAGAAATCGCGACCTGCGCATCATCTGCATAAGGATTTTTATGTGTCGAGTCACTCAGGTCACTTCCTGCTAATGAAGACCTTTTTACAGCAGAGCAACGGAAAACGTGTCCTTCAGTGTCCTCCAGTGTCCTCTGCAGGAATGTAACCAAACATCTGGCCAGTCCTGCAACTTCTACGTTTCTTTAAGATCCAAGACATGAGCCGTCTGTGGCTGAAAAGATGGGATATGAGTGCGACCAAGGTTCAAGCGTCCTTGTTACTCAGATGTTTCCCAAACACCTCGACTGCCAGAAAAACCTCCTTCTTACTCCTGATCTGCTGCCAGTCCCATCAGACGCCCGTCTGCCCTTCCATGCGACGTCGTCTGCTGCCTCACTTTGCGGCGACGCTGTCGGAAACCCTGTTGCCTGCAGGAGATGATTACGACGCGGATGGAAGTTGGCCCAGGTGTCGTCCCGACTGTGGAGCTCAGACGCTTGATTAACACAGACGCTGTGTGAACATGGAATAAGTCATGTTTCAGAAGATTTAGCTGTTTCACCATCTGCCGATTCTTTCTCCAGATATTTTGCTTCTAATGACAGGAAACTCATGCTGGTTTAATCCCCTGAAACTGAGGATAAATCTAGAGATTATGTCTATTATGATAAAAGACGAGGATTTTAAAACTGGGATTAGGTCAGGACTAAGTCAGGTTCTGGACTAAGTATCGTGTGATTTTAAGTTATGAAAAATGCCAATTAAAATCTAACCACACATTTTCACTGAACATGAGATGAGAAAAAACATTTTGCATTTTGTCCTTTTACTAAAGTAGAGAGCATTATTGTAACTAGAGAACTAAGAGAAATAAGAGAAAAGTATCAGCTTCTGTGTGGTAAATTCGCCCATACGTGTAGTTTGCTAGTGAAACTCTTTGACGCTGTCCTGGTTTTGTGTCCCTGCTGCACCTGAACGCTCCTTCACGTCTCCTGGAATCACGTCCTGCTTCTCAACTCTGGCTGAACTTACATCGGTGTCTCCACTCCATCATTTACCAGGAGGCTCTGACCTCGGTGTGACCGACCTCCGTCCTGTTTCCTGATTTGTCTTCTTTAGCTCCACCACCGATCAGAACTCTGGACCCGGTCGACTCGTTAGCAGAGACAGAATGTTTGTCTTATTTATTCAGAATTGAAACACAAGAGAAAGAAGTGGAGAAATCGAGTTGTCTGTGTGTTGACTGACAGAGTTTCCTCCTCAGGTTCAGGTCGTGGTCAGTGTTTGACCTCTGTAAGAACCAAGCTGAGAGGAGGAACTCTTGTGTTCACCTGTATGTTCCCCTACTGTCTCCTGAGTTACCTCTTCTCTTTGGTGCTGTAGCGTCCTTATTTGTACATATTTTACGATGTTTTCTTCTTATTTGTGAACTTAGTTTTTATATTTCATACATTTAGAGCCTCAAAATGTGTCTGAGACTGCCCTTAAAAGAGTCTGGGAACTGTTGTTGCGTTCCATTCGTAGTCGGAACTCAGTATTTCCGAGGTCACAGGGCGTTCCTTCAACGGGAACTTGGATTATCTCGAGTTAAGGCCCATTTATTCTCCATTTTTCGTCAGTTTAACATCCCAAAGGTTAGCGCCGTCACAACCCTACATACCCCCATGCTTCTTTTGCCTCGGTATGGACATTACTCAATACTTCCTCTAGAGGGCACTGGTTATTTTATTGGGCTTGACCTGAAATGGACAGAAATGCAGATTTTGCGGCGGCGGAATGTAAGACGCAAACTACAGACAAAAGGCTTTGTCCGTCTCTGTCTTTTTGTGTTGCGTATAAATGGTTAGTCTTAGACTGGTACTGCGCTTCCGAGATATGTCTTGTTTTCTAAACCTCTCTCTGGAACGCAGAGAATTCCCAGTTCTGATTTCCGATGTCTGGACTTGAATGCGACACAGACTTCAGTTCAAACATCTTCTCGTACCTCCACCTTCTCGCTCTCTCTCTCCGTCTGTCCTCGTCTTGTCTCTGTCTGTTTGAGGACTCACTCTCAATAAACCGTTTGACCCATTGACTCCACACACACACACACACACACACACACTTAGTACAACATGTCTCCACAAGCAGAGGCTTAATTCAATTTATCTGCTCTGAATTATTCATGAGACGACTCACATCACTGCAGCCCATCTTCAGCACACACGTGTGTGCGTGTGTGTTTTCAGTGTGTGTGTGTATGAAAATCAATCCTTTCTTTGGTGCAATAAATTAAATTGTGCCGCTCTACATGAGCTAAATCCATTTTTTACAAAAATTAAAACAGCCCCAGTTTTTATTTCACGCTGTCGAGTCTCAATTCTGTCCTCAGGTTTGTGTTTTCGGAAAAATATTCTGTAATTTTCAGTGATTTAGCTGCACAGATGAGTGTGTGTGTGTGTGTGTGTGTGTGTGTGTGTGTGTGTGTGTTTGCCACAGACTCAAACAGGATCTTCCTCTTTGCCTGGAGGCAAATGTTGACTGTGCCGGAAAATATTGGCGTCTCAGAAATAGCTGAGGTTTCTTCAGCGTTTGCTCCGTTCACGCACATGAACATCGACACACGCGTCTTTCCTCGACCTTTACTCCCCCGCGGGCAAACGTGGATCAGTCTGAAGTCATATGGCAAACAGTCAAAGGTAAAAAATCTGCCCCCGAATCTGTTTTATTCAAAAACATATTTTTGCATAATTGCAACAAGTCCTATTTTGGTGGCCATGCATAATGAATGACTCTGTGTTTAACCCGGGATGCTATTTATGTTCTGTGCAAACAGAACAGCAGATGGCAGCGGCACAGCAGGACCTGGAGCCGCACAAGTCCACTTTGATCCTGGTTCCTCCTGAAGAGCAGCTGAGGTGTTTCAACACGTGGCCAAGGGAACCCCGAGAAGACGTCCAGGGTTTGCCCCACGTCTTTGTGTTCACAGGATTTAGTCGCTCCTAAATGACTAAATAAGTCAATTTAGCAGACTTAGACTGAGCCACTGACCTAAAGTCTTAAATATAAGAATAAAATCTATGTCCCCTTAAGTTTGCGATGTCTTTGTCTCACTGTGAGACAGACTTTTCCAACAGACTGAAGTTTGTAAACCACTCACTCTCCCACACCAAACCCCATAGAGAAAATCAGTGATTTTAGCTTACGGGGACATAGAAGCTGCTGGTCTACAGCTGCCTCGTGTGGTCATTTTGTGTCACTGCGGGGAATCTGAACATAGGTTTTCAAAAGCCAAATTCACTAAATAAGACATTTGAATTTACTGATGGAGGCAGCAGTGGATCAACAACTCCTGTGTGGCTGTGGCGTTAAAATCACTGATTTCCTCTATGGGGTTTGGTGCAGTCGATGTTACAAAGCGACACAAACTGTTTGTTTGTCATGATGAAGAAATGATGCCATGGATTATAGAGAAAGCTGAAATAATCCTCAGAATTCTTTTTAGTGTGAAATGGATGTGTAATTATGTCGGATTTTCTCACACATACTCACACAAATGGCTTTGTTTGATGATTTCCAAACAAAAATACACATAATCTCTCATGTTTTCCCTCTTGTAATGAGTGTCAGAACATTTTTACACCTGAAAAATAGGATTATTCTGTCTTCTAACGTGGACATCAGTGTGAGAAATAAACATCAGCACAGGTTTGATTTGTTTTTATGTTGTTTCTTCGAGATGTTTACAGTGTGTAAAAAAAAACCTTGTAACAAACTAGAAGTTCCCTTCACTGCAGAGACATTAGGTGTGTGTGTGTGTACATATACACACACAGTGTGTGTTTCTATCTTGGAGTTGAGCCCAGGGTTGCAACGCTTGGATGGAGCGAAAGAAAAGGCCACTATAAAGGTGACACACATGGTGTATTTCACTGTCAATCCTTTGTTTTCTCTCTCTCTCTCTCTCTCACACACACACACACACACACACACACACACACACACACACATACAGATTTATCCTTGTCTAACATGTATTCATTAAAACACACAGATGTGTAGATGTTCCCCCTTTTAACTTCCCCCCTTTCTTCCCCTTTTCCTCGTCTTTTCTTCGGGAGCGAACGATCAGGGCAGGTCACTCAGCTGCGTGCTGATAGTGAGCCGGGCTGCAGGGACTGCACCTAAGAGCCGCGGTGATTTATTGCGAGGTAAAACTGAACGCCAAGTCACAAACTCTAATTAGAAAATCCTGTGCAGGCAGCTGAGTGCAGCAGCGAGCCTTAAATCTCACAGCCGTCAGCCTCAGACTGCTGCAGCGTCCCAGAGCTCACTGTGGACCAGAGATGACACCCTGCAGCAGCAGCAACAGCAGCAGCAGCAGCAAGATCAGCAGCAGCAGCTAGGAAGCAACAGCAACAGCAGCAGCAACAGCAGCAGTTAGGAAGCAACAACAGCAGCCGTTGGAAGCAACAGCAGCAGCAGTTAAGGAAGCAGCAGCAGCAGCGAAGCATTGTTAGGGAAGCAACAGCAGCGCAGCAGCAGCAGCAGTTTTGCAGCAGCAGCAGTTAGGAAGCAGCAGCGCAGCAACAGTTAGGAAGCAACAGCAGCAGCAGTTAGTTAGGAGCAACAGCAACAGCAAGCAGCGGTTAGAAGCAGCAGCAACAGCAGCAACACAGTTAGCAGAAGCAGCAGCAGCAACAGCAACAGCAGTTAGGAAACAACAGCAGCAGTTACGAAGCAACAGCAGAAGCAGCAACAGTAGTAACAACAGTAATAATATCAGTTACAGTAGTAACAGTATCAGTAACAATAGTAACAGTAACAATAGTAACAGTACAAGTACTAACAGTAGCAGTAACAGTAATAATAACATTAACAGTAGCAGTAACAGTAATAATAACATTAACAGTAGCAGTAGTATCGGTATCAGTATCAGTAAAAGTAGTAACAGTATCAGTAGCAATAGTAACAGTCACAGTAACAGCAGTAACAGTATCAGTAGTAACAGTAATAATAACAGTAACAGTAGCAGTTGTATCAGTATCAGTAAAAGTAGTAACAGTATCAGTAACAATAGTATCAGTAGCAGTAGTAACAGTCACAGTCCCAGTAATAATGTGGTGCTTCACTGCAGATGAAGGCCCAGAAAAGGCAGAGTGACCACTGAGCTGCTGCCAAATATTCATCCACACTGAAAAATGGAGGCTTTCAGGAGTAATTTACTGGACCTGATGGTGAAGAGATTTCATTGCACTTCCAGTGTCTTTGTGCAGATAAGTAAAGTGTGATGAGAGCGAGAGAGAAAGAGAGATGAAGCTTTTTATCACACACACACACACACAGTTGAGTGTACTCCACTGATGACTAAAGCACTTCTGTAATGACATGAATGCTAAATGGATCTGGAGCTGATTGTCAAACTGCAGCCGGGTTTTTTCCTCTGAATATTTCAGCTCAGTGGACTCTAACGTCTCACCTCTGAGTGAAGCAGTGAATTCAAGCGACTGCACTCAGATCAAATCATAGTTTGTCGATGATGAATATGAGCGGTTTGGTAATTTGTGGGAAATTAGATTAAATAATATGACACACGTGTGCGTTAAAGTGATAACGTGCAGCCAAAAACAGTGTTATCTACAGAAGCAGAGGTGTCGCTCTCTCATATCACCTGAATAACATTAAGATGAAGGTTATTATTATGGGATTATCGATCAATTATGCCTGTCCGCTAACAGAACACTCCCAAAATAATATCCAAGTACACACCATAACAATCATATGTTAAATTCTCTGACAGGGAACTGAAGTTTGTAAAAAAACAATTTCTCTCCCATGCCAAATCCCATAGAGAAAATCAACGATTTAACATCACAACACTCAGCAGTTGTTCTTTCATAGCTGTCTCCATTTATCAGTTCAAATATATTCTTTTGGGATTTATGGGTTTGAAATCCTTAATTTAGATGTACTTAAGTGACACAAATGTACCACACGAGGCAGCAGCAGACCAGCAGCTCATGCGTGTCTATGAGCTAAAATCGCTGATTTTCTCTGTGGAGTTTGGTGCGGGAGACTAAAGTGGTTTACTAACTCAATTTTTGTGATGTAAAAGGTTTTCTAATGGCAAAATTAAGTGGCTTTAGCTGCAAAAGAGTGTAGTAAGTGAGGCCTTGGTCAGGGGGTTAAATATCTGTATTTCATTTTCTAAGAATAACATCATTTTGTGTATTTTATATCATAAGAATAACTGAATGAACAATAACATGTTCATGTTCAAGTTTGCGTTTTCTTTTATAAGAATAAATATTAAAATGAAAAATAACATGAAATGTGTTTTTGTCTGATACTATAATTACACAAATTTGTCTTTCACTTTATAAGAATACCTACTAAACACTTAATATAACATAATTTTATTTAATATACCTGAACCTGCCTTAAATTGACTTAACTGACTACACTGAAGCACTGTCCCTTTAAAGTGATTCAGTTTATATCACATTTTGTTGGTTTCCAGAGAAAACTACTTACATTATGTGTAAAAGTTAGGTTTCAGTGTGAAAATGGTTTTAAAACTTGGTTGTGTAATTTGTTCTTTGAACACTTTTAATCCTCTTCACACCCTGATAACGTCAATAAATAAAGTCTGAAACAGAAAGAAAGAAAGAAAACGAAGTGTCTGTGGCAATAAAAGAGGACGGAGATGAAGAAGCAATAAACTCCACCGAAATAAAGATATAAAAGACTTTAAATGAGACAAAACGGATTAGAAAAGGGGCAAATTAATGAATGGTACTGTTAAACTCCTGTGGCAGCTCGTTCTCACGTCTTTCGCGGACTTAATTAATGACTGTAAGGAAATATTACAACCATAAATCAAACTCTAAACTTTATACTTCACAGGTTTGTCTTGTTGCTTATTTTTCCACTGTCTTTAGATTATTAGCTTAAACAAAGAAACCCTTATATGTAAAATGCTAATGTATGAAAAAGCCTTTTTCAGCTTCGTGCCACCACACACAGCAGATTCCAGCCAAATATGCTTTTTTTGTCCGAGGCTTTTATTTGGTTAACCTCGGCGTTTGAATGCAGAATGCATCTTAAGTGGCTGATGTTTAGCTTTAATGGCTCAGTCGAACGCTAAAAGCTCCACAAATTGTTTAAAAGCAACGGCAGATGAGGGATGATGGATATGGTTCGTATAAGTCAAACATTTACTCACAAATTGGTCAGTTTGATTTCATCTCCTCTTTTCTCCGCTTCATGAGTTTCACAAACCTTTTAAATTAGAGATTTTACAGCGGCCGTGTTTTAGCGTCACAACATATTAAGACGTTACAATATGGTTTGTTTGATGTTTGTATGTTTCTGTTGACAGTCGCAGGATGTGTAAACATGGTGGTAAAGCCGCTAGCTAAGTAGTTAACTAGGAGTTACAGTTGACATGAATGCTAACTACAACCTGCTTAGCACTACCTAGCTAGCTAGTTAGCACCAACTATTATGAATCCTAACCTGATTCCTAGTCCCCTACACTAAATTTAGCCATGTAGCTGTAGGGTCCAGAACAAGCTAAGGGGACGCAACATGGTTGGTTGTATATTGCACTACCTAGCTAGTTAGCATTACCACTCATAACTCAAATAAACCCAAATGTAACCGTTAATGTTTTCACCACAGTGAGGATATAATTGATTTTACACTGTTTGTTGCAAAATGAGTAAACCTGCGGGTAGCTACATGTAGGTAAAGTAACGTAGCTATCACAAATCCCAACCTGAATCATAAGTGATTTTTCACACATTATGCTGTATGTGTATTTCTATATGGTGCAGGAAACATGCAGGTAGCTAGGTAGGTCACTATACCCTGAGGAGTTATGGGTAACTATCATGGATCCTAAATTTCACCCTGCAGCTGTTGTGTTTAAGGCACCTTTAAAAGGTTACAATATGATTGATTGTTCACACAGTATTTCTATTTTCTACGACAGTCACATGATGTGTAAACATTGTGGGAAAGCAGCTGGTAGCTTATTAGCTGACTAGCGAGATTAATGCCAACTACTGTACCTGGTTATCTACCTGAGATGTTGAAGTCTAACCACCATCGTATTAATTTCCTAATCCAGGCTGGTCTACGATGTTATCTTATCCAACTAATTCTTCTGGGGGGAGATGGAGTCACCTTCTTGCTCTGAGCATATCCTTAGCTGCTGTCTGAAAGCCCAGAAAGACCAAGTCTTGAAGGCCATAGCGAACACCATCTGTAGTGGATTTACCAACAGCAGAAGGCCATGGTCTCAGTCAGGGCCCAAAAAGAAGGCTACCATGTCTTACCGATCCAACGAGCAACAGCATGACACTGGGAGATGAAAGCTGACGAGGGGAAGCAAATGAAGATTCCAGGAACCATTGCTTGGACCACATACTGTTGAACTGTATGGAGGAGGCTTATGAGAGATATGCAGAGCTAGTATCAAGCTGGTGACTGAGGCAGTCGAGGCTGTGACGAGGTAGCTTGATCAACCCTGGCTGGGTCTCCTGGGTGAGGGTGAAGATCCAGTGACCCCACAGACAGATCAAGACCATGTCTGTAATATGATTTTACACACGTTACATGTTTATTTTTGTGTTTTGGTCGCACAAACAGTTTTTTCTTACCAGCTAATGACCTTTTTCTTTGAGCACCGACCAACTTGGTTTTTGGTTTTGAGGAGGCTCATTGACTCAGCAGTTCTCCACGTGAAGGACACTAACTCAACAGCTTTGACTCCTGGCTAATTGTATGGATCTGCCTCGATCAATCCCACGTATTTCTGCTACAGGGGCAGAAGGAAGGGGAGGGAGATGGGGGGAAGGGGGGGTCCCAGGGGGATCACAGGAACATCTTATCAGCAGGGCGGGAGGTAAAATATGGCTGTCGATGTGTAACACACAGAGAGTGGGAGGAGGGAGGGATGCTGCTGTTGCCGGAGAAGTGGTGGATTTTATGACGCACCATTACAAACCTGTTAATCCGTGCAATTGTCAGTGTTTATTTGCCTCTTCCCGGGCAGTTTCCTGTGTAGATACAACAGAAAATGACTTGTAATTACGTTGCCTACATACATATATATATATATTCAGTTTGGTGGTGATAAAGTGTTTCTGAAGCTGTCGCTTTTGACACGACAACATGGAGATACTGAGGAGGGAGAAATGTCTCTTGCCAGTCGGTGGAAACCAAAATGGAGCTACCGTGAAGAGTGAATCTTCACGTTATCTATGAACGTCGTGGAAACACTCAAGACTATAACAGATGGAAATGTCCTGATGGAAATGTCAGGTCAGTTCCTCATCAGTGTGATATTACAGAGTGGGAGGACGTGGCCTCATACATGAATTAATAAAAGTCAGCGATATAACACAAAATCAGCCTGAATGTGTGTTTTCTGGTTCGGTCTAACGATGATATCAACCCCTAACTGCTCTTCTATAAGTCATGGCCCGCCTTGATTCCTGGTTCTCGGCGTGGCCTTCAATCAGCTCATCTGCACCTTGGACTCACCTGCCACGAATCAGCTCATCAGTGCTCTCTACTTATACTCCAGCTCTTCAGCCGCTTGTCAGTGGTAACTCTCATGGCCCTTCTGTGATCTCTTACGACCGTTCTAGTATTTGCTCGTTGCCCTTACTTCTCGTCAACTTTACTAATACCTGTGCTGTCCTGTGCCTGCACACCTGCACATCTGCTACACAACTACTGACCAAGAATAGCAAACCTGAAGACCCACACAAAAAAAAGGCGGACATCTACTTATAACTTCCTTCCAAAGATAAGGTCCGTACTCTGGTTTGGAAAATTGGTAGCTCTCTGCATCGTAGCTTAAGAATAAAATACATTTATTTAAATCTTACATTTCTCTGATAAACCGCCTCGACTGCATCACACCAGCAAAGCAAAGAAT